>NC_072419.2:17067500-17371500 GCF_028858775.2 Pan troglodytes
ATTTATCACAGTTGCTTTTTAGACTGAGACATAAAAATCAGATTTGTTAAAATATAGTATATGGAGAAGAAACTATTGACAGTGGTGAAAAAACAAAAAGCCACCCTTTTCTGTGATAATTGCTTTTAATTAGCTTTTGGAGCTCACTAGAAAAAAGATCCCCACCCCCCAAAAAAGATTTTATAGGATAATACATTTTCATTCAAAGGATGATATTATCAAGACTTTGCTGTCATTATTTTGCAAAGAATACCTGGTGACCTAAAGCTGAGAAAAGGAAGGCACAAGGTTCTGTATGGTGGGATTTATCATTCAGGTAAATAACTGTGGACTCTTCTCTTCAGGACTTTTAAATATTTAGCAAGTCAATCAACATCTCCTACTGCCACTTACCTTCATATAATTCCACTCCCAGCTTACTAACGCATGTTGCTGTGATTCAAAGCTGTTCACTTGTTTCCCCAAAGTGACCAATAGTCACCCAAGGGGACCTCACCCCAAAATCTTCTGACTTGACTTAAATTAACAATGTTATAGAATCCACCATTCCAGGCCTGTTCTCCATTCCCTTTCGGCTTTGCCACCTTAGACCTTTATCGGCCTTAGACCTTTCTTCTTAATATTGAGTCCGTTTTGCCCAAGATTCAGTTAATTTGGAATGCTTTAAAATAAAGCCCTGGGTGTGTGAATCACCTCGTAGCCAAAGCGTGAGGCTAGGTTTTTGTTTTTTTAGGAGCCACATGCAGCTGCGTGGATGCTCATAGCACCTACTTGAGGGCAGCAGGGCATGACTTAGCAAAGCTGCGCAGTGCATGACAGGACCTGCAGAGCAGTGCTGCACTGGCAGCTGCAAGGGGCAGGTCTCTGTAGCAGGCTGAGCTTGCCTCTCAAAACCAAATGGTCGGTTTGCTGCTGCTTCTTTAATTTGCCCTTTTAAAATGTATATTGGCCAGGTGCAGTGACACACACCTGTAATCCCAGCACTTTGGGAGCCCAAGGCGGGCGGATTGCCTGAGTCTAGGAGTTCAAGACCAGCCTGGGCAACATGGTGAAACCCCATCTCTATAAAAAATATAAAAATTAGCCAGATGTGGTGGCTTGTGTCTGGAATCCCAGCTACTCTGGAGGCTGAGGTGGGGGGATCACTTGAGCCCAGGAGGTTAAGGCTACAGTGAGAGTTGTGATCATGCCACTGAACTCCACCGTGGGTGGCAGAGTGAGACCCTGTCTCAAAAAAGAAAAAAAAAAAAACAATTCGCTGATGTTAAAATTCCTCTGGGATCATTTGTGTGTGCGTAAGAAAGGAGAAAAGCTAGTTGAAGAAAGGCTATGACTTTAGCTTAGGTTCAGTGTCCCCAGGCTTTCATCTTCTTTATCCTTGGATCCTCTCATGATTGGGATTTCATGAGCAACCAATTTGATTCCATTTTAACAGTCATTTTATACAGTGAAAGCCTAAGAATATCCAGTTCCTTTTTAGAAAAAAGAACTAATTACATGTATTAACATATGTTTATTTTGAGTGCAGCACGAGTAGTCTTTGTACCCAAACAGTTGAAGTCAAACTGTTCCATATGTCAACTCGAGGAAGCGAGCACAGCCCGTTAGCCTAGAGATGCCCTCTGCATCTCTGTCTTGAGCACTGATTTTAACTTGTTCTTCTTGTCTGCCCCTCAAAGGTAGCTGAGAAGTTTTCTTTTCTTGCATTGTTGTGGTTCTGAAGAGAAAGCTTCACGAAGTGTGGTGTGGTCAGTTACTGGTGTCTATCACACTGCACTTGGTCTACCTTGCATTCGTCAAACTGACTCACAGAAGGAAAGCCCCACAGCTAGAGGGAGAAAGTTTGTGTGTATGAGCCTTTGCTTTATTTTTGTCATGCTATTTTTAGTTTTAGCCTTATAGGGCATTTATGGCCAAATTTTAGCAATCCTTGTTTCCATGTATGTCTTTCACATATTTTCTAGCCCAGTCATAGTTGAACTCTGCATGTGAAGCAAAATTCTTTAATTGTTTAAAAAAAAAAAAAAAACCTATGAGGCGGCAAGGCTGCCTTTTTGTTGTGTGAACAATGCCGAAACACTCAACTGTAAAGGGATATCTCTGTATTCCATGAGGCACTGCATCTTTAGGCTGCAACATGAAAAGCAGGAGAGAGGAAACCAGTGTTTGTATTTTATCTAGAAACTCACACTCATGAGTTAAATCAAGGGTTTTCTATATTGTTTGAGGGGTACAAGTGTTTTTAATAAAGGAAAAGTTTTGCTATCATTGCTCTTTAGAACAGCTAAAAATTTTGTTGTTTTAATTTGTGAAGATTCTAAGAGATCAACCTGAGATGACATTGCAAGAAACCAGCAAAACAGGTTTGAGGTGACCTGGGCAACTCTGAGTTTTCTGCAGTCTTTGGGAATTAAACAGGAATCATCAGTTCTTATACATCAGTTCTTAATCTAAATTAAGAAATTTAGATTTGTGTATGATTTTACTCTCTTTTTCTACATTAGGTCACAATTTCCTGTTAGTGCAGGAAACAACTGCAAAGAGTATCTTCCCATTGTGTTGGGCTTAAATTTTTGTTTACCTTTATTATAAATAACACCAAAACAATAAAACAATTGACCTATCCTGAAACTTACTAGTGATAAGGAATACTGAAATTGAATTAAAACCATGTGTTTCTGTCGCCTAATAAATGTTAATCTACTTTAGAGAAATTATATTATTTTCACTGTTAGTACATGAGTGTAGTACGTTTTTACAAAAACAAAGGCATATACAGTATCATCAACAAGAGCGTAGAAGAAAATAGGATTAGTGATTTCCAGTTCTCTGCTTAACTCACTGCTCAACAGTTTCCTTCTTGAGTAGATTTGTAAACCCAAGACCAGAAACTAATGAATGATGGTGTTTAGATTTTTAAAAATGTTTAGACCAAGTTTGAAAAATGGGATAGTTTATATAAAAATTACTGTTTCTGACTCCTTTTGAACAAAGATCTAGCAACACTGTGCCTATAAACATGAAACAGCCCCCTAAAACCATGGGGGTGCTGCTTGCTGTTGACTGGGCTGTGGTGTGGGTTCCCCATGCCGTTGCACCAGCAGTGGATGAATATGCCCTTACTCCTGGCCCCATCCCTGTCTACAGTCCCCTGGCCACACTGGGTGTTTCCCTGGGGCCCTTGATGCCAGCCAGTGTTGGCTCTTCTTGACTTATTTCTTCTATTTGTCACAGTACAACTGATTGATACTTACATGAAAGCATTCTTTACCATACTTATTACCTCCTTGCCCTGATGTTTACACTGAAATATTTTTATCTTTCTTTTAGAAATATGAAACTGAGGCAGAAAGAAATGAAATGACTTTCCCAGATCACACAGTGAGCCAACATCATGGTTTCGAGCAAACTTCAGTAGCAAATTTAAATTTGCGGTGTTATTCATGAGCACATATGACATTCCTTTCAACATTCACAGCTAAATTAAAAAGCAAAATGAAATGAAATGTTCATTGTTGACTTTTTAATATATATCATGTTAATTTTTTTGCATTAAATTTGAAGGTTATATCTAATTTTTTATTTGCTTTAGGAAGTCTGTTTACTGTTAAAAGAAACCATTGATTCAAGAGTTCAGGAGTACTTGGAAGTTCGCAAACAGCACAGGCCATCAAATGCAGAATTCACAAGATCCAATCCCTTGTCCTTAAAAGGTAGGCACAGAGCACTTTGATTTTGGACAAAAAATAAATAGAATTTCTGCTCCGTAGAGATGGCAATTATGTTTGACTCTGACTGTCATGTTAGTATAGTGATACATTTTAAAAATATGTCCTAATGAAGATACTTTGTTTGGGTAAAGAAAATTAACTGAAGAGCCCTCAGGACTTTTGATGGTAGGCAAAATGTATAAAAATAGCAAATAAAACATTCCTACGGAAACTGTAAATTCTTTAAAGGATTGTTTTTTATTTTTAAGGTTTTTTTATTTTTAGTAGACGTAATAATTGTACACATTCATAGGAGACAGAGTGATATTTTGATACATGTATACAACGTGTAATTTTCAAATTAGAGTAATTAGCATATCTATCACCTGAGCATTTATCATTTCTTTGTGTTGTGAGCATTTAAAATCCTCACTTCTGTTTTTTTAAAAAATATACAATAAATTAATGTTAACCATATTTACCCTATAGTGCTATAGAACACTAGAACTTACTCTAGTGGTAATCTTATATCCATTAGCTAACCTCTTCCTATCCTTCCCTTCCCCATCCTTCCTAGTCTTCTAATACTCACAACTCTGATTGTATGAGCTCAATTTTTTTTTTATAAATAGCTTCTACATATGAGTGAGAACATGTGATATTTTATTTTCTTATTTTCTGATTACATCATCAAATTTTAATATGTCTATATATCTATTTTTCTTTTTTCTTTTTTTTTTGGTTATAGTAGTAAGTTCTTAAGTGGTGATTTGTAAGATTTTGGTGCACCCATCACCCAAGCAGTATACACTAAACCCGATTTGTAGTCTTTTATCCCTCACCCCCTTCCCCGCCTTTCTCTCTGAGTCCCCAAAGTCTATTGTGCCATTCTTAATGCCTTTGCATCGTCATAGTTTAGCTCCCACTTACGAGTTTGGCTTGCCATTCCTGAATTACTTCACTTAGAATAATAGTCTCAAGTCCCATCCAGGTTGCTGAGAATGCCATTAATTCATTCCTTTTTATGGCTGAGTAGTATTCCATCGTGTATGTGTGCCGGACTTACTTCACTTAATTTCCTTTGGGCTCATCCGTGTTGCTATTGAAACAGGAAAAGATACCTTATCCCTGAAACAGGACATGGGATGGGGATGTGTCATCGGTGCCCTGCGGCTCAACCCTTAGGGGAACATACAGACGGGCAGTTCATAGGAAGCATGGGCTCCAACCCTGCAGCAGCGTCTAGGGTTGAGTGTTTACAGCTCCTCAAGCCCCAGTGGGCGTGTATTACAATGTGCTTTTTCAGTCTGCAGGCGGGTTGTGTTAATCTACTCAATTAGGCCCTCTGCCTTATCTCAAGGACAGAGGGCTTTCTGTATCCCGGGTTCTTGCCTTGGTGTACCGGAAATACTGGATCACACGTGGGCTTGGAGAATGGGTGCAAGATTTTACTGAGTGGAGGTGGCTGTCCGCGAGGTGAATGGAGAGGCCAGAAGGGGGATCTAGTGGGAAGGTGGTCTTCCCCTGGAGTTGGGCCGCCCAGCTGCCGGACTCTCCGACTGCCCCCGGCAGAATTTCACGTTATCCCGCTGTCGATGGCCTGCCGGAATCTGCTGGTGCCTCTCAGAACAACTTCTTCCGTTCCTCTGCTCCTCTTGATGTCCAGCCGCCTGTGTGTGTGCCCGCTAGGGTCTCGGGGGGTTTTATAGGCACAAGATGGGCGTGGTGGGCCATGGTGGTCTTGGAAAATACAACATTTGGGCGTGAAAACAGGAGTGCCTGTCCTCACCTAGGTCTGTGGGCACAGGCCCAAGGGTGGAGCCCTCATCAGGGACCCTGCCCTTCTCTACCCAGCACTTCCTTGCCCCTCTCCCATATCACCATGAATGACAGATTTTATTTTATTTATTTTTTGTATATATTGCTGAATAGTATTCCATTGTGTATACATACAGCACATTTTCTTTATCCATTCATCTGGTGATGAACATTTAGATTGATTCCGTTATCTTAGCTATTGTGAGTAGCACTGCAGTAAGCAAGGGGGTACAGATCTCTTCAATATACTGATTTTCTTCTTTTGTTAAAATACCTAGTGGGGAGATTGGTGGGTCATATGGTAATTCTATTTGTAGATTTTTGAGGAACCTCCAAATTGTTCTCCATAATGGTTGTACTAATTTAAATTCCCGTGAATCATGTATATGAGTTCCTTTTTCTTCACATCCTTGCCAGCACTTGTTAGTTTTTGTCTTTTTGATAATAGCCATCCTAACTGCGGTGAGATATCTCATTGTGGTTTTGATTTGCATTTCCCTGATGATTAATAACGTTCAGCAATGTTTCATATACTTGTTGGCCATGGGTATGTCTTCCTTTGAGAAATATTCAAATCCTTTGCACATTTTAAAATCAGATTCGCTTATTTGCTATTGAGTTATTTGAGTTCTTTGTATATTATGGACATTAGTCCCTTGTCAGATTAATAGTTTGCAAATACTGTCTTCCATTCTACAGGTTGTCTCTTCATGCTGTTGATTGTTTCCTTTGCTGTATAGAAGATTTTTAGTTTGATATAGTCCCATTTTTCTATTTTTGTTTTTATTGCTTGTGCTTTTGAAGTCTGATTCATAAAATCCTTGCCTAGACCAATGTCTTGAAGAGTTTCCCCTGGGTTTTCTTCTAGTAGTCTTTTAGTTTTTGGGTCTTAAATTCAAGTCTTTAATTCATTTTGAGTTGATTTTTGTATCCAGTGAGAGATAAGGGCCCAGTTTCATTCTTCTGCATATGGATATCCGGTTTTCCCAGCAGCATTTATTAAAGAAAGTGTCCTTTCCCCTAATATGGTTCTTGGCACCTTTGTTAAAAATCAGTTGGCTCTAAATAAATGAACCTATTTCTGGGTTCTCTATTCTGTTCCATTGCTCTATGTGTCTGTTTTTATAACCATACCATGCTGTTGTGGTTACTATAGCTTTGTAGTATATTTTGAAATCAGGTAGTATGATGTTTCCAGCTTTGTTCTTTTGCTCACAGTTGCTTTGGCTATTTGGGTCTTTTGTGGTTCCATACAAATTATAGTGTTACTTTCTTCTATTTCTGTGAAGAATGTCATTGGTATTTTGGTAGGGATTGGTTAATAAATGCTTAGACTCTTGCTAAACTGTCAATTTCTAAAAGGTATGAGCATTGTGGACCCAGCTCGACCACAGGATTGATTTTCACTGATGACAGAGGTTCATTTTGTTCTAGGCTGTGTAGATCTAGACACCTGCAGGGACAAGAGGGACACGCTATGTTATACCACTGTCTTATATTGTTTATTAACAGCGTCACTAAAAACAGAAATTGATTCATGCTTTTACTTTGTCATCAGTGCCAAAAACATCTCTCTATACATTTATCTAACTGCCTGTTTTCAGCTGATCCTATAGTCTTTTAAGCCTGTTTCAAAACCAAGTTCAAAACCACTAACCAAAAAGCCATGCCTATTTCCTCCTCAGTCTTCAGTTCTATGTCTCATGTTCCCTGAAAATAGAGTTGTTGTTTCTGTGTAGGTAGTTTGGATGAATGTGGATTGTTTATGCTTTTGTGTAAATTGGATATCTTCTCTCATTTGCATGAGTTCCTTACCTTTTGTTACATTTCCAGATCCATATATTGGAATATGCCTCAACTTGGGTATATATACTTAATATACAACTCTGGATAAGCTGAAGTCTCTAGGCTGGTGACTTTGCTCATTGCTATAATAATATTAATATTTTTTATGCTTTGAGATTTCTTTATAAACAATTTGCATAAATGACTTGGAGGCTATTTTTCCAATTATATGATATAAAGGAGTATGAAAATTACTCACAAACTTGGTCAAAGAACAGCATAGTACAGACATTGCCAATAGCCTCATTGTTTTTAAGAGTTACTGAAAATTTATTTCAGTATCAGTAAAAATTAATGGTATAAGGCTTTTTAAAGACTTGACTGTCAATTCCCGTCAATTCTGCCTCACTAATATTGTTTCCTCTTAACCTTGCCAATATTGGGTATTACCAATGTTTTTAATATTTGCCAGACTGACAGGCCAAAAATCAAAAAAGGAGATATTGTGCTTTTTGATTTTTATTTATCTGTGTGTTTTTGTGTTTACTGACAGAACTGCATATTTATAGTTTAGGTTTGTGGTTTTTGCCTTTTCCCTCCTAATTTTTTTTTTCCTTTTGTCACTCCCTTGGTCAAGGCCCATCTTGATCAGCTCTTAAATTAATGCCACAGCCTGTGATTTTCCTCTTAATTCATCCACACCTCTGCTGCCAGAGTGGCCTTTTGAAGGCAAAAATGTGATAGCTCCCAGCTTGAAACCCTCTGTGGTCAGGAACCTTAGTTGCCTGACATTCTTTATTTCACTTTTTCTCTGCTTGAGACTAGCCAGAGTGGGTCTGGCTCTTAAGCAGAGAAGAAGTTGATTAAAGATATTAGATAGCTCATAGGATCTCGGGGAGTGCTGGAGAGCCCTGTTGTGAAGCTACGCAAAACAGCCTCAGCCATGAGTCGGGGACAGCTTTGAGACATGCTCCCTGTGATGCTTAGGACCACGTATCAGAAGCTTTGCCGAGCATCATCCTCTGCCCCACCCTGCAGAGACTGACTGCCCGGCCTGTGGCCACAGCCTTGTGCTGTTTTTTCCCTTTTGAGTCCACCACAAGGCAAAACTAGATTTCATGGCTGTCTCCTAGTTACAAGTGAGTCAGGGGAGGCAAAATGTTTGGCTTTTACCTTGGGAAAGTGACACTTATAAAATGTGGAAAGTCATCAAAACATAGGATGATGGTCAACAATTTTGAGTGGGTGGACACAAGTTACAAATATCCACTAATAACTTTCCTCTTGGCTTCCTTCTTCCATGAGCTTCTAATCAGTAATGACAAGCTATTGCCTAACAGCCTGACTTTCCCAACTACAAAGGAAATGTGCTCACCACATATCCTTCAAAAGAGATGACCCAGAGTCTCAAGTCCCAGCTCCAAGTCCAGGACTTCTAAGTGATGTTTACTCCCCTTCTAGTTCATTCCCAGCCCATATTTGTTAACTTTTCAACTAAATAATGAAGTGAACTACTGCCAACAAACCTTAAATAAAATAGTAGGGAAACAGCCAAAAAAGTAACTGATGTATAAATAAATACATGATGCAGCAAAGGACAGTGAGGTAGGTAGATGCTACCATTCTAATTTCTGTAACTGTGAAATAAGTAGTTGATGTTTGTATCTTCCCTCCTCTATTTATTTTGTATTCCCTGTGTTCTTCGCCTGTAACTCATCTGATTAGCATTCTTTACCTTCATTCCCCCAGGATTTGAGCTGCCAGTTGTCCTGCCTTGATGAGATTGCCATTGTTTTAGTTAACTTTTAGCACTGGGTATGTTTCACCAGGTAGAACTGATTACATTTTTTTTTTTTTTTTTTGTCTATATACCTCTCTCCCTCCATTCATCTCATCATGAGCCAGCATTTCAACTCCCCTTTGGCCTGTTTGTATAGTGCCATAAAGAGGCTGAAACAGTCACATGGTACTTTGAACTTTCAGCCCGATTCATTGTTATCATCTGTGTTATAATCATCCTTTGAGTACTAAGGAAGCAGAGTCATGGAGATGGAACGTAAACGTTTGCTGAGGTGGTCACCTCCCTTTTCCAGACCTTCGTTCCAGGAACCATGTATCTGGCCAAGGTAGCACATATTGTTCTGCTGGTCGGAGCCTATATTGCATCCCTTAGGACCTTACTCCAGTTCTACAAGGTCCTGCCTCATAATTTGCATCACAACTGAGTTTTCAATAGACCTTTCCACCATTGAGTAAGGCCAGCTGCAGTTGAGCTGTGCTTGATTGTTTGTAAGACCATTGAATTTTACAAGCCTACTGTCTTATTTTGTTTCCTGTAAAATGAGCTGCTTTGTCAGAATCGCAGTGGTGGTGATGGCAAGTGAGGCCTTCCTGAAGTCTATGGATGATGTGGCTGGCAGAAACATGGCAGGCATACAGGGCACATCCAAATCCAGAAGAAAGCTCCATTTTAGTGAAGATAAGGCATTGGCTCCTCTGTGATGAAAGAGGTCAAATGTCATCTACCCACCATCACTGGCCTATCTCCCTATGAAATGAGAGTTGGTGGGAAGGCTCAGATTAATTGCTATTGCTGGCAAATTGGGCATTTGGCAGAGCTCAGTCTTGGTTAGGTTAAGTCTGTGTTGAGCCCTAGCAGAACATTCATCCATGCCTCCATGGCCACATTGCTTATGAGCCCTTTGAGCAGGTACTTTGGCAGCTAGGGAAAGAGGCCAGCCAGCATCCATGGGGTATGTCACCTTGTCTTACTCATTATAAGAACCTCTCCTGAATGGGGCTTGCTGTGGTGTGAAGTATCCCCCAAAATTCACACATTGGAAATGGTCCCCAATGCAATAGTGTTAGAAGGTGGGGAAAGTATTTGCATATGAAGGCAGAGCCTTCATAAATAGTTTAATGTTGTTTTAAAAGGGCTTGATGGAGGGAGTTTGTCCCTTTTTGCCCTTCCTCCTTCTGCCGTGTGAGGATACAGCATTCCTTCCCTCTGGAGGACTCAGTGTTCAAGGCACCATCTTGGAAACAGAGATCAGACTCTCGCCAGACCTGCTGGTGCCTTGATCTTGGACTTCCCATCCTCCACAACTGTGAGAACGTAAATGTCTATTCTTTATTCTAGTTTGTGGTATTTTGTTTTAGCAACACAATAGACTAAGACAGGGCTCTTTGGAGAACTTTCACAAAATATATAAATATTCTCACACTCTATATAACTTTTCCCCAAATGTTTATGTCACCAGTTCTTGATGACCCTCTCTTCAAACTATTAACCACTGCCAGTGAATCAGTATATATTTGTTTCTCAGGCCATCTCTCCTTATAGGCCACATAGACCCAAAATATACCACTCAACAGTCTGCTCACTGGACAGATTTTTCTTTTCCACCCTGAGTGAGGTTATATCATCACATTCATTCACTTCTGGCTAGTACCATCCCATTGGGCAGTGCCACTGATTAGGCACAAATTTTTATCTGTTCATAACTGACGAGTGAAGCTATTGCCTTTTCAGGTCTCTCATATTGGTCAGAGAAACACACAGACATACTCATTGATGTTTGTGCCTATTTCTTAGTAGTAAGGGGTACAAGGTGTAAAAAACTTGACTTTCCTTTTAGATGAGCTTTTTCCTGTGCACCAGGCCATTGTACATTCAGAAACTGTATTTTGAAAGGCTTTATCTGTCACCATCTGACATGCCTGTGTCTTAGCATGACAGCTAGAATACACGCCACCTTGTGCTGTGTAAGTCCTATCATAATGCCTTTGGTGTGGTAGACCAGAACAATGTCCTGCAAGATAGTGAGATAATGAAGTTCCCTGTAGATTCAGTAGTGTCACGGAAGCAGAATGTCAACAGAGCAATGAGGCAAAACAGTGAAGCTGCGTGACTTTCTCTGCCAGTAGATAGAAACCTGCTTCTGTGTTCGCTGTTCACTGAGATAGAAAAAAACAGATTTTGCCGCCTCTGTAGTACTGATGCTAGGTGCTGTAGTTCTCCAGCTGAGAGATCTCCTCTGGAAGAATCTCTGGCTAATTAAACTTATATTAACCTTCCATCATTCTGTAAGACTCATCTGTGTTCTGCTTTACCAAAGAGGAAAGTGAGATAAGACCATATGAAAGATGCTCATGGATGTTTCGGGTTTCTCATGGCGGCAGATCTCTTTGATCTCCTAGGGATTAATACTGATTTTAGTTTACAATTTTGGTGGGATGGGAGAAGTTCCAGAAACTTTCACCTAGCCCATAATTACTGTAATAGTTCTCACCCCCTGAAACATGAATTCCAACTGTGGATTCTGTCAGTTGCAGAATAAACCTATCCCAAGGATACACTCAGCAACTGGGAAGACAACTGCAGATTTTTACAGTCATGCTGTGCCCTTCGTGAGATGAATTTAAGCCACATTTCTAGATGTCACCCTCTGGTGGATCACAGCAATAATCAGGAACCCAAGAATTATCTCAGAGCCAATGCCTAATCCTCCTCAAAAGTTCGAATATTTCTCTTTTTCCCATGTGCAAATACCTTAGTAATCTCTGTTGATCCCACGTGGAAGATTTAAAGGATGCACTTGTAACGTTATTGAAGGGTCCTTACTTGAGGACTGCCTGGCTCTCCTTTCGAGGAGAAAATAAGTCCGTGTACTGACCCAAATCTGGAGACTGGCCAGGTGGCAAGTCAGGTCCCTGTGCACCAGATCTAGATTTTTTTTTTTTTTTAATTTGAGACTGAGTTTCACTCTTGTTGCCCAGGCTGGAGTGCAATGGCACGATCTCAGCTCACTGCAACCTCTGCCTCCCAGGTTCAAGCGATTCTCCTGCCTCAGCCTCCCAAGTAGCTGGGATTACAGGTGCGTGCCACCACACCCAGCTAATTTTTATATTTTTAGTAGAGATGGGGTTTCACCATGTTGGCCAGGCTGGTGATCCACCCCCTTCGGCCTCCCAAAGTGCCGAGATTACAGGCATGAGCCACTGCGCCCGACCCAGATCTAGATTTTTTTTTTCCTGTTATACAGTGTATTGGTTTGCTAGGGCTGCCATAACATACCACAGGCCGAGTGGCTTAACTAACAGAAATTTATTTGTTCTCAAAGTCTAAAGACTAGAAGTGTAAGATCAAGGTTAGTTTCTTCTGAGGCCTCTCTCCTTTGCTTGTTGATGGCTGTCTCCTCCCTTGTCTTCACATGAGTTTTCCTCTGTAAATGCCTGTGTCTCTTCTTATCTAGAAGTCTGAGATTAAAGTATTGGCAAGTTAGTCTCTTCTGAGGCCTCTCTCCTTGGCTTGTCGATGGCCGTCCTCTCCCTTTGTCTTCACATAATTTTCCACTATAAATGTCTTTGTCTCTTCTTATGAGGATGCCAGTTACATTGGATTAGGCCCCATCCTGATGACCTCATTTTAATTTAATTACCTCCTTAAAGACCTAATCTCCAAATATAGTCACATCCTGAGGTACTGGGAGTTAGCACTTCAACATATGAATTTGCAGGGAGAGGTGCACAGCTCACCCCATAACATACAGTTTAAGTAGAGTCTAAGTATGTTCTCCGTCTTATTTGGAGGTATGGACATAATCAATTAACTGGTAAGCCAGAGACAGCTCTGGGGTGCACCACTCTGAAAGGGTTCTGACCAAGGTCACCACTGGATCATGGCCCTCCAGTAGACCAAGTGACTTGTCCAGCCATGTGCTTAAATTGACTACAAATTTCTACTCACCCAGTTACCAACTGCCCCACCTTTACTCTTGAGCTTTGGTACTGTGCAGACATCATATCTGTTCCAACTGTTAACTCTCTCAGCAGCTAACTCTTACTCCCTGGGGGACATCCCTCACCCACAAGGTGGCTATCCACTCAGGAGTGGCCTTGGTAGCATGTCTTTCTCATGTTAAGCCACATACCACTTTGCAGATAGTTCTGGGGAATGCAGGGGGATCACCGGGCACAGGCTGGTATTGTCACACAGATCGGCATGCAGACAGATCATGTACTCTCTGGGCATCATGTACCAAGGTATGCTCCTATGTATCACACACATACACTCTTTTTTTTTTTTCTTTTTTTTGAGGCGGAGTCTTGCTTCTTTGCCCAGGCTGGAGTGCAGTGGTACGATCTCAGCTCATTGCAACCTCCGCCTCCCAGGTTCAAGTGATTCTCCTGCCTCAGCCTCCCAAGTAGCTGGGATTACAGGCGCCTGCCACCACGCTGAGCTAATTTTTGTATTTTTAGTAGAGACAGGTTTTCGCCATGTTGGTCAGGCTGGTCTGGAACTCCTGACCTCAAGTGACCCACCCGCCTTGGCCTTCCAAAGTGCTGGGATTACAGGCGTGAGCCACCACGCCCAGCCACATGCACACTTGTGTTTTGAGACAGGGTCTTGCTCTGTTGCCCAGGCCAGAGTGCAGTGGAACAATCGTGGCTCACGGCAGCCTCAACCACCTGGGTTCAAGTGATTCTCCCACCTCAGCCTCCAGAGTAGCTGGGACCACAGGTGTGTATCACCATATCTGGCTATTTTTTAAAAAAAATTTTGCAGAGATGGAGTCTCACGATGTTGGCCAGACTGGTCTAGAACTCCTGGGCTTAAGTGATCCTCCTGCCTCAGCCTCCGAAAGTGTTGGGATTACAGACGTGAGCCTCCATGCCTGGCCTGCATCACCCTTTTTTATTGGGCAGCATAAAAGTGACCTTGTGGAGTTGGGGGTGGCAAACATTTGAGTCCCAGGTTCGGGCACCGAGCAGTCTGGCTGCTTAGGAGTATGCTGGACAAGCCAGCTGCCCAGGACCTGGAGGCTTTTGCAGTCTTCCAGCTAGACCTGCAGTCGGCTGAGTTCAGGAGGATCCTCTCTCCCCAGGGACTAGGAGTCATTATTCCTAAATGGCCTTGGCCAGCAAACCCAGAGAGTGCCCATGGTCATTGATCAGCTTGTCACTCTCCCCTAACTCCATCCCCAGAGTGTGGTGCTGTCTCACCCTGGGCTTCTGCACACACTGCTTCTGCTCCCCTGTGTGTGCCCTCCTCATCCTCCAGCCTGTGCTCAGGTATCACCCCCTCCAAGGAGGCTTATCTGATTCTGTGTAGCTTCTCTCTCAAGAGCACTTCCCTTCCTCTCTCCCTGCTCACCCTCTGGTGTAGCAGCACTCATTGTTCCGGTTGCTTCCCTGCCTCACAGATAGGCTTCAGTTTCATTGAGGACAGGAGTCTTGTCCTGTTCAGCACCCACTGCAGAGCCTGTCAGAGCACAAGTGTTGGGAGAAATAAATGAATTGTTACGGCTCACAGGTCCCATTTTCTTTGCCGAAACTTTACAGCATGTTTCCATTGCAACATCTCTTGCCCCTTACACAAAATGCAGAGATGAAAGTGGCCTGTGAATTACGAATTATTGAATAGCTTTTCTCATCTGGTTTTCAGAAAGTCAAAACCACAACTTACCCCAGTGTAAGATTAGGCTGCAACATCTTCTGACTCCAGGGACAGGAAATACCTTCCCTTCAGCCCCACCCCACCCTAGGTCTTCGTTAGTATTACTATCCTGCCCAGGTACCTTACCGAGCGTCCACCCCTCAGATGCTGGCTCTGGGTTAGATCTTACACCTACCCATGGCAGATCCCTGAGACAGTCCTTTCTAGCCAGCCTTCTTAGCCCTTGTTTTAACCATTCCTAAGCTTTAGAACCCTTTCTCTACAGATGAGAGCCAGATTTGTAGTTCAAGTAACTTGCCCAAAGATCAGATACTAGCTAGGAAGTGTCAGAGGCCACATGAAAACTCCACTGTCTGATACCGGGTTTGTCCTCATTGCTTTGGTATCCCTATTAAGGAGAGTATTGTATGTTTATGTGGTTTTTTTAAAATACAATTTTCCTCTAATCATAAAAACACATCTGTCTTTAAATTAACTAGGAGCAGTATTCTGCTTGAATTACCATGTGGGTATCTTGGTTTAAAGTTTATATTCTCTATTCTCTGATCATGAGATGGAAAGGGAGAAATAGACCCCCAAACAGAGCTCATCTTCCAGCTGTAAGCACTTGCCTCAATGCATTTTGTCTAAATAGGGTTCAGGGCATTTTTCTGTTTGTGGAACAGTAACAGTAAATTTTTTTTTACTGCCTATTATTCTATTCTGTATAACCTTTTCTTGTAGTTAACATTTAAGAAACCCAGTCCTTTGGAAAATGCCATAAAATAAATTAAATTTTCCTGGGTACTGTGGTTTCTGTCTGCAGTGGCCTGCTTTTTGGCATTTCTTCTAAGCTGAATGCTTCTCTAAAATCTTAGCTTATATCTGTAGCCAAAGTACCTAGCCCTCTGCTCACCCTTCTGTGGCATCCGAGGTATCTTTGGTGAACATTCAAGGACGAATTACCAAGGTGTTCTCTCTCTTCGTCAACACTCACCTCCCAAGCAGCATTCTGTGGTGGGGCACATTACCACCATGTTGGGGAATCAGTGTGTGTTCACACGACAAGAGGCGAAAAAGAAAAAGACAAGAATTGCCAAAACAAGCAAGTTTTTCCTATTCTTTCCTCTGTCTGAGAAATGTTCCTCAACTTTCCCCAACACCCGATGCATGATACCTGCCAAAAAAAGCTTTCTCCTTGCTCTTCAGACACAGGCTCATTGTGAGCCATTCTCCCCGGCATCCCCGGGAGTGCAAATTTGTGTATGTGGTGTTTTGTTTTGTATTTATTTTCCCAGCCCTTTGAAAACAGGGCCTTTTCCTATTTAAAATAAATTTCAGAAGTGAAATACTTTTTCCCTTTTGAGAGCCCAGCCCTTCCTCCATACAAACCTTCATGCATTTTCAGAGGACAATGAAAACTTGCTCTAAAACACCATCCATAGACTTCCCTTCAGTCAGTGTTTTTCTCACACATTAACAACAAAATAACAAGTACTGTACATCCAACCACTGTGATCCCTGAATAAACATAGGCCCTTGACAAGTAATTCTATTTTTAAGAGTCATTTTTTATGTGAGTCAGTTATTACAATGGGCAGTTAGAATGTGCTCCTATTGTGCACACCCATGCACAGTAGGAATGGAACTGTACCGCAGTCACAGAGCAAGCTAGGTAGTTCTCTGACTTCCACAGCAGACATGGAGGAGGACTAAGAGGGGAAGAAATAGTCACTCATGTGGTTTTAGAAACAGTAAAACTGCACAGCACATTTTCAGTTGTCTGCTGTTCTATTAAATATTTTCACTGTTTAGACATTGTATTTTTTCTATTCACAGCCCTTTACAAATAGAAGTGGATTTCCCTAGATCTCTCATAAAGCACTGTGGAAACGTGTTTTCTTTTTACAAATGTTTAAATAGCTTTGGTTATTATTTACATTTCTTCCCATAATGTACTCAATCAAAACATTTTATAGGCTTTTATCCACACATGTAAAGCTTGAAAGGGCAGTAATGAGAAAGCAAATGCCAATAAGTTGTCTGGTGAATGTGCTGCAATTTCAACAAAGATTATTTTTTCAGGAATGGGTAATTTGTAAAACTTGAAGTTTTATACTTTTTACCAAAAGTGTGCTAAAGCACCAATGACAACACAAAATGCTTTGCTTTCTCAAAAACTGGGGAAACTTCTCTAACCACTTATTACAGTAAATGGAAAGTAAACAAAATTTCTAAACTTTCAAGGGTAATGTTTCCACTTGTTATCATCACCTGTTATGGACATTGCCAGAGTTGCAGTGACTGATACTTTTGTCTACTTTTAATTTTTACAAGAAATTAAAATTCAAAAAAACGTGATGTACAAATCTTCCAGAAAGGTTAGAATTGTTTTGACCAGAGGTTGTCAAACTTCAATTTGAACCATTACAAGACCTTTCCCATGTAAGTATAAACCTTATTAGAACGATCCTGTTGGCCTGCTGTGAACATACTGCTTCTTTCTCTCCCACCTCACCTATCTGAACCCACTACCCCACACATCAGAAAGACAATTTTTCCATCATAAAACAAAGTTCATATTGCCTTTGTTCTGCTTCAAATTACAATGCCAGTTCTGATGGAGCTTTTATGGTGACACAACTCCAGTATTACTTTTGCATCTGCTTGGGCTTGTTCACATTTACAGCCAGACTTTCGGCATATCTGGGAACTGGAAAGCTCACAACAGCTCTACCAAATACCCCAGGACTCTTAGATTCTAGAAAGATCTCTGTTACCAAATGCTACTTTCCAAGACTTTTTTTCTTAGATGGAGTTTCACTCTTGTTGCCCAGGCTGGAGTGGTGCAATCTCAGCTCACTGTAACCACCGCCTCCCAGGTTCAAGTGATTCTCCTGCCTCAGCCTCTTAAGTAGCTGCGATTACAGGCACGTGCCACCACGCCCAGCTAATTTTTGTATTTTTAGTAGAGACGGGGTTTCTCCATGTTAGCCAGGCTGGTCTCGAACTCCTGACCTCAGGTGATCCACCCGCCTTGGCCTCCAAAAGTGCTGGGATTACAGGCATGAGCCACCGTGCCCGACCGCAAGACTTTTTTAATGAGTTGTTCCAGTTAGCTCAGAGCCCTGCCCTCTCATTAGCTCCATGAAGACTGATGACTTACTACTACATATTCCAAAGACAGGTCCCCACTGGGGTCAGGTAGAACTGGTTGGCACTCCTGCCCCACTAGGAGTAGGAGGAAAAGTAATAGGAAGGAAAATCACTTGCCCTTAAATTGATGTGGGGTGAGATTAAAAACCTTTCTTTTGGTGATCTGTTCGGTCACAGTATTTCTAACGATGACAACTGGATGGGAGGCCTGTAGTTCCATTTTACCCAGCAGAGGAGAACAGTCCCGACCCAGTGAAAGTCATTTATTCCAGCATGTTGGGAACATAGTACCTGGGGCACTGGTTTTATATTGTCTGAACGGTTTAGCTGCCACATAGCATTGGGTAATAATGTATTGGGGTGAGGGCTGGGGCATACAGGGAGACAGTGAGACCCCTACAAGGCTGTACTTTCCTTTGACACATTCCAGGTGAAATCTTAGAAGGCAGCAACTTCTCCTGTGTTTGACAGATAATAATAATCAGGAAATCTCTCCCTACCCCCCACCCCCAATATAACAGTGGCCGCTTCTCATAGGAGTAGCATACATATTTTTAATATGTAGGATGACAAGGTATAGTGGGAACTGTTTACCTTAGCATGTACTGTTTGTTTCTCAAGAATTTCAGGTTCATTACACCTTAGCAATGAAAAGCCTTCTCTTATCTAGGAAGTACTTGTAGCATTCACCAGCTTGTCTGTTCCTTTTAATTTTTTTTTTTCCTTTGGCCAGGACCTCCCATCATAATGCCCGGATTTTCAAATTTCTAGTAATTGAGTTTCACATTCCTAATATTAACACCCATAAGGAAGCTTGAAAGAGAAAATGGATACTAGTTATCTTACAGACTAAATATCAGTAAGAGCCCTTTGATTTTGAAGTGTTTGAAGGATGAGTGAAGAGGCCTTGTTTAGGATAGTACACTGTGGTCTTAACACATTGGGACCGTGATTTGCTACCTGAATATCTTGGAAATTTGGGGGATTCTAACCCAAGTGGTGATTAAAAACAAGAGAGCTTTCATTTTCAAATTCCCTAACATGACGCCCTAATTATTCTAATTACTTAGAATAAAAGTGGATAACCTAAAATTGTGAAGTTTTATGGTTACTAAATATTTTAGTTAACCACTTCAGTTGTTCATGATCGAAATAATTTTATATTCATTATAATAACTTCTGTAAACTGGGCAGGGGAATTGACTCCCTTTGGTACGATAGACATTTATACTGTCTCTAAGTGAATTTGCCACAGATTCAGAGTGAGGTGCTTATTTGTGAAGCATTAAGAATCCCTGGGCTGTTCCCAGGGAGTTGAGTAGAGGCATGGTGAATAACTGTTCAGGTACACCTAATTGTATAGCTTGTTTATATTTGTTGTTGTACCACAATGCCCGTATTACTTAGAGCATAAACTCCAATCAGATTCACATTTATTTTAATTATTTGATCATGAACCACATAACCTAATGGGAAACTTGGCCTGATCTGTTTTGTGAAATGTCTTGAGAAAATTATCCATGCCTACATTAAGCAAAAACAAAACTAACTCCACATGATCTCACGCATAAAAAATGAATGCCTGGAAAAGATGCTAGTTTTAAGTTTTAGGCCAAGATTGAATTTCAATTCTGGGTCATAGATTAATGTATGTGTCCAAATAAATGTGTATATTTGTGTGTTTGTGTGTGTATATTTAATGAATGAATAGATAAGTATATACCCACAATATAAGTTGCTGCTAAAGAAAATAAAAGTTATAAGACCTGAAAGGGGACACCAAAAATATGATTTCCTTACAAATATTTTCAGGAATTTTACTTAATTGCAACCAGAAGTCTGACCTGGAAGTGTAGTGTTTTGACCCCCCTAGCTGTCTGGTTTCCTATTTGCGGTGTTTTTTTTCTCCCCCAACTGTGAGAAAATATATTTTACACGGTTTTAACCCTGTGTATTCTTAGAAACACTGAAGTAGAAAGTATTCCTCTGCGGGGAAGAAATTCTCATTATTTACAAGAATGATTTGCAAAAGCTTCACTTAAATAGAAAATATTTTTTAAAAACTTAACAAATCCTTATTAGATATATTTCAAAATAAAACAGCTTCTTGGTTGCCCTTCAAGGTAGTGTGAACTTCTAGAAGACTGAGATTTTTGTATTGTTTAAGTTTACCCTTATTTTAGTAAAATACTAGTGTTTTCATAACAAAAGTGTACAGAATTTATAAATAATGCCCTTATAATGAGGGTTTTTCATGCTTTCCCCCCTTCATTTTTAGCTTATTCAATCTTTTTTTCCTCTAGCTTTTTATAAAAGTGAAAATTAGGCTGAGTAAACTTAGGAAGGCTGTAGTACTATATAGTATTCTAATGAACTAAAAGATAACAATAAGGCCTGTCATGATGGCTCACCCTTTTAATCCCAACACTTTGGAGACCAAGGCAGGAGGATTGCTTGAGACCAGAAGTTCAAGATCCACCTGGGCAACATAACAAGGTTCTGTCTCTACAAAAAAACATAAAAATAAATTAGGTGGGTGTGGCAGCACGTACCTCTAGTCCTAGCTGCTCAGGAGGCTGAGGCAGGAGAATGGCTTGAGCCCAGGAATTCGAGGCTGCCGTGATCTATGATCATACCACTGTACTCCAGCTGAGGCAACAGAGAAAGACCCTGTCTCTTTAATGATAGTAAGAAATGAATGAATGACAACAATGAAGCTTAATTAGGATGACTGTAGGGCCAGGAAGCCTACTGTTGGAAAATTATAGAATTCACCATCAAATACTCATAGATTGATTTGCTGAATCAGTCAAATGATGAGAAACATTGTTTCCATATTTCCATTGTAGCCTCTTGTTGTTTACCATTGTGGTGGAATAATTATATATCTCGTTTTTTAAATCTCAGACATTTTCACTTACAGGAAAGCCTCATTCTTCCTAACTATTTAGTTGAGAGATTTAAAAATGAGGAACACAGTTGTCAACAATCCATTTAGCTAAAGAATACTTCTCATTTTTTTAATAACAGCTTTATTGAGATATAATTCATATACAATTCACCTGTTTAAAGTATACTGTTCAATGGTTTTTATGTATTCAGAGTTGCGTAACCATCACCAGAATCAATTTGAGAACATTTTCATCACTCCAAAAGAAACCCTTTACCCATTAGCAGTTACTCTTCATTTTCCCCAATACCCCAGCCACAGACAACCAACCACCAGCTTACTTTCTGTCTCTATGGATTTGCCTGTTCTGGACATTTCATACAAATAGAGTCATACACCATGTGGTTCTCTGTAACTGGCTTCTTTCACTCAGCATAATGTTTTCAAGGTTCATTCATTTTATAACACATATCAGTAGTACTTTATTTCATTTTATTACAAATAATGTTCCATGGTATGGATCTATCATATTTTGTCCATTCATCAATTGATGGACATTTGGGTTGTTAACCACATTTGGCTATGATGAATAATGCTACTATGGGTATTCGTGTACAAGTTTTTGAGTGGACATATGTTTTCATTTCTCATGGCTGTATACCTACGAATGGAATTTCTGGGTCATTCTGTACCTGTATGTTTAACACATTGACGAACTTCCAGACTGTTTTCCAAGTAGCTGCAGCATTTTCTGTTCCTGCCAGCAGTGTATGAGGCTTCTGTTTTCTCCACCTCCTTAGCCACACCTGTTTGTCTTTTTGACTATAGCTGTCCTGTGTGTATGAAGTGTTATCTCATTGTGGTTTTGATTCCATTTCCCTGATGACTAATGATGTTACCATCTATTCAAGTACTTACTGGCCATTTGTATATCTTCTGTGGATAAATGTTTGTTCAGGATTTGAACCCATTTTTAATTGGGTTATTAGTCTTTTTATTGAGTTATGGGAGTTCTTTTAAACATTCTAGATATAAGTCCCTTATCAGCTATATGATTTATAACATTTTTCTTCTCTTCCGTGGATTTTCTTTTCATTTTCTTGATGGTGGCCTTTGATACACAAAAGTTTTTAATTTTAATGATGTCCAATTCATCTATTTTGTTGTTGTTGTGCTTTTGATATCATATCTAAGAAACCATTGCCCTATCCAAGGTAATAAAAATGTACATCTATTTTTTAAGGAGTTTTATAGTTTTAGCTCTTACATTCAGGTCTTTGATGCATTTTGAGTTAATTTCATATATGACATGAGTTAGCGGTCCAACTTTATTCTTTTGCATGTGGATATCCAGTTGTCCAAGTACCTTTTGTTGAAAAGACTATTCTATCCTCATTTAATTTTCTTGGCACCTTTGTTGAAAATCAGTTGACAATAAATGTGAGTGTTTATTTCTGGACTCTCAATTCTGTTTCTTTTTTCTTTTTTTTCTTTTTTGAGACAGAGTCTCTCTCTGTCGCCCAGGCTGGAGTGCAGTGGTGTGATCTCGGCTCACTGCAACCTCCGCCTCCCAGGTTCAACAGATTCTCCACCTCAGCCTCCTGAGTAGCTGGGATTAAGGCATCCGCCACCATGCCCAGCTAATTTTTGTATTTTAGTGGAGATGGGGTTTCACCATGTTGGCCAAGCTGGTCTCGAACTCCTGACCTCATGTGATCCACCTGCCTCGACCTCCCAAAGTGTTGGGATTACAGGCGTGAGCCACCGTGCCTGGCCTCAATTCTGTTTCTACATGTGTTTCCATATGCCAATACTGCACTGTCTTGATTACTGTAGCTTTATAGTAAATTTGAAATTGTCTTCTCATTCTTTTAATGGAACTATTTTTTTTTTCTTCCCAGCAGGGTCAAAGCTGGCATTTACTGGTTAGGATCAAGAATCTGTTTTAACCTAGCCAGTGCAAACATGATTTTAAATTGTTATAAATATCTGAATTTTAGTGAACTAATAAAGTACCATTGATTTTGCCAGTGGTCTTCTCCAGAGATTTAGATTAAATTTAATCTTTCACAAATTTCTTGACTCTAATTGTTCCATTTTAACCAAATCAATGAAGATAAAAGTTATCCTCATTATAGTCAAGGTCTTCATAGGCAGAAAAACTGTGGTGAGTTACCAGTATTTGCAAGGTATGACTGAGGGCACTCATGGGTCTTTAATCCTCATTCAGAATCCTTTCCCTCAGGTTCTAAAGTTGAGGTCAGGTTAAAATCTAATCTCCTTTGCTCACCCTTCCAGGCTTGTCCCCCATCTGTCTCTATTATTCTATGCATTGTGAACTCTAGGCGTCAGTCTATCCTACCAGGGTTGCCAGGAGCCAAAAGGACTTGTCTGAGTTTTCGCACAGATATGAATGCAGCGCCCTCCGCTTCTCAGTCCCAGCAGAATGCTCCTGATGCTTTAATCCTCTGCTTGAATGTTTCCCATCCTTGAGGATCTCCCTCCTCCCAATTTGGTTTGTTACTCCTCTTTGTTAAGTTAGACTTACCCTTTTTTTTTTTTTAACATTGCAGTTGCCTATGCATACCTTTGTTGCAGTAGCATTTACAATGTAACCATCCTACCTTTAACTCCTCTGTCTCTCCCTCTGCCCTCAGTTGAGTCCCTCAGGAGCAGAGCATTTTTCTTGATACCCCTAGGACTTCACATAATACTTATATGTGGTAGGTGTGCAAGTGGCATGAGTTGGATGGTTCCGGTTCGATTATTACTACTTGAGGGGCACCTGGTTTTTGACAGAATGAAAAAACAATAACCATTTCCTGTTCATACTGGCTCCTAGAACTCCTCTACTGAAATCATTTTCAAGATTAAGAAAGAGTAAAATCCCTTCTTAGTGGAATGCCTCACATATACAGACATATATACTCCAGTTTGCTGCCAAACTGCTAACTCAGTAATAGCTCACCATGAATGTGATATTTAATAGAAATGATTGACAATAATTCCGGACAAAGGTGTGCAGCCCAGACTTGTTTAACAATGTTGGCCTTAATGCCATTTCTAAGGAATCTTTTTTTTCTTCTGAGCCCCAAAAAAGTCTTTTTCCACAAAAGCTGTGTTGAGGAGAGAGCTGAAAAACAGTGAGACTTGCTCTAATGCATGGGGAAGGGGTTTGAATGATGCAAATAAGCAGAGTAGCAGTGTGTCCAGAAGTAGGTGCTGGTGGTAGAGAGCAGCAGCAGCCTGGGGAAGACCATGGGACAAGATGGAGGGACAGGGAGCTGATAGCAGGAGGTGTGGGCAGGGCTGATGTTGAGAAAATCCTGAAAAGTAGTGATATTTGGCTTCATACAGAACCTTACAGGTGGCTTCATACAGAACCTTAGATGTGAGAACCTTGATGGGAGACATCTGCCACTGAGAAAAGATGAAGACAAACCTAGCAAACCAGTGAAATGCACAAGTCCAGGAAGAAAAGAGAGAGACAGAACGTGCCTGAGTTTGAACAAGATGTAGTGTATTATTACCCTTGATTGTGTGGATATTGCTTTACAACTCAGAGCTTTCTCCAGGATCCTCTTTCAGAGACCCCAAAGCACTGTAAAGTACCAAGTATTTGCAAATGCCAAGTGGAAAAGTCTCACACCATGTGGACTTTCTAGTAAAACAAAGGGAGAGGCCAGGTGCAGTGGCTCATGCCTGTAATCCTAACACTTTGTGAGGCCAAGGCAGGAAGATCATTTGAGAGCAGGAGTTCAAGACCAGCCTGGGCAACATAGTGATACCCCATCTCTACAAAAAAAAAATTTTTTTTAATTAGTTGAGTGTGGTGGTGTGCACCTGGAGTCCTACTTGCTTGGGAGGCTGAGGCAGGAGGATCGCTTGAGCCCAGAAGTTTGATGCTGCAGTGAGCTATGATCACGCCACTGTCCACCATCAAAGCCCCCTGTAACTGGAAACATCTTCACCTGAAGTGGGATGACTGAGAGCTGAGTAATGCCTTGAAAATATTTGCATTTGTAACAGCGGAAGGACAGTGATGAAAAGTGATTCTGTGGGGTGGATCTCCAGGAAGCTGGGAAATGTGGCATAATAAAATGTCATGAGCTTTTGTGAGGCCCCAGGGAATGGTGAATTCTCAGTGTGCAACAAAAGGAAAAATATCTAAATAAAAGGAAAGTGAAGTTTTCATGGAATGACAGGGCTGTGTGTACTCCTGTCAGTGAGTGGGGACCAGGATCTTGGAGAGGTGGCAGGGTGCAGGCAGGATGCAGCTTTAGACCTTCCCAGACACCTGATCTGACACTTCTCCATAGGCCATTAGAGTGTCAGTCTGTTTGTTTCCTACTCTTATTTTAAATTCCCTCTGTTCCTGGTATTTCCTTAATATTTCCATTTTGTTTGCGTTACATATTTAAACTGTTTTTTTAAAACCTGCATTCTATGTTTTTAGCAGGAAGGTTTCCTTTATCTCAGCTTTCAGATTTCCCCAATTCAGTTTTTAGAGATTAGCCCTGTTTACTACAAGGTGATATTTTTATTGAATGGTGCACTTTCTATTCCATGCTTAACAGGTTGGTAATCTGGCTTGAGTCTGCAAGATGTGCGTATATGTATCTATAACTATGTATCTATAAATCTGTATTTTCAACTTGGGCCACTAGTTTAAAAATCTCAGGGTGAAGTTATTGTTCGTATTTTACAATAGTATGATAATTTAAGCTTAAGGAAGATAAGAGCTTTACAATCACCTGTTAGATCATTTTTGTTTAGATTTCCTTTAAATTGTTATCTACTTAGAAAAATTATTCTAAAGATTATAGTTATAGTTCACAACATAATAAAAGATACTTTTGCCTTCCTTATAAAATGTTATTTTCAGGGTTAGGAAATTACCTAAAAAAAGAAGCTTTAATCATGATTTATGTTCTGAGACTTTGGAAGAGGGTCTATATTAATATAAATATTTAGAAGAAAAAAATGTATCATCTTGAAAGGCCCTGAATATTTTCATGGTGGTGTTTCTTTTTTACAAATAAATCTTTAAAAGAATACTTTCATTTTTTAAAACATCAGAAATTTCAAATACATACAAAAATAGGATCATATAATGAACCCCCACTTATCTGTTGCCAGCATCCCAGTTTTAAACAGCATATAGCCAATGTTATTTCATTTATATGCTCATCTATTCCCTGCTCCCCCAACTATTTTAAAGTAGATTCTGGATGTCATTTAATTTTATATATAAATGATTCAACATACAGGGCTCTAAAAGAGAAGTGATTTTTAAAATGTTAAAAGTGCCATTAAAGACAAAAAAGTAATGTCATCAACTATCTAGTCCATCTTCAGATTTATCTGAATGTCTCTTCAGTTCCTTTATAGTTGAGTTGTTCTATTCAGGGTCTGAACAAGGTTGGTGTCCACATTCATTGCACTCGGTTGATTATCTTTATCATAGAAGAACACCTCCTTTAACCTATAGGAGCCCTCATCCCCAATTTTTTTTCTATCTGTTTATTTAAGAAAGCGGGTCAAATGTCCTCTGGAATTTCCCACATTTGGATTTGGCTGGCTGCATCTGGATGGTGGCATTAACCTGCCTCTTCCAGCCCCTTGTATTTTCTGTGGATTGGTGGTTTGAGCCACAGGCCTGATGAGGCTGGGGTCCCTTGTGTGAGAATACTTTGTGGTATGTGGGGTGTGTTTTCTGTTGCATCTCATCTGGCAACACATGATTTCTGGTTGTATCCCTTCTAATTTCATGCTAACAATGTATATACAATGAAAATGGAGCTTTTTATGATTTTAAAATTAATCAGTATTTTAGATTTGTTCATTAGGTATTTATATTACTAGTAAATACTGTTTAAGCAAAACAAAATTTAAAAGACTCCTTTACGTAGGCTTCTGAAACTTTGCTTAATTCAGGCAATTAAGATAAAAATATCAAGGTAATGTTTCGCAATAAAACCTGGGTGTTAGCATACATAGTTCCTTTTTAAATCTAAGTCTATGTAAGATCTAATTTAGCACCTTAATTAAGATGGTAAGTTATTGCATACCTATCATCATAAAGCTTACATATCAGCCCAATATACATCTTATGTGAACTCTTAAGGACTTGTATAATAGAAGATAAAAATAAAAAGCACATACATGGTGGGTTTTTTTTCCCCTATAAAAACGCAAATCAGCAGGTAGTTAAAACAAAAAGAAAGAAAGAAAAGAAAACAAAGAAGGCATGAGACCGGTTCATTTAAATTCCCTGGAGGAGTGATAATAATTGAGCTAATATGCATTGGCTTCTCATAAATTGCTTCAGTAGTTTAGGCCTTGAGTGGCTTAGAAATTAGCTGTCTCCCCTTGCCTCTTCACTGTTGCTATAGAATCCAGCTAAAGGCCTGTTTGTTTGTGTTTAAAGAACTAGGATAACCTCTTATATTCACTGACAGAACTTACATTTTGTTTTTGTCTTCTAAGAACTCTGCAAAGCACTACCATTACTCTAATAAGACTCTCACTACTAATTTCATTATAACATACCAGTAAATCAACAAAATGAGATTTAGAGCAGTAACTTCCAGACCTGTCTGAGCATCAGAATTCCCTGGAGCTCTTTTAAAAGAATGTAGTTCTCTGGCTCTCACCCCAGGTTCTCTGGGCCTGGGAATCCAGGAATCTGTATGGTTGGAAAAGACCTCAGCCTTGGAGATTCAAATTTCCCAAGTGATTTAGATATGGGCAGTGGACTCATGATTGGGAATTGGAAAGACCCTAGACTAGTAGACAGATGCTTATTTGAGCTTGATAGTGGATTATTTAATAACTGGAAGAGGAAGTAGAAGAGATGATAAGTTTTAGGAATATTTAGTGTTTTCATCCATGACTTGAGTGAATGCATCAAAAATGGGTAAAAGACCTAGCACCTTATAAAATGGGATAGAAATTCCAAATGACTGTGACAAAATTAAGAGGAATGTCTGTTACAGACAAATGCTGAATAGAAAATGTAGAATAGAAAACAGACTACATAAAAAGAAAAAGCAGAAAGCAAGCAAGCATGCAACTGGGAAACAAAAACAGAAGTGTGACATGAAAGAAGAAACACACAATGATCTTTCTTTAATTTAATGTTTTCCCCTGAAGCTCCTGTGTTGTTTTCTGCTTCTCATCTTTGCAAAGTTCCCAGAACAGATGTTTGTGTTTTGTGTCCTCTTTCATACTCTCATTTATTCTTCCACCCTGAAGCTACCTCTGAAATGCTACCAATCACCTCTCAATTGCCAGCTGAGTATTTTGTTCTATTTCTGCTGTCACTAATGCTCTCTGGCATTTGATCTTTCAACTCTCTTTTCCAAGACTTCACTATGGTGGCTGGCCTTCTTCTGATCTAACTACTCCATGTGGGCCCCTCTTTCTCTGCTGACTCTTGAGCAGTGGTCCTGCCCTTGCCCTTTGATCTCTCACTTGACATGCTCTGCCATGGACTTTTCTTCCTTTTGGCCAGAGTTGCTTCAGTAGATCTGCAGCCATGACTTTTCCTCTGAACTCCAACTTTTCCTTTTCCTTTTCCTTTTCCTTTCCCCTTTCCCCTTTTTCCTTTCCCCTTTCCCCTTTCCTTTCCTTTCCTTTCCTTTTTTTTCTTTCTTTCTTTCTTTTTTTGAGACGGAGTCTCACTCTGTCACCCAGGCTGGATGGAGCGCAGTGGCATGATCTTGGCTCATTGCAACCTCCGTCACCTGGGTTCAAGCAATTCTCCTGCCTCAGCCTCCCTCCTGAGTAGCTGGGACTACAGTTGCACACCACCACACCCAGCTAATTTTTATATTTTTAGTAGAGACAGGGTTTCACCATATTGGTCAGGCTGGTCTCGAACTCCTAACCTCAGGTGATCCACCTGCCTTGGCCTCCCAAAATGCTGGAATTACAGGCATGAGCCACCGTGCCCAGCCACTGCACACCTTATTTCTATTGGCTTTCCAAACAGCTTCACCCAGAAATCTCATTGATCCTCATCTCTAAAGCTTGGTTTATCTTACCAAGCCTACCTACCCTCTCTATACCTTAGGAAGCTACCACTCATGTAGTCAACAAAGTTAAAAAAAATTGTCATTGTCATCAGTCTTCTCTGAACACGTTTCATTGACAACCAAGCCTGTCTCTGATTTTTATCTCTGAAGTGTCCCTTGAATATATCTCTCTCTTGTTAGTCCTATGGCTACTGATGATCCTTGCCTTCTCCCACTTGACTTTGTTAAAAGAAAAACTTTAGACAAAATAAATATAACAGTTTATTTGAGCAAATAACAATTCATGAATCAGGCAACACTCAAATCCACAAGAGATTCTGAGAGCTCCGTTCCAGCAGTATGGGCAGGGGGCTTTCACAGGCTGAATGTGGAGGCAAAGTAAAGAAATTACTTGATTGGTTATAGCTAGGCATTTGCCTTATTTGGATATGGTTCAATAGAAAGTCCCTAGTTAATATAACGAATTTGCTAGTTGGTTATCTGCGATTGGCTGAAGCTCCATTCAAAATTAATCAGTCACAAGGAATGCCTCTAAGTTAAGTTTTGGTTTGCTTATTTATGTAAGGTTCCTGGTACAGACACAACCCCAGACTAATGGTTTCTTGCTTATTTTGGCTTAACAGCTTGTTAATGATAGGTATGCAGTAATTTGTGATAAAGAGGGAAAAAAAGATGAAGAGAAATATTAGGAATAGAAGTATTAGTAATGAAAAAAAGACATAATTAGATCAGGAATAGAAGTATTAGTAATGAAAAAAGACATAATTAAATTAGGTGGAAATTAAAATAAAAGACTATTAAGAACAACTTCATGCCAATAAATTTGAAAAGTAAGGTGAAATAGAAAAATTCATAGAAAAATATAAATTGTTAATGTGAGCTAAGAATAAATATAAACCCTGAATAGATTATTAAAGAATTTAAACCACTGGTTAAAAAAGAAAGCACCAGGTCTAGATATTTTACCAGGACAGTTCGCCCCAAAATTTAAGAACTAGGTAACTCCAGTTTTATGTACTTGAATAAATGTTAACATCTCCAATTCATTTTATGAGGTTACTATAACTTGACACTAAAAACTAGGATCAGAAAAGAAAAGAAAAAAACAGGACAATAAAAGAGAAGAAAATTACAGGTCAATCTCACTCAAATATAAAAGCAGAAATCCTAAACTAAATATTAGCAAGCTAAATTTGGCAATATAGAAAACAAAATCATGATATCATACAAAGTTGGCTCAGCATTAAAAGTCAATTTGTAATATTTACAACATTAATAAATTAAAAAGAGCAATGCATGTAACAATTATACAAGGTACAGGAAAAGCAACCAGTATTTATAATAAAAATTCTTAGAAAATTAGAAATATGTCTACAAAAAGTCTACAACAAATGTTCTCAGTAGTAAGTGAAACATTAACAGTGTTAGCTTTATAATAAGGAGCACCAGAAGATGCCTACCAGCAGCAGTATTCAACACTCTACTGGAGGAGTTCCAGCCCAAAGAATAAAACAGGAAAAAAATATACAGGTGAAAAAATTGGAGATGAAGAAAAGTCCCTTTTTTGGTACATGGTATGATTGTATATGCAGAAAAATCTAAAATAAATATACATACAAATTACTCAAAACAAAGCTATAGCAAGCAAAACAGAATAGCACTGGCGTAAAAATGGACCCTAGACCAACAGAACAAAATAGAGAGCCCAGAAATAAACTCATGTGTATATAGCCAAATATTCTTTGACAAGAGCACCAAAAATGCAAAATGGGGAAAGAATAGTCTCTTCAATAAATGGTTCTGGGTAAACTGGATATCCAAATGCAAAAGAATGAACTTGGATCTTTATCTTATACCATACACAAAAATTAAAATATATTAAAGTCTTAAATGTGAGACCTGAAACCATAAAACTTCTAGTAGAAGATGTTGGGAAATGGCTCCTTGACATTGGTCCTGACAATGATTTTTTTGGATGTGACCCCAAAAGACAGGTAACAAAAGCAACTATATCAAACTAAAAACTTCTGTGCAGCAAAGGAAACAATCAACAAAATGAAAAGGTAACCTATAGAATGGAATAAATATTTTCAAGCCCATATATCTAATAAGGGATTAATATCCAAAATATATAAGGAACTCATACAACTCAATAGCAAAGAAAAAAAAGGAAAAGGAAGAAAGAAAACAACTAAATTAAATACCCCAATTAAAAATGGGGAAGGACCTAAATAGATATTTTCCCAAAGAAAACATATAATTGTAAACAGGTATATGGAAAGGTGCTTAACGTTATTTACCATCAGGAAATGCACATTATGACCACAGTGAGATGTCATCTCATACCTGTTAGAATGGCTGTTATAAAAAGAGATAATAAGTATTGGTGAAGGTGTGGAGAAAAGGGAACCCTTGTGTACTTTTGATGGGAGTGTAAATTAGTACAGCCATTATGGAAAACAGTATGGAGATTCTTCAGAAAAGTAGAAACAGAACTACCATATGATCCAGCAGTCTCACGTCTGGGTATATATACAAAGGAAATGAAACTAGCATCTTTAAAAATGTGCTGTATGTATACAATGGAACATTACTCAGCCATAAAAAAAGAAGGAAATCCTACTATTTGTGTCAGCACTGATGAACCTGGAGTGCATTATGCTACATGAAGTAAGCCAGACATAGACAAATACTGTGTGATCTCACTTGTATGTAGAATCTAAAAAAGCCTAATTCATAAAAGCAGAGAGTAGAATGATGATTGCCAGAGGCAGGGGTAGGGACAGAGTCTGGCTAGGGGAAGGGGTCAATGAGGGAAGGAAGGGGAGATTTGGTCAAAGGACACAAACTATCAGTTATAAGGTGAATAAGTTTTGGGGAATCTAACGTACACTGTGGTGACTATAGTTAATAATCATTGCGTACTTGAAATTTGGTAAGAGAGATCTTTAAATGTTCTCACTGCAAGAAAAAGAGAGATAACTATATGAGGTGACAGTTGTATTAATTAGCCTGATTGTGGTAATCATTTCACAATAGATACATATATCAAATCATCATGTTCTATACCTTAAATGTATACAACTTTTATTTATCAATTATACCCCAATAAAGGTGGGGAAAAAGATTTAATAGGCATTTCAGCTGACAACATATAGAAGTCAGTTACAACAGCAGGCAGTTTAAAAATGTGGTTTTTAGGAGATAACATTTACATGACAACACTAAAAAAACTTTATTGGAAGGTATTAAATAAGTTATTAAAAATAATTAGGAGATTTACCATGTCAAATGTATGGGAAGTCTCATTATCATAAAGATGTTTATTTTCTCCAAATTGATCTATAAATTCAAGGTCTTTCTGATCCAACCCTGAAAGGGCTTTTCATGCAACTGGACAAGCTAATAAAAGGATAAAAGGCCAAGAATAACTTCAAGTACTCCTGATGAAGAAGAAAAATAATGTTGGGAGTCAGGAAAGGAAATTGCCCTACTAGATTAAGATTTATTATAAATAAAGCTCAGGTAATTAACATAGTGTTAACTGACTGATGATAAGCTAGTGGAATAAAGTGAGTCAGAAAGAGAGGTCTGTGTATGACAGAACTGGCAACCAGGGATCAGTGGGGATCTTCTGTTGAATACTCAATTTATTATTCATTTGGGAAAGAATAAAAACGGATTTCTAAATGGTATCATACACAAAGTCAATGTTCATAGTACTGAGGTTTTTAAAAATCACATTATAAAACAACATTCATCATATGATTTCGTTTTTGTAGAAAGAAATAAGAGTATATGTGATTATATATTTTGAGAAAAGACCTAGAAGATATCAAAAGTCGAAGTGACAAAGGGTCTCTGGGTGGTCGGATTGTTGAAGATTCATTTCTCTTTACACCTTTTTTTGTCTAGATTTTTAAAAATACATTGAGTCTATGTTACTTTTAATTAGGAAAAAATTTTTTTTACTTTGAATTTTTTTTAACTATTCTTGTCTATTCTTTTAGATTAAATTTAGCATTATTTTTCGCAGCTTCCAAACTGCCTCCTCCCCTTACACACATAAAAAATAACAGTTTCATTGTGATATTTGACTGGAATTGTCTGGTACACAATAGGCACTCGGTACATATTTGTTAAACAAATAAATATGGGAACAATTCACATCTTTATGATGGTTAGCCCTTCCAGTTGAGAACATGATATATTAATCTTTTTAAGACCTTTTCCTAATTAATTATGAAAACTTTGTAATTTTTTGATGCAGATCCCACACATTTATACAATTAATGATTTCTAAAATTATATCATCTTTTCATTTTCCCCCATATTGAGTCAAACCCTTGAGTATCATTTTATTTTATTTTATTTATGTATGTATTTATTTTTTTAATTTTATTTTTAGAGACAGAGTCTCGCTCTGTCACCCAGGCTGGAGTGCAGTGGCGCGATCTCGGCTCACTGCAACCTCTGCCTCCCGGGTTCTAGCAATTCTCCTGCCTCAGCCTCCGGAGTAGCTGGGATTACAGGCGCACACTGCCACACCCGGCTAATTTTTTGTATTTTAGTAGAGATGGGGTTTCGCTGTGTTGCTCAGGCTGGTCTCAAACTCTTGAGCTTAGGCAATCCACTCGCCTCAGCCTCTCAAAGTGCTAGAATTACAGGCATGAGCCACCGCACCCAGCTGAGTATCTTTAATGTCAGACCTAAGAGTCAGAAAGATGATTTTAACGTAGAAAAACATGCCCTGTTTAGTAAGGTTAAGGACCTGGGTTTATTTAGCTTAGAATAAATGACGAAATTGAAACTGAATACCTATCTTCAAGCATTTGGTAGTGGCCAGCTTTCCTTTAGCTCTGCCGAAGACACACAAAAAAGAAATTCAACTGAAGTGTGAAGAATTTAGGTTAGAGATTGCAAACTGACAATATAAAGCTACGTTGGCTCTCAGAGACATATTATTTGGACCACACAATATATTTTAAAAGTTTGAATTGTTTGCAAAGTTAAAATTTGAAGAGATTTCACATAAAAACTTGGATTTCCAGCTTTTCTGGTACCCCTGTGCCCTAGTTTCCGAAACAAGCCCTGAGCTCTCTCCAGTTTTCCAGTCAGAACCCAGCCCTTTTCCTGTTACCTGTCTTACCCCTCAGGCATTAAGTTTGCAATCTCAGTTCATATAAAGGACAGATAAAGTGGCGCATAGGTAGGTATAGCATCTTCTCACTCAGCATTTTGGTGTTGTTTTTAAAAGATGGTTTTAATGTGGTCCTGGCTGACAAACAGGAAATGAACTAGGAGACTTCCAAGGTTGTTTCTTGTCCTTTGGGTCCATGGTCCTGTTAGAATAGTCCAGTGGTTCATGAACTCTCTTTCTCATTGCACATGATCTAGAATCTCAGAGTTGAAATGGATTCCCTGCAAGACAGGGAGGCCACAGAGGATATGCTTCATCTGGTGTTCCTCTGTATGCACAGGAAATTTGAAATCCATTGCAGAGGGGCCTGCTTGAACAGCTAATAGTTCAAACAAGCAGCTACCTCATTTAGAAGGCTTATTAAAAATCTCTGTTTCTTTTATGTATAGTTATTTAAAGATGAGTGAAGGGTTTTAAAGAGAACTTTTGAGTTTTATAAGTACACAGTATTATATTATTCTTATCATTATGCATGGCCTGGCAGAGTTATGATTGTGGGAACCATAGTTTTGAATATCATTTCATCTATGCTTGCGTGTTATCCAAACACAGTTTTCATATTTAATGTTAAGGGCCTTTTTTTAAATAAACAAAAAAGTGGGAAAGCAACATGGGGAAGAAATCTGAAGTGATAATTTCTCAATTTGTTTTATTCTAATTTTTGTCTGCTCTGAAAAGCCTTCTTATTACATGTTAACAATCTCTGATGGATCCCATAGAAAATGAAATTTGTAGCACATGTGTCCTCTGGCATTACCTACAAAGTCAAAAGGTAGAAAATGTGTGTTTTTTTCTAAATAAATTTGGCTCCAAAGAATTATTTTATAAATAATGATTTTATTCATAATTTTATTTTTTTTTTCATGAAACATTTCATGCTCCATTTGTTTTGGCATCAAATAGACATAGCTTTATTGTGACTCAGAGTCTAGTACTGTCCTTATTTAGGGACATGAAATGTTATCTCAAGGGAACCTTTTTGGAATCTCTAAATGTCTTGGGTAATAAGTGAAATTTTTAGCCTAGGATCAAATATTCCACTTACCCACCAAATTTGTTTCCCAGTTGTGGTCTTAGACTAGGATCCTGTATGTATATTCCTAAACTTGGGACAGGACTCTTGGTTTTCAGTTCCCACAGAACAACCCCTTTCTCCAACCCCACCCATCACCAGCAATAGAGGAGGTCACACTTGGACCCATAACATGTTTCCAAAGGCCCCATCAAGGCTTTTTCATAGGCCCCATCTCATACTTAGTCTCTCTTCATGTTTGAAGTGACAGCATCAAACTCATGATTTCCCTACCCTTTCTACCCTAGGCCTTTTGATAAGGACAAGGTGCAACTTTCTGAGTGACACAGTTTGGGATGTAATGAGTTACAACTTCATTTTTCCTTAATGAAATAGCTTGAAAGCACACGTATTCTTCATCTTTTTTTTGTTTTTTTTTTTGAGATGGAGTCTCACTCTGTTGCCCAGGCCGGAGTGCAGTGCCATGATCTCGGCTCACTGCAACCTCTGCCTCCCGGGTTCAAACGATTCTCCTGCCTCAGCCTCCCAAGTAACTGGGACTACAGGTGCGTGCCACCACGCCTGGCTAATTTTTTTATTTTAGTAGAGACAGGGTTTCACCATGTGAGCCAGGATGGTCTCGATCTCCTGACCTCGTGATCTGCCCACCTTGGCCTCCCAAAGTGCTGGGATTACAGGCGTGAGCCACTGTGCCTAGCCTCTTCATCTTTTAAGTATATTATATGTTCCTAGTCTAGTCTAATACCCAAGATACTGTCAGTACTCAGTTGGTATCAGCCTCTTTCTTCCTGTCCTCTTATTAAATCACAACCAAGCTTGAGAACTGACTCATGACTTCAGACTGGAAACAGTCACATGTCTGAACTGGCGTGCAATGCAGAGCTGCTTCCGGGTTAGCACATAGTAATCTGATTGTGACAAAGTGCCCTTTCTTAAAGCAAATATCAGACCACTATCCAACCTACCTAAGTAAGCTCATCTTCACCAAAATTTTAACTATCTACAAATCCATAATTTTATTTCTTTGAAATTATCATTAGGACCAAATTTTCAGGTCATCTGTATGCCAGTCTTTGAATTGTCATTAAAGCTTTAGTTTGAACCTGTAATTTCCTACAGCAGTTAAAGGAGAAGTCAAAATTAATAAATGGCTGGGATTTTAAAAGAGCATGCAGGTTGAAATTTTGTGTTTAGGCAACTGAGGTTAAAAAAAAAAGCTTAGCTGGGTGCAGTGGCTCACATCTGTAATCTCAGCATTTTGGGAGGTCCAGGCAGCAGGATCGCTTGAGCCCAGGAGTTCAAGACTAACCTTGGCAACATAGGGGGACCATGTCTCTAAAAATAATTTTAAAACTTAGTTGAGTGTGGTAGCATGCACCTGTGGTCCCAGCTACTCAGGAGGTTGAAGTGAGAGAATCATCTGAGCCCAGGAGGTTGAGGCTGCAGTGAATTGTGATTGTGCCACTGCACTCCAGCCTGGGCAACACAGCAAGACCCTGTCAAAAAAAAAATTCAAATGTAGAATGGGGTTGTTCTATAACACAACTAGCCTGATCTCTTTAAAAGTTCAGAGTTCTTTTTTTAAAAGGTAAAGGGAGATTATTTTAGATTAAAAGAGATATAAGCAAATACATCTCTTAAAATCCATGATCTTTGGTTGGATCCGATTCAAAGGAAAATCAGATCAGTGATACACATTTTGGGACAATGGAGAAATTTGAATATAGGCTGGTTATTTGATCGGTAATGTCATACTCAGTTGTAATAATAGTGTTGTGGTGATGAAGGAGAATTTCCTTATTGCTCAAGAGCTATGCTCACATGTTTAGGAGTAAGGTTTCATGATGTCTACTTCGAAGCAGTTTAGAAAATATGTGTCTGAAATACGGCAAAATATTAACTGTTACTGAATCTAGATGGTGGGTTTTGGGATGTTCATGACATTATTTTTCTACTTTTCTGAATGTTTGAAATGTTTCAGACTGTGTGAGTGAGATAATAATGGAGTCATCTCAGGGAGAGAAGTACTGAGGGGCATCGTAGGTCTTCCTGAGCCTGCCTTGTAGTTTGGGAGAAGGCTTTGCTGGAAGAGAGCCACACAGGTGGTGGGTGGGGTCCACAATGAAGTGGAATTCACCTGCCTGGAGGTCCTGATGGCTCACCAAGCCACACAGAGGCATTTTCCCAGGCTCGTCCATGAATGGTCTCGTAATAGCTGTGGGAGAGGGCTTCCCACTGTTACGCACCAGACCACAGACTCCCATTGGCAGCTGTGGGGAAGCTCAAGTCGCCTTAGCTATGCATCCCCTGGAAAACAAGTGAGGCTGGATAGTTTTACAGTAAAATCTCTCATTGAATATTTGCTCTCAGTGTCTTGGGACTGTGAACTGTGACAACCCAAATAAATGACCACTCCCTTAAAACCATTACTCATTGGAACATGGTACTACTTGAAACTAATCTACTGCCTTGCTAAGCCAGGATGGAATTTGTTCAATTCATATTTGAGTTTTTTTGTCGTAATTTTTGCCTTTCTGTTTATGAAGACTGCAAATTTCTAGTAGAGCCATTTTGGAGCAGCTTATTTTAGACAGAATATGAAATAAAATAGTAGGGGGACTGTGGTTTGTCCTTTCTTTCTCTCATATGCATTACTGACCACCTCTCCATTTTTTTTTAAAGAGACTCAGTAGTTTTTGATGAACAACTTAGGTAAGCCAGAAGAAAGTTAGTGTGGTAACAAGTAATCATTTGAGGCTTCATGCTTTGGAGGTTGTTTGTAGAAGGATAAGGAGAAGTGCAACAGCTTTTTACGACATACAGAGAGCAAATGGTGGCACAAGAACTGGAGATTTTTTGGGCTGCTTGGAGGCCAGGGGAGAAGATGGGATCTTGCTGATACTAGATGATTGTGTTACATTAAGCAATTCAAAAATATCAATTGTTTCTGGAAATGCACATACCCGCAGACGCCTGGTGGTAAGATGTTTCTATTGCAAAGCTTTTTCTCCCTCTAATCCAAATCCCTTCTTGTGTCTAAAGACAGTCTTCTCAGATTTAGGAGCACCACAATCGCCAGCAAGGAAACAGCCATACTGAAATGTGATTTGCAAGTGCCTCATAATATTAATACCATCATCCAGTAGTTTTCAGATGAAAAGATGATCACTTTATGATTTCCATTTGCTCTGCTGACTCAGGTTTTCTGCATTTAAAACACCAGCATAGCGAGCTGGGAGCTGGTGCCCCAAGTAGGAAAAGCAAAAGGTCTTTTGGATCCTTTGCCAAATTGCTGTTTAGCTTTAGAGAGTAGTGGAGCTTTGCTTTAGCCCTGGGTAAGTACAAAATCTCAGTGGCCTCCCGAACGCTGTGAAGTTGATTTCATTAAAAGCAAAGATAAGAATGTAGTCTTTATCATTGCCTTTTGTCTATGAATAAATGAAATACGTCTTTCTAAGCATTTCAGTGCAGTATGTTTCAAGCAGCAATAATTTTCTCTGTTTATAGATCAAATTTAGTTTGCCATAAGAACTGGCATAGTACCTTTTGTGTTTAATCTCTCCTCAAGTTTCTCTTTAAACAAAGTTTCATATGACCAGTGGAATTTGGATTAAGCAGGTGCAAATCTTTTTTACATGTTGAACTTGCCATTTCTCTTGTAGGTGCCATTTGGGCAGGTTTTCCATTGAAACCACTAATAACAAGATGCTATTTAGAAATGATTCCTTTTAACTTAATTCTGTCCTGGGGTGGGAGGTGTAGGGGTCAAGGTTTCAATAAACTCATTTCTCCTACTAATTTCTGTAACAAATCACTTGAAATCTGCCTTATACTGCTTTCTTTTTCTATAGGGGAAGGTGTCATATTGAGACTTGATTGTTCAGCAGTCCAAATAGGATTTAGCTGTCACTCAAGTAGTATCTTCAGATACCAGGCTTCCTGGACTCAAAACTGTAGCTTTCATGGTCAACTTCAGATTTTGCCCCTTCCTGATAATAACATTTTTTTTTAAGATGGGGTCTTGCTTTGTCGCCCAGCCTGGAGTACAGTGGTGATCATAGCTCACTGCAGCCTTGAAGTCCTGAGCTCAAGCAATCCTCCTGCCTCAGCCACCTGAGCAGCTGGGACTACAGGCGTGTACCACCATGCCCAGCTAATGTTTTTTTGTATTTTTTTTAAGGAGACGGGGTCTCAGTATGTTTCCCAGGCTGGTCTCGAGCTCCTGGCCTCAAGCAATCCTCCCACTTTGGCCCCTCAAAGTACTGAGGTTACAGGCATGAGCACCACACTGGGCCTGATAATAACATTTTATTGCTAAAGATTTTGCATAGGAAGAAGATTTTTGAAATTTCAAACATGCCTCCTGAATCTTAATCACTTAGAGCTATAGATCAGCAAAGGTAGAATAACAGATATTATACTTTTTTTTTCTCAGTTCTTTGGAAGACTTGCATTATAAATTAATACTTGAAAAATACTTTTAAATTTTGCTGTATGTGTTTGTGAGTCGCCAATTGTTAAGGATTCCACTTCTTCCCTCAGCAGTTGGACAAATAAACAGATGTAGAAATGACTTCCATTCTCTCAGTGACCTAAGAAATAACGTATTTGTTTTAAAGCACTCAGAGTAATGTCAGTGGTGTGTATATTTTGTTTGACATTTTAAGCAGAAGAAAGCCACATGACTGAAATGCAATCTATTTTCAAGTGTGTTAGGAAAAAATTATTTTATCTCAGCAAATCCGGAGATTATCCTTTCATAGATGTCACTGTTCTTGCACAATCTGCATGACTAAAGCAATTGTTCTGTCAGAGCCATCGCTTGTTTAGACAGCATCAAGTCTGCGGTCACTCATGTCCTGGGTCTTTCTACAGGAGTGTCGGAAGGATACTGAATATGAAAGTGGAAACTTCTTTAATTGTATTCTTTATATAAGTTATTTCAGACCAACCATAGTCATGGACTTTGGAGAATCTGATGGTCCTAGAGATTACTTCCTGCAACTCTTGGCCACTCCAGTTTGACAGAGGGGGACCCTCACCCCACTCTGGTGGAGCTTTTGCTTCTGATTATTCTACCAAATAACTTGACTGCTGACTGCGATAACCAGGAACGGTTTTACTATGATTTCAGGAAAATCATCAACAAAGTAGTTTATACCTGGAGGGAAGCCAGAAGAGAAGAGAAAGGGAGAGAGGAAGGAATTAAGCTGGCACTTTCTGTGAATCATCTGAAAATCTGTTGCCACCCTATGAGACGAATGATAGTGTCTCCATTTTCACAGATGGCATTTACTCTTCTGGATCAGGCTTCTTTCATGTAACATTATGTTTGTGAGATGTATTTCTGTTACTACCTGTAACTGTAGCTCATTCATTTTTAGAGGCACTATAGTATTTCAGTGTGTGACTATATCCCCATTAAAAAATTTAATGTTGATGGATATTTGCATTGGTTCCAGGTTGAGACTATTGTGAAGAGTGCTATTGTGAACACTGTATGTTCATGCCTAAGTTCAGCTTTAGATACTCAAGCATTTTTTTCAAAGTGGCTGTACCAATTTGTACTCCTGCCAGCAGCGTATGAGAATTCCAGTTGTCCTACATTCTTGTCAACACTTTATGCTCTGTCTCTTTCACTTAGGCCACTCTGGTGAGTTGGAGAAATTATTTTTTTACTCATGTCGTATTTCTTTTCATCTCATTCTATATAAAGATTTTGACATACTTGAATTAATTTATTTACAGGCAAAATACATCCATGTTCAAATAGGTATGACCTGCTTCTTTTTATGAGCTAATAAGCAGTGAGTATGAGAAGGTGGCTAAGATCTATTCGCAAGCTCCGACTGAATTATCCCATCTGAAAGTACGTTAGACCTCATTTATTTCGTTTTACAGTTGAAGTAACTGAGGGACTTCAGGGACTAGGGACTATGCCAGGCGTCATAGTCAGGCCTCCTGGAAGAGGCAAGATAGTAATGTTCACCCTTGCCTCTCAAGAGAAGCCCTCTGTTAATTCCTTTATTCTTTCATTTACTAATTATTATTATTTTAGATAGAGTCTCGCTCTGTCACTCAGGCTGGAGTGCAGTGATCTTAGCTCACTACAACCTCCACTTCCCAGGTTCAAATGATTCTTCTGCCTCAGCCTCCTGAGTAGCTGGGATTACAGGTGCCCGCCACCTCACCCAGCTAGTTTTTGTATTTTTAATAGAGACAGGGTTTCACCATGTTGGCCAGGCTGGTCTCGAACTCCTGACCTCAAGTGATCCGCCTGCCTCGGCCTCCCGAATTGTTGGGATTACAGGCATGAGTCATCACACTCAGCTTCATTTGCTAAATAACTATTGAATGTGTCTTTTATGGCAGGCACTGGGCTGAACCCCAGAGATTTAGCGGCAAACAAACTTTTAACTTAGTGATGTTCCCTTTCACTTTCCAGGTTATGGCTTTCAAATCACAGCCTATTTCCTCAAGAGAGGGATACGCCTTCGCTGCATCAGGAGCACACAGAATGCTGGTAAGAAGCCGATTTCTTGGTTTGTCAGACATTTCACACAATCTGCTTGCCCTAGATGGAGAAGGGATGAAAATTAAGGAATGGAGAGTCCCACTTGCTTCATTGCCTTCATGTCTTGAGTGTGTCCGAAAGTTTGCGATTTCTTTCCTCCCACCTTGTACTGTGTTTACTGCCTCTCTGAGAACAGTGAGCTGGGCCACATCATGCTTTCCTTTCCTGATGCATCTCAGCACTTTCTTTGAGTTTTCAGAGTGACTCAACACAGTTGAACTATGAATCACTTCAGTATTGTCTGTGCACACCAAAGCCCTGGCATATGGAGCAGGTGTGTACACAAGAAAGCTCTTTCCCAGCCCTGAGCTCTCAGAGCTTTCCCTAGGTGTGTGATGAGGCCACTTTCCCCCATCACTTCCCCAAGTCTAGATGTCCACTAAGGATATGATTTCAAACTTGTCCAGCCAGCAACAGTAAAGTCAGAAGCTAATGATCATTCTCCAGGTTGATCTGAGCACTGGAAAGAAAATTTAGTTCACCTTCCATGGACAATTTCAGTATATATGTAAGATATGATATAGGAACTTTAAAAAATTAACATATAGAGGCTTGCTGTGGAATCTTCATGATTATCTGCATTTTCTTAACTGTAAACTCTGCTCGAATATGTTATTCTCTTTTTTCCTGTTATTTGTTTGTTTTTGAGACAAGGTCTCACTCTGTCACTCAGGCTGGAGTACAGTGGTGCAATCATGGCTCACGGCAGCCTTAGCCTCCTAGGCTCAAATGATCCTTCCACCTCAGCCTCCTAAGTAGCTGGGACCACAGGTGTGTGCCACCATGCCTGGCTTTTTTTTTTTTTTTTTTGTAATTTTTGGTAGAGAAGGGGTCTCACTGTGTTGCAGCTGGTCTCAAACTCCTGGGGTCAAGCTGTACTCCCGCCTTGGCCTCCTAAGGTGCTGGGATTACAGGCATGAGCCAACATGCCCAGCCTTAGATATACTGCTTTCTTAACAGGCCCTTCCACTTTGTTCAACTCTCTAGTAAAATAAGTCAGCTAACCTTGTACTTGTGCCCTTTATGGTAAGGACTATCATTGCCTAAATATTTAATTAGATATTAAAATAGTACAACTCTCAATAATGACCTAAACAGAGCAAAAGGGTACAGAAGTTGCTTTCTGTTAATACCTGGCAGCACCAAAATGTTTAAAATCTGCCATTCTAACATTGTTACTTTTCAGAGGAACAAATGCAAATACGGAGGAATTATTTGATAGAACTGATAATTTTGAATTCCAGTTCTGATCCACTAATGAACTGTTGTATTTCACTTTTATGATTTTTTTTTTGGGGGGGGAGGTGGACAAATAATGAATTCTGTGGCTCAGTTTCCCTCCCATAAAATGATAAAAAGGCTATATACCATTTATCGCAATAAGATCTTTTAAGAACTAATGAATAAATATTAATTGCTTTGCTAATTTTGTTCTTCTGGCTTTTCAAAATCCATCTCTAGTCACCTAGCCAGATATCATATGCCCACATGGGGTCAAAGTTGAAAAACACCCAGGCCCCCACCTGAAATGGGGGCTTTCCTCATGAGGAAGGCTAACTGGGAGTGAGACCAGAACAACAGGTTAATCCCTAATCATGGAGGGCTTTGAATATTGGGCACTGGGGAGCCATGGTAGGTTTTTGAGCAGGATGAGTGGAGCTCTTTTTTTAGAACTGTTAACCTGCTGCTCTGAATAGGATAACTTGGAATAGGGAGAGTGACTGCCAAGGAGACAGCAGTGGTTGACGGGATAAGGAGAGAGCTGTTACTGGAACAACAACTCATTGGGCCTCTTGGGATCATTTAAGCTAGTCTAGTAGTGTAAGGTGTTAACTTGTTTAAATTCTGTGTCCATGTAATTGACACCTTCTTGCTTGGCTTCCAAGCGGTGCATCAAATTGAGATACCTTATTACCTCAGTCATTGCCATCATGTGCAGTGTACCTAAAAGGCTTTACTCACCTGATTCATAATATCCATCTTTAAAAAGAAATTGGTCTCATGTAAGAGGGAAGCGTTCTCTGTTAGAAAAATGACTTAATTTCTATCACAAATATCAGACATGTATATCATAAAAATATTCAAGCAGTCAACCAAGTAGGAAAAAGGGAGAAGAGCCCCCTCCCCACCCACCTGGAACATACACTGTTGGCATCATCAGCTCAGCATCACTCCAGACATCATGCCTGGGTAGCTGGAGGCTGGCGAACAAATGGATGGATGGACAGAGAGATGAGAAAAGGAAAGATCCAGATGTCATTACCATCTTGCCTTCCTTTCATTGAATGCCGAGGAGTCCAGTTCAGTGATTCATTCAGTCTTTCCCAATGGGAAGTCAGTGGTTTTGTTTTAAGAAGCAGCAATAATAGATTACTGTGAGTATGGTGTAATTTTACCATCTTTATTGTATATTTAACCATTTTCTTAATAGTTGGATCATTAATTCCTAAGAAAAGCTGCTGTTTTCCCAGCCTGCTTCAGATTAGTAGTTTGCCCTCCAGGGTCGGGGAGCTCTCTAAGACTAGCTAACCAAGGAGATGATAAGTAAAGTAACTAGGAAAAACATTGATAGGTCACATTTTTAGATTTTGTCTAATATTCTTCCTCTTCCTCTAAAGTCTTACATGCTCATTTTGAAAACATTGATCCTATTTTCTAAATAGGAGTTCTAATCAGAAAACAGCTGACTGACACAGAGGGGAGGGTGCAGAGGTTCTGCCTGGGGGTTTCCTGCAATGTAATGGTCCCGGGGCGCAGGTGGACCAATTTGCAGCCTCGTCAGCTCTCCCTAGAGCTTTGCGCTCACCCTGCCCTATTGACGGCAAACACTTGAAAGGATGGGAGGAGAGAAGAGACGTATGTTTTATATGGATGTGCATATTGCAGTAACTTAAAATGAACAAAAATCTGGAACGACCATTCTGTGTTTATAGTTTTTTGACACCTTTAAACTTGTTTTTCTTCATTTTATACAGAACTCTGTGTATTCCCTGACAGATTTGTGGTTTGTGTCAGTCAGCTTGCATTCAGTCGTGATCTTTTAGCAAATCAGAATGAAGATTTGGTGAGTATGAAAAAATTCTATAAACAAATAAGTCTGCTTAAATGCTGAGTTACTGTAAAAAATAGAAAACAAGAATTGTCTGCTGTTGTCATTCAGCTGATGAGCACCCAGCGCATGTTTTAAGGGAACAAGAAGCCCTACCTGTTTTACGTGGTAATATCAACTAATTCGTGCATTGTTCTTCTTTTCCTGAAGACCATTTTAATCAGCAGTACCTTTTCCATATCAACTGTAAATGAGAAAGCAACACATCACAAAAGCTGTGATGGTGCTTATGATAGTGTTTAAATGAAATAAAGAAAAGTCTTTAAGTGAAATGAAGCAAAATCCACATGTTTCCACTGGAGGCTTTCACTGGGGTCAGTGGCTTTTAAATTTTATTCCATGGTGAATCACCGACATTTTCATGAGAACCAGTACTTTTCCCCAGTGTATTATTTCATAGCTGATAGGGTTCATTTTCTCCCTCTCTCTCTCTCTGTCTCTCTGTCTCTCTGTCTCTCTGTCTCCTTCTCTGTCTCCCTTTTCTCATGCTAAGTCTTGAGCTCCAGCAGGGCCTGCTTCTGTTTTATTGGAGTTGTCTCTTCAGACAAATAGATAAAACTGACTCAGAATTGCAGCTGACTGCTTTGTCTTTTAAGCTGAACATATACACTTGAGAATCTCCTTGTTGCACATGTGTGTGTTTGCTGCAGCCACAGTCCAGTCTGCCTGACTTCTACACAGACTTTTTTTCATATTTTTGGATGTATGACTTGAATCTTTAACAAACAGGGACATATGACTTGAATCTTTAACAAACAGAAAAAAACTCCAACAGACATTAACCGGGCCATGAAGTGTGACATGATTATTATGCTTCTAAGATAATTTATGGGAATATTAGATTACCCTTGATGTTTATTATTTTTTAATCCATATGAAATCTGAAATTTGGCCCACATCATCTAAAACCAGCTTCTTATCTCATCTTAAATAAATACATAAGAAGAGTGTTTCAGAGGCTACAAGGGTGAATAGAGACCCAGGAAAAGTAAAGAGCAGAGAACTTATATTTAAATTTAGATGTCTGCGTTTGGTGCAGAGGAACCCTTTGCAACAGCCAGTGTGGTTCATATTTCCTCTTCTTCATCCATCAGTCAAACTCTTAAGAATACACATTAAATGAATGAGGCAAATTTGGTGAAAAGTATTAAGTTTGTCCTTTGAAATATTTCCAGGATGTTGAGTTATCTTCGTAAACTAAGAAATACTAAAGTGGCAATGCCATTGGCATACATCTAAAATATAATATAGCTTAACTGATTCAGAGCAAGGAAGAAATTGATCTATGGGTTTAAGAAAACAACAATTAACTGTTCCAGAAAGTATTATTACTTTCAAATGAAATACAGGAGAAATTAGATCTTCTATCTGTTATGTAATATTAATACTTAGTATCTTAAATTATTAAGGAGGGATTAAAACATCTCAATACAAATGAAATATTATCCCCCTTAGGGGCCTTGGTATTTATACAGATGTAAGTTTTCTATACCGGCTGTCATATAAATCCTATAATCTGGAGGACTTCCTAAACATTGAGAATTTTCATTCTGAAAATCTCACCAGTCTAAGCCTTTTACATGAGTGAGTTCAGTTTCTTTATCTTTAAGATGTTCTGATAACCAGTGATAACATGACCAGAGTTAACCACATTAACTTATGAGGAAAATGCCATTTCCATCATGAGGCTCGTTCCTTGTTTTGAGTGATTGTCTTTAGTTGTGGTCAGTTTCTGTCTCTTCAGTTGCTCATTTCCTCCACCTCTGTCTCTTCACATATGCATTTTCCCAGCCACATATGTCAGCTAAAGCCTGGCACTACTCAACAGTTTCATCTCGGGGCTCAAGCTCTGTGCGTCCCTGTGCCTAGCCTGCTCACCTCTGCCACCTCCCCTCCTCACAGGCCTCCAGCCCACTACTTCCTCAGGCCTGTTGTTACTAGAAGCAATAAAAGACCCAGGTCAAGTAAAGGTCCCTCTCCCACAAATGGCCCATCAAGCCAACTACACCATCCTTCCACCAGAAGTGTCTTGTAGTTTAATTCTCATTGATATTTGACCTCTACAGAGTCTGCCTGTCTCAGCTATTTAAGGATCAATAAACAGCCCTTCCCTTCCAGAACTGCCTTCTGCCTGAGAGAAGGCATTCTTATCACTTGTTCTATACTTCAAATGCCCACAGCCAGTGATGTCAGGCTCCTGTGAGTATTCCCTGGACTTCCTTCAAGCTTTGAATTCTTATATCACTTTACATGGATATTCACCAAAGGGCAGGATCCGTCTCATTTTCTCTGGATAGCGATTCTCAAGAACATCTGACTGGGCAAGGCTGGGAAAATTGGTACCCGCGGTAGCTATGTTGGAGAGATTTCTTTGGCAATAAACTTCAGTTGTTTTTGTATAACTATTGACTTAACTCACTCTTCTGCAGCCACAGAAGTGACAGAGGAGTGAACTAGTACTTGAGCAACAGCCTGGGTGCCTTACTCGTGCTGTAGCCTTGAGAGCTCACATTCCCTTTCCTTCATCTTTTTTTTTTTTTTGGATTCTCAATGTCTAAGTGACAATTTGTTAGGAAATCTGGGAGCGTCTATTCAAAACTCCTCTGTCAAGGGATTCTTTCAACCTGTAGACAAGGAAGCCAGCTGCACTTAGCTCCCCAGTACTTAAAGGTGGTTGCACAAAAGAACTGCTGTTCCAGATCAGGCAGTACAAAGGGAGTAATCCCCCTCCTTTACGGAGCAGAGCGAATGCAGCCACGCTGCCCCTAAGCACCACAGCGCCAGGGAGGTCTGTCCCTGCTGTCACTGTTGGCGTTTCTCTTGTCCACTCAGGGACTTTGGTGCAGGGAGATCCTCTGTGTTGCAATAGCTCTGCACAGAGTGCCCATGTGCTAGGGATGTGGGAATTGTGATGTGTACTTTGGGAAGAAAGGGCATTATTATGAAATGAGTCATTGTATTTTTCTTACTAGAGTTTCTCATAAGAAATCTAAAAACTCTTGTAGCCTCAGTTTTTGACCTATTGCTAGATATAGGACTGGGGAGTCTTTTGAGAGTTTTTACCTTTATTTGGTTTGTGTTTTCCTCACCGTTTTTTTCCTTGGAAATATGAAGAACATAAAGTGAATTTTGATTGCACTCAGCTACATTCCATTCTAACAATATTTTCTTATTTACAAACCCAAAAGCTTATGTAGAAACTGTTTTCTTTCTCAGATGTAAAGTCCTGGAGCCTTTGGGAAATTTAAAATTATTTATTATTTCTTTGTTAAAGTTGTGTAAATAACCATAGAACTCTGTATATATCTGGGACATTTCTGGGTCAGGACAAAGCTACTATTTCATTGTGTGTTAGTTACAGCCACTCCTTCTAGTCTCTGGAGATCAGCCTTCCCATCTGTTTTTACCATCACATTTTAACATAATTTGCTAAGTCCCAGCTCTATACTGGGAACTCTGGTAGGCACCAGGAAAACAAAGAAAAGTAAGAAAGTGTGTTGGCCCTCAAGGAGCTTACAGTTTGGCAGATCAAGGCTGCTGAAGGATATCCTGGTGACCTAAAAATGTCATTCAAATAGGGCCTCCATTTTTCCTAAATATTTTTCCACTCTGCACCTGTATCTTTAAGGGTTCCATTGGATCTCTTCTGCCGTTCCTCAGAAGGAAAGTCCAAAATCCCCCAGCCCTACTTTTTTTACTTTTAAACCGAAGCTCTCAAAGTCTGTGATCCTTTTGGAAATTAAAAAATGATTTGTAGTGCTAGTACTGCCTACAAGTGGACATATACATTAAGATATTTGAGTTCTCTGCCTTATACTCTTTATTTGAGTTGTGGTTCAAGTTGTGAAAATAGCTGTTAAGACTCTGCAGACGTAGGCCAGTCATACAAGGCTAGGTCCTCACTGTAGCATCATCTAAGTAGAAGGATTACTGGGACATCCTGACAAGAAACAATATTGAAGCACTAACTCAGCTGCTTCTCTTAAGGCACACTACTGTTTAGTGGTAAAGAAATGTCCTTCTAGTTTTTGAATACAAAATTGAAGTGAAAATGAGTTTAGACTCATTTTCACTTCAAATAAACTATTGAAGGCTGAGTTATTTTTAGCTTGGCTGTTATAGTCCTCAGCTGTGCATAATCCAGCCCTTTGTGGGCCATAGCCCTCCTCTCATTCAAGGGGGAGGGTATCAAATTATCTCAAAAATCTTTTCTCACATGGGATTTCTATTGGAGGAAGCAAATAAAACTGTAGCTAAATAAAAACTACAAAATAATTTTGCACAAAGAAGAAATTTTCTTGCAGATTAAAAAATTATGATTAGAAAAACTTCCAGGGTAGTTATATTTGATCTTAAGAAAGATGTAAATAGAAATTATAAGCTAAGATTATAGGCCTTATGTTTTTAGAACAGAAGAAATAAGCTAATTAACATTTGACTGTGCACTGATGTTTGTACCCTCATGACAGAATCCTTTAACTTTTGCATAAGTATAAATCAGATCATTCAAGAAAAGAATTCTCTATTTTTGTGTTTAGAAAATGAAATAAGTAGTGGATGACTTTTCCAGATTTTTCATGATCTATCATAGAGTTAAAAAAATTTATTTTTCTTATTTCTAAGCAACGCTAGTGGTGAATTGCATGGAAGATATTAACAAGAGATTCCTGTAGCACTAGGGAAAGTTCCTTGAGTAGAGAGAGGCTGTTTTCATATTTCACATTTTCCACAATGTTATGAACTTAGATTTTACCTAATAGCTGATGACCAATATTGTGCATATTCATTGTACAAAAAAGCTTTTAATCCAAATATATATAAAGAAAATAAAAATTAGCCACAACTCTGAACGCAAAGTCTCTGCTAGTGATCTGGATGGTATCTCTTCTTACATCATACTTAATAAACTGAGGTCCGTGTGTATGTATTTTAACTAGGACCCTATTTGTCAGTTATGCATTTCTGTCCATTTTTTTTACTGATGATTTTGTATTTGACAAACTCTGCTACATGAAGACTTCTTATCTAGTAAGGAAAGTAACTCTCAGTGAGTTTATTATTTTCCTTTCACTTGTATGTCAGTGCTGTATGGTAGGATACATTGTTTTTCCTCAGAATTGTGTTTTCTGTAATGATCTCTGCTTTAGATGATGTTGGTGTTATGTTTTTCAAATTAGATAAATACTTGTATTTTCTTCTGATACTTTTATGGAATGTATTTTAGTTTATGATATGAGGTCCTTTTTATTCCGTGTAGTGACCAATATTATGCTAATTATAGTCTTTAGGTTTAAGGGACAGCCGAGCTGTGTCTGCCTCTGCCACACCGTCAGTGCACACATGACAATGAGGCATCTGTAGGGAGCAGACTCTCTTTTGCCCCTTAGCAGCTGGATTTCGCTGATGACACTAAGATATTTGGGTTCTCTGCCTTATGCTTCATTTGAGTTGTGGCCAAAATAGCCATCAAGGTTCTGCTGACCTGCATCAGCCGCACAAGGCTAGTCCTCACTAGCATCATCTAAGTAGAAAGATTAGTGGGACATACTGCCAAGAGACAATGTTTAAGCACTAAATAGAACACTTCTCTTAAGTCACACTACTGTTTAGTGTGAAAGAATTCTCATGGTGCTTGCCCCCTCCCAAGGCTGACTGCCCTGTCCCTTTCCAATCAGTTAAGGCCAAGGCTCAGGGTCAGAACATGTTCAACAGATAGTTAAGGAATAGATTAGGGCCACACCCTCAGCAAGTGGCCTACGATGGGCTGTTTTCCTTGGATAGCCACCATCCCCACCCACCCTTATAGGGACTGGCAGAGAGGTGACCCTCTGAAAATGCTGGTAGTGAGGATGAAGATGTCCTCTGTTGGTTAGTTTCTCTAGACTAAGATGGAGAAAATAAGAAAAAAAAAATCTCTAGGGTGAGATCATTTTTTAAAAGATTGTCTTTTGCTTGTATATTACAGTAACCTGAGTTCTCTTTTGTTAATAATGAAATTTGTTCTCTTTTCTTAATAATGAAATCTTCCCAAATGTTTAGCCAGCAGTATTTGTGAAAAAGATGGTTTGTGCCTCCTCCCACCACTGCCATTCCTGCAAGGGAACCTGCCCTTTGCTGAAGTAGAATAGGATAGGTTAAATGAATGAGGATCATTAGATAGGATAAGTTGGAATAGGATGTATCTCTGTCCCCAATCCTTTGTGGTTTTTTTCTCATAGTGTATCTTTGCATGTGCAGAGGCCCGTGATCTCCATTGATGACCCCTTTGATAGATTTGATTAGGAAAAACGTGGTGGGGAATAGAACAACTGGAAAAGGGATTTGAGTTAAAATGTAAAGACCTGGCTTTGACCACTGCCTCTCCCCTTATTCACCGATGACCTTACACAAGTCATCTGGCTTCACAAGAGCACTAGTCACCTAACTTGTTAAGCAAAGGTAAACATGATACTTTCTGTACAGCGTTCTCAAGTTTTCCTAAAGAGCAAGTGAAATAATGAATATTAAAATGTCATAGAAGGCCAGGCGCAGTGGCTCATGCCTGTAATCCCAGCACTTTGGGAGGCCGAGGCGGGCGGATCACGAGGTCAGGAGATCGAGACCATCCTGGCTAACACAGTGAAACACCATCTCTACTAAAAATACAGGAAAAAAAAAAAAAGTAGCCGGATGTGGTGGCAGGCGCCTGTAGTCCCAGCTACTCAGGAGGCTGAGGTGGGAGAATGGTGTGAATCCAGGAGGCGGAGCTTGCAGTGAGCCGAGATTGCGCCACTGCACTCCAGCCTGGGTGACAGAGCAATACTCTGTCTCAAAAAAAAAAAAAAAAAAAAAAAAAGGTCATAGAAAGTCTAAGGCACTTATACAGTATTAATTTTTATCAACATCATTTCCTTTCTTCTCTGAAGAAGTCTTCATTTAAATGCAATTAACGCCACATTAACAGACTGCTGTACAATCTTCTCCTTCCTGCTTGAAAGGAGAAAAATACCTGACACTATCGTTCTGCTTATATTATTAATATTTTCCCAAGAAACTCGACTCCCTAATTATTTTCTCCACTTGCCAGCTCAACTTTATTTTGCAGCTATAAAAACTGAAGTACCAAAGAGTTAAGTGATAAACCCCTATTTAGCCAGCCAGTCAGTGGTGGAGAAAGAGACACGCTAAAGGCAAAAACTTGTGACCTTCAGTGGGAGTTCTGTTTACCAACATCCAGAGGAGGAAGAGGAGGAGGAGGAGGAGCAGCGACCACCCAGCTCAACACCTTCGATTTCCAGTAGCTGCCAGCAGACTCACATTGAGATACGGCTTTGGAGGAAAAACCCAGTCACCTCTCTAAAGTACGTAGGAATCAAGAGACAGCAGACTTCTCAGGCTTGAATTCCTAAAAGCCCATCTTCATCAGAACACCCACAGTGATAGCACAGAGAGTTCATTAGTAAGCAGATGATTTAGAATTCAGTACTCATTTTCCCAAGGATACAGTGTCATAACGGGATGAGGTTCCCAGACTAGTTCACAAAAGCTGTTACTATCATGAGCTCTGAGTCTTGGAAAGAGGAGGCCTTAGTATCTGTATCCCAGGGAAATGGCAAGAGCTATTCCTTCCACATCCCTGGGCAGAAGGCCAGCTCAGAGCAGAATTTTGAAATGAGACAATCATCTGTGGTGTGTTCTCTCTAGCTCTTAGACCCTTTTCCCATCAGTGCCCAGGGCTACTGTGGGCTCTCTTCTGGTTAGCCCTACTCCCTGCGCAGCTGGACTTCATGTTTACCCACCTCTCTCCACCACGTCCCTGTTCAGGCCCACACGCTCAGTCAGGTGAGATGTTAGGAAAGACATTATCCTTCTTTCATCATCCCGAAAGAGGGCTGTCTACCTTCCCACAGGTGTTGGCACTTTTCAACCACAGGCCTTTGTCAGAGAAGGCATTTTTTTTTTAACAAGAAGACCTCCTAAAGTGGCCCAACTCTGCCTTGGATAATTCCTAGTATGTTTTCTCTATTTTTTACAGATGTTTCCCTTCTACTTTTAAACTGGAGTTACTAGCCTATGATTCATGAATTCCTTAAAATTAAAAAAAAAATGTGTATTTTTATGTTTTTTTCTGGTCAAAGTTAAATAGCTTCTATCCAATTCTCAGAACAGTTGATAAGCCTCACAATGTCAAGTGTTGGCCCAAACCCATAAATTCGTCAAAATGTCCAAGTTTGTCACACTTGTTTGGCACCAGAGATTTGAGCATAGAGGCTAAGGTTGGTCAGGATATATTTTTAGGTTCTTGAGGGTAGGTGAATGTAAACTGGAAAATCCCTGTGAAATGTATACTTCCTGCAAAATAACTTCCTTGATTATTTTCACCGATTTCATGTTTAGGGTGATACTGTTTGCAGCCACTTATGGGTGCTTCCCCAGATCTACACAAGAGCTTCACTGGCATCAATTCAGAAGTAAAGAAAACTTTTAAAAAATGATTTTAAAGAGAAAATGAGAGTATTCACTACTAACCCAAATGACAGCATTATCAGCAGCCCTGGCTCACTTCCCCATAGAGACCCGCCCTTTTCATGGGAAGGCAGAGAAGTGAAGTCCTCAGAGGACGGACTCTGGGCCAGACACGTGTGGAATGAAGGCCTTGCCCCTCACTGTGGGAACTGGGCAGATGGCTTGGCCATCCAGAGCATCAGTATCCTCAAGTCTGAAATGGGGAAGGTCATGTCTGCCTCGTGCATGTCTCACGCGGACTCACATACCAGGTGCTAGCCCCTGTGCCAAGTGTTTTGCCTTTGGTCTCAGAACAAATGTCCATCATCATTGTCATCTTTGGAGAAAAACAACTTCAGTCCCAGTGGAATTCATGCGATGCCACTTTTCATTTCACCTCCTGTTTGCCTCAGTTCCCTTGAGTCAATACATACATGCTTGTGTGTTTCCATCTTTTCTTTTAGTTATTCATCGCGACTCTGTCCCACCTGTTTTGCCCTTTTTACTTAGTTATTATCAAAAAATTTAAAAAGTATTATTAGTGAAATTTAGGAAAGAGAGACTTCTCCCTCATTTTAAAGACAGGTGGCTTCTGCGCAGCCATTTTGCCTTGTGGTCTGGGATTGTAGTCATTGTCATTCATGCTCTGTTTGCACTGCTTTTCTGTAACTAACTGAGGCTTTCGTATGTGTCATGTTTCACATCGCTGATGCTCCTGAAAATCATGAGGTGTCCACTAAAGTATGGTTGTAACGTTCTTTTTGCCTCATTACAAATTAAAATCTTCCAGTTTCATACTTTAACATTATTATATGCCCCCCAAATAAGCTGATAATATATTACACTTTTAATCTGCTTTTATTGTTGGCAGAAGGTTTTAATTATTTGCAGAGGGCTGTCGCATACAATAACCTATTCAGTGCAACAAACCTGAGAAGAGATTGTATCAGTCTTGAACCTTTTCGTTTTCACGAGACAGCAAGGCCAACTCAAAGCAGCTTAGCAAAAAAAGGAAGGTTTTTGTCTCATGCCCCTGAAAAGTCCAGGCTTTAGGTACAGCTTGATCGGAGACACAAAGAATATCATTAAGACTCCATTTCTCACCATCTTTGGCTCCAGATTCCACTGTGTTGGCTTCACTCTCAGCTTATGTGTGGTGGTTGGTCCCGGCAGCCTCAGGTCCATATCCTTCCAGCAGGGGGAGGTGAGGCCTCTTGCCAGGACAGCTGTGGCTGATGCATCTCTTTGAGGCTTGTTAGTTCAGTAGTTTGATTGGCCTGAGCCACAGGCCAGTTTTTGGAGTCAGGTAGGGAAACAAGGTCTCTTGAAATGCATGGACATGGATGGGGGTTGAAGATGTGATTTTCCAGGACAAAATCTGAACATTGCTTCCAGGAACTGAATGAGTATCCACCATAGAGGCATTATTATCATCTCTCTTTTTATAGATGAAGAAACTGGTGCTCAGAGAATATGTCAGTTGTCCAAATATCACAGTCAGGTAGTGACCAAGAGGGGACTGGAGCCAAAGTGCTCTTCTCTTTCTATAAGTCCATATCTAACCATGATGGCAAATGATACTGTGGCCATTGGGCAAAGTGAAGAGAGTACTACTGCACAGGGAGCAGGCCTCCTAGACTCATTTCTGCCCCTGACTACATGCATGGCCTCAGTCTTCGTGGGTCTCATTCTTCTCATCCATCACATAGTGACAATACCTGCCCTGATGAATACTCCTTGGGGCCCAGATGAGATGTTGGGAAAAGGACTTTGGGAATCATATGAGTTCTTCATGAATACAAGGCACTCTTGCCTTCTCTCCAGCCCCACATGGTTTGTGAAGGCATCACATTTGAAAATGTGTTCAACACTCTCCAGTTTCCAAAGTTGCTTCCTACACCTCACTGCATTTAAATTTCCCAAACAGTCCTGTAAGGTAGATGAGAAACCAACCATCAAGGGGTTGAGAAGCTGGCCCTGGGACAAGCCAACAATGAACATGAGACCTTAGACTCCGCTCCGTTTCACCTCTGTGCTGGGACTCGTGTGCCAGGAGCCTCAGCCTGATTCGATCAACTCTGGGTGTATCATTCTCAGCAGATGTGATTAGGAGGAATCGAGAAGCAGTAACATTTTGAATATGCCCTAAGACTATGTTTTGTAATATTCTACTGTGAATTGCCTACTTTCAAAATACTCTGGTTGGGTTACTATTATTATTATTGAGATGCAGTTTCGCTCCTGTTGCCCATGCTGGAGTGCAGTGGCGTGACCTCGGCTCACCTCAACCTCCGTCTCCCAGGTTCAAGCGATTCTCCTGCCTCCTGAGTAGCTGGGATTACAGGCATGCACCACCACGCCCGGCTAATTTTCGTGTTTTTAGTAGTGACAGGATTTCACCATGTTAGTCGGGCTGGTCTCGAACTCCTGACCTTAGCTGATCCACCCGCATGGGCCTCCCAAAGTGCTGGGATTACAGGCATGAGCCACAACGCCCAGCCATTAATTATTATTATTTTTTTAATCATCATGTTTTACCTTTTTTATTTAATCATATACAAATCTTACAAAAATTCTTGAAGTAATTTAACACCTGTACATCAGTACAAAACCTGGCTAAGTAAAATGAAGAGAGGATCTATTCAAGATCATTAAGACCAAATGTAAACTGGGAAGTATGTGGAAGATAGCTGTCCAGCAAGTGTCTGGAAGGTGTTCTAGCTGGGTAGAGAGCCTATTCTAACAGACACGCACATCACAGAAAGCGGCATGAACAGAACCACATCCTAGATAAGAGTGCTGTGTACAGGAGATCCATGGAGGCAAGTGCTGTCAGGAAGGACACTGCCTCCCTCCACCCTCCCAACTGTCACCACCAAGTTCCTTCAGGTGAGACCTCACACAATGTCAAGTGCTTTCTAGGAAATACTAAGATCAGGTTGAGAGATTCTGCTTGGTCTAGTCAATCTGAAAAATTCAGGCTGGAAAGACACCTTTTCTCAAGAGTTGAATTGCTTTTTGCCTTCAAATCTTGCCTGCACCTTGCTTACAATGGCATCAATTTACACCTAAGGACCTTTGAAGAGAAAAATTCCATTATTTCTTTTTTTTCTTGAGAGCAGATTTTTTCCCTCCTCCTTTGGAAGATTTGCAGTACTTTGCTTCCATCTGAGCCAGAAAATTGTCCATTTCCTTTTGCCAATCCTTTTGTCTGCTCTGAATGGCTGCCTTCAGGCTATCCACGCCTTTATCAAGCCCCAACTCCTTTCTGCTCATTTCTGCTTCTTTGGCCTCTTCCTGAGCCCTCCTTTTCTTTGCATTCATCTTTTGTGTCGATTCTTTGACAAAGGCATTGTAGGATGGGACCTCTCCGGCGTCAATAGCTTGCTGAATGATAATCCTTATCCTGGGTTCCTCTGTGTACTGCACGCAAAGCACAGACTCCATGATCTGATGATCCATGTCACCCTTGAAGTCCAGATAGGCCTGCTTAATATCAGCCAGCTCTTCTTCCAAACCTTTGTATGTCTTTTCAAAAACTTGAATGTCCTCTAAAGATATCTTTTTAAAGAGTAGCCGCCAATACGCCTCCCAGTCTTGATCTTGGATGAGCACAGGAGAGTCCTCGTCCACCGTTCCCTGCTCATCATACACTGCTCTCTGTTCTCTGTCACCGAGAATGGAATAGACTTTTTCCAGGATCTGGAAGCAGCGGGTGGCGTCCTTCTTGTCGCCCTTGCCCACCCGGTCCAGGTGTACCTGCAGGGACACCTTGTGGTAGCCTCGTCGGACCTCGCCATCGGAGGCCTCGCGTTGCACGCCCAGCACCCAGTAAAGCCAGCCATTAATTATTTTCATTTGGGGTTGAATGTAACAGAATCAGAAGAAACTCATGTACATAACCATGAGAAAACAGATCCAGCTCTCGAAAGATGAAGACAGAATTCATGAAGTCCTACCTTGGGAACAATTTTAAAGACATTGAATAGCTTTTTTTCATCCCTTTATTGCCTTCACATGACATTTTACAATCCTAAAAACAAGAGTTTGGTGGGATAGCTTCTGCCATATGCTTCCAGTATGGCTATGAAGGATACTAGGAGGATCATATGGGGTGGGCCATGTGGTCAGGATGAGCTGGGATTGGCTGGTGCACCCCAAGGACTCTTGGAGTGACCAGTAACCTAATGACATGGCCCCAAAGATCTGCCACCATAAACTCCAACCTCAGCTAATATTAATGTCTTAGAGCCTTCAGCCAGTTGCTGGAGAGCTGGCTGCAAGTCACTCCCAACATAGGCCGTGTTTGTCAGATGGGTAGGGGTGTTACCATCCCATGTTGTGTGTCCATGTCACACCAGGTTCTAGCCAGCAGCATCTGACCCTGGGATGTGGTGTTAATATCTGCCTCACCAAGCTGTATTGAGGGTGACAGTGGTGGGTGCCCCCGTTTCTCTGTTCTCCCTTACTGCAAAATTCTTCCAAAGTGGTGTTGTCTAGACCTGTGCTGGCCAGTACTTGTAGCCACTGGCCACATTTGACTATGGAGTATTTAAAATACGGCAAGTCAGAAATAATGTAATCCAAGTTTAAAGTGCACAGCAGACTTTGCAGACTTAGTATATAAAACATCTGAATATTTTTTACATTGATCACGTACTATAATGATTATATTTTATATTATGTTAAATATATATTATTGAAATGTAATTTCACCTTTAAAAGTGTCCTTTTACTCTTTTAATGGGTCTGTAGAAAATTTCAATTTGCTCGTACAGTTCACATTCTGTTTCTCCTGGAGAGTTCAGTCTCCAGTCTGCCTTCATACTGGAGAAGTGCCAATGCAGCCACTTGCACTTCTCCCTTGACCCCATCTCAGGTAGGCTTGGATCCCAGCACTTCACCAAAAACAGCTTGTGTCAAAGTCACCTTCCTTCCAGTGATCAGTTTTCACTCATAACCAGTCAGCAGTGTTCCATACAGTTGTCACTTTCATTGGCATTTCATTCTTCACTTCCATGTCACTCTCTCTTGCCTCCAGGAGCAATATGCTATCTTGATTTTTCTCCTCCTCACTGATGCTTCCCTCATAGTCTCTTTTCCTGAATCCTCCTCATCTTCTCAACTTCTTTTACTCATCCAAAGTCATTTCCTAGTAGAGCTCATCCTGACTGACTCTGAGGACTTTGTGTCTGCAGCTCAGACCTCCCTGCTTTGTGTCTACAGCTCAGACCTCCCTCTGCCAGAAACCTGTGTCTTACCTGCCTGCTCAGCACCTCCATTTAGATATCCAGGAGGACGCTTACATCATCTTAGTCCATTTGTGTTGCTATAACACAATACCCAAGACTGGTAACTTATAAAGAACAGAAATTTATTTCTTATTGTTCTCAAGGCTGGGAAGTCTAAGATCAAATCACCAGCAGGTTGGGGTCTGGTGAGGGTCTAGTCGCTGCCTCCAAGATGATGTCTCATTGCTGTATGCTCCAGAAAGGAGGAGCAGTGTCCCCACAAGGTGGAAGGACAATAGGTCCAACTCCTTCCTTCAGGCCCTTTTATAAAAACACCTAATCCCATTCATGAGGGTGGAGCCCTCATGGCCTAATTACATCTTCAAGGCCCCACCTCTTAATACCATCACATTGGCAGCACCTGAATTTTGGAGGGGACACAGTCATACCATAGCAATGCCTAAAACTGATTTCTTGGTCTTATTCCCCAAGCCTGACCCTAAATTTACTATATTTTCTGTGTTGGTAAAGGCCAACTTCCTTCATCCAGTTATTTAAACCAAAGATTGTGGAGTCACCAATGACTTCTCTTTCTCCCACTCTCTATATCCCATCCATCAGCACATTGTGTTGGGTCTCCCATCAAATTATATTTCCATTCTAACCACTGCTCCCCAAGGAGCAGGCTCTTCTCCAAGACCCATCATCTCTGAATCAATCAATCATTGCCAAGGCCTCATCACTAGTCTTCCTCCTTGTAACCTTGTCCCTCTGCAACGCCCAAGGTATTCCTTTTAAAATGTCAAGTCCCCCCCAAAAAATTAAATAAATAAATAAATAAATAAATAAAATGTCAAGTCCCTTTTCTTCTAGGAAGCTTCCATGGGTATATCATCTTCCTCACAATAAAATATGCCATCCTTACAAAAGTCACACAAGATCTGCCTTTTCACCACCAGTACACACACATACCCCTCTCTTTCCTGCTTCCCGACCTCTTCCCCTGGTTTACGCTCCAGTTTCTGCACCTTCCAGGCATACTCTGTCCTCAGACCCTTGGTGTTCACTCTTCCCCCTACCCAAAATGCTCTTCCCCATCTGCTTCTGTGGCTTGTCCTTCACTCAGGTCTCTGTGTAAAGCCCACCTTGTTACCTACCACAGCCTTCCCTGACCACCATATCTAACATAGCACCCCATGGCCCTTTAGATGTTTATTTCTCCTCATAACATCATAACCACCTGACATATGTTTATTTGTTTGTTTGTTGTCTTCTCCATTGAGATAGGGGCTCTGTGAAACCAAGGTCCTTTCCCTCAAGGGCCTCAAGCATTGCCAGGTACAGAGTTCAATATTGCCTGATTGGATTATTCTGTGGGATTCTGCTCAGTTATCAATTCTGTGTGCCTTTAGGGCAGAAGTTCAATAATTCTGCTGGGTATCAGAATCACTGAGGGGCTTGCCCAAAATATACATGTCCTGACCCCACTTCCTAGAGATCCAAATTCTGAGGTGGAACCTAGAACATTTTTAAACACACTTCCCACATGATTTTGATGCATGGGATAAACGGACCACACTTTGCAAAAGGCTGTCTCACTGTACCAGTTTGTGTTTGTTTATCTGTTGCTCTGCCTTGTTGAGTGTTGTTCTGCCTTGTTGAGTGTTGTTTTATGTATATCGGCAGTTTTTGAATCACCCGGGAACCTAAATATAGATGCCCTCGCCCCATCCCAGATTTTGTGAATCAGAACTTCCAGGGATGGGTCTTGGGAATCTCCATTTTCAAAAGGCTCCCTCTGTGCCTCTGATGCAGCCAGTCTTCCCACTGGCCTGCGGGAGCCCCTCCTGTGCTTTACAGACTTCGTGAGGAGGTTGGAAGCTCAAGAGCAGGTGTTTTCTCTGCCGTTTTAGGCCAACTTCTCTCCCTGTCTCCCATTAATCCAACAGTGTTCTGTTCAAAACCAGTTTTTAGTAAGTTACTGTGGGGTGACTCCTTGGTTTATCCACAGTTTCAATGTGCCTTTGGGACTTAAACATTGCCCAGTATTTATTTTTCTTTCTTTCTTTCCTTCTTTTTTCTTTCTTTTTTTTTTTTTTCAAAGCGTTACTCTGTCACCTAGGCTGGAATGCAGTGGCACAATCATGGCTTACTGCGGCCTTGACCTCCTGGGCTCAAGTGATCCTCCCACCTCAGCCTGCTGAGTAGCTGGGGCTATAAGTGCACACCACCACGCCTGGCTAATTTTTTGTAGAGATGAGGTCTTACTATGTTGCCTAGGCTGGTCTCGAACTCCTGAGCTCAAGCTATCCTCCTACTTTGGCCTCCCAAAGTGCTGGGATTACAAGCATGAACCACTGCGCCTGGCCCAGTATTTCTAACTGCATCTCAAATCAGCCTGTTCTCTGATTAGAGGCAAGAAGGATATCTTAGGCACCTAGCTCATCCTGGTGGGGACTCTCTTTGCAGTCCTTTCTATCCTGGAATTTAAAATGTGTTTCCCAGGTCAGCCCATACAGGAATAGGGTAATATCACCCATTGTCATACTCAAACATTCATCTGTTCAGCCTTCCCCTTGGTTCTGTACTGGGACATGTGCATTGACTGTCTTCATCCTTGGGGTACTGGTCTCCAGAGTACCCCCAAAGATCGAGAAAAGTCCTGATCCCTTGCCTTGTGGCCTGCCTAGGCTGCTTAGGTTGCTGAGGGAGGGTATCTCCCTAGAGGCCAGGGCTTTGCCCTATGTCTGTTTGGTTTTGCCCTAGAACTGTGTACTGACATTCTTTATAGAGAGAAACTTTTGAATCAAAAATCTTCAAAGTATAACCAAAAAGTAAAACAAAATAGGAGGTAGGGTGGGCATGAGGCAGATGGCTGGAAATGGAGTATACCAAGGAATGATATTTGTAGAATTTTATTCCTTGGCCCAAGTGTAAGAGCTACCTTCCAGGTCGTAAGGAATCATTTATGAAGGCCCTGGAAGATCCTGTTGGTTAATCTAATTTTTTAATACCTGAGTCTCCATGGACTCAGAATGTCCCATTCTGGACTTTGGATGGCCAGCTCTTTGGTAGCCTCTTTGAATATGTTGGGTTTATCTTCATTCTTTACAAGACATGATGGGATCATTATTCATGGCAGAATCTGAAAAGTAGTAGGGTTGTCCCGTAAGCCCAGAAGGCACTTGCAACCCTCTTAGCACACATTATATATCTGCACCTTGGCGTTGTACCTCCGGATAAGCCTCAGATTGCATTTTGATGCCAGATGTGAGAAGCCTTTAGTAATCAGGACGACTCCCTTTAGGAAATCCTGTTCCCAGGTGATAGCTGCTTCCTAAGGAATACTTGTTTGGGGGCTTGGGGGTTGGGGGGGCGGGGGAGGGGAGCAGCACCAGAGGCTCTGATTTAGAGACAAAGCGGAGTTAATTGACCCTAGAAATGTTAGAGTAAGAGATTTCTAATGAGACCTGACAGCTCAGGGGCTGAAGAAGGAGTCTAATCTTTTTTTTCCTGCCCACCCAGTCTTCATACAAATGTAAATATGCCTCCTTCAACAAATTGCCAAATGTGGTTTTAATTTGTAAGCAGGAGACCCCGCCTTGCCTTTCTCTTTCTTTTTTTCTTTTTTTTTTGAAAACTAAGTCACAGATTTTACACTTTTTGAACAGGACATTTCCTCCTGTCACTCTGTCACCTTTTCTGTTGTCCTTTTTCTTCCAAGGACATTTTCCCCCATTGTTGTCAGAGGAATTTGGGATGAGAGCCGACTGCTCTGCTTCTTAAAGGAGTTTTTGAAGTTCCCGTAGGAAATGCATAGTGCTCTTTAAACTGAATTTTTAAAATAAATAAAGGCAGTGATTGAATTTAATACGAGATTTGAAAGAGTGTCACTATCGCAGCATCATACTTTATGTGGCATATGCAGTATTCATTGTTGTTATTTATGACCCTGTCTGCCTTCCATTGTGGATTTCTTCCAGCCTTGGGGAATTTACATCATTCCTAATAGCAAAAGGCTTTCTGGTTCCCACAGAGTTGTTCAAAGCCTGACTCATGCTCCTTATGTTAATTGTTCAGCTCTGAAAATACAGCACTTACAGGGTGTGGCTGTGAGGGGAGAATCTACTGTACTTATAGGGCATGTTTAGAAGTGTTTCACACATAAATCTCGATTCCTCTCGCTCTCTCTCTCTCTTTCTCTCTCTCATCTGAATTTTAAGCTGTCACTCATTTTGGCCAACTAGTAAGTCTTAGAAAACAAAAAAAAAAGGGACTATAATCCAATAAAATCCAATAAAACCTAGAATATTCTGTTCACTAGCTTAAAACTCACTTGAGTTATAACCAGATATGACTTTGAGTGACACTGGCCCAGGTCTGAGATGGATAGGCACAATTGAAGAGTGTGAAGAGCCCATCCTCAGTGGTGCAGGGCAGTGATTAGGCAAAGCACATTCCCTCGGCTTGTAGGATAACTAGGCACGGTACTCATGGCTGCCACCCACCAGGTACTCTGGGGCTGTCACTGCTAATTCCAGTGTAGGTCTAAAGCAAGGACCTACTGACAACTTACTAAAGCTGTTTCTGGTGGTAGCAACATTTTATTGGAATTTGATGGAGAAGAATACTTAGTTTCTCAGAAAATGTGAGGAGTTAACACCTTGTATGGATTATCTACTTGATAACCAAAAGGAGAAGAGATTCCAAAAGCATGAAATGGGTTAATGTTGGCAAGGTAGGTAGGCTTTTACATTTTATAATTACTTCCTTATGATGCTTCCATGGGAACACAAAAGGCTAGATAGGCAGATAATCTATGAATTATATAAAACCAGAGTGGTGGTTAGTATAAGGAAAAAAGTCCCGAATTTTTTAGTAGCCAAGAATCACAAACTACAGTTTTCAAAATACCAATATTAAAAGATTTGACTGTTGCTATGGTCTTGGGTGTGACAAAATATTCTTTTTTTTTGAGACAGAGTCTCGCTCTGTTGCCCAGGCTGGAGTGCACTGGTGCCATCTCGGCTCACTGCAAGCTCCGCCTCCCGGGTTCACGCCATTCTCCTGCCTCAACCTCCCAAGTAGCTGGGACTACAGGCATCTGCCACCACGTCCGGCTAATTTTTTTTTTGTATTTTTAGTAGAGACGGGGTTTCACCGTGTTAGCCAGGATGGTCTCGATCTCCTGACCTCGTGATCCGGCTGCCTCGGCCTCCCAAAGTGCTGGGATTACAGGCGTGAGCCACTGCGCCCAGCCACAAAATATTCTTTATTTTTGCAAATAGAGAAAATATGGGGAATTCTTAGGGTGATAAGGGTGTAGACCACTGTGTCACCAGGTCTTGCTAGAAGAACAGAGCTCACAGGCACATTGCCCCACACAGTAGGATTCTGGGGCTTTTGTCACAGCCTGAGCCTCACAGATACCAGATATTGGCCAAGAGTTCCCAGATAGTTTGGAATCAACATTATTTGCCTTACAGTTTTGTATGTTTATGACGCATATTAATGTATGAAATGTGGACTGGGAGTCCAAAAGAAGTTACAATTAACCATAAAGTCCTAGGTAAAAAAGGTTAAAATAGCTTACCACTGAGCAGTTTCATTCAGTCTTTACAAAAATAAATGTGTTCATTGGGGCATTCAGAGTGTAACTGTTTTCTCTCATGTTCAGCTAATAGATTTCTGGTTGAACCTTTGTTATCTTTTGGAGTAGACAGAAAGAGTTCTCCATGGAGTGTCTGATTACTTTGCTGAGTGTGCAGAGAGTTCACTTCCTCCCAGTGCAAAGCTCCGGAGAAATGCTCTGAAAGAAATGTAGGTGCAATGTGTTTCCTTTTTCTCATTTTTGCCTGTCTCTATGTATGGATAGATAACATGAAGTCCAGAATTAAACAGAGTGCCTGGAACTGAAGCACAAACTCCCCTCCGTCACGTACTTACTCTCCCCTCCCTCCTGACTCTCTTGCTTTCTGGACAATAGGGATAGAATCCTTGCTTCACAGGTGTGTTGCAAGGAGTAATTAATGACACGTTCTTTGAAGATGAAAAGCACCTGTTGGTGGTGTGTTTCATACCACTTTCGGAGGGACTACAGACAGATCTAAAAAAATACATTCCTTTCCTAAGATCCTTGTTCTGACTTTAATATAATTATGATAATCCTCATGCTCCTGGTGACAACAGTAAGAACATGAATATTACATGTATTTGTTTTCACACTGAAGCTAGCTGAACTAAATATTTCAGCTTTCAGTGTTTTGGTGGTTGAGGAAATTTCTTGCCATTCACAAACCTATAAATATATGCTGAAGTTAATATCTTTAGTCTCTAATTCTCCCTGTGCAGCTTCTATCCTGCCCCTCAAAGTTCACTTTATCATCAGAGTGAAGTTACATTGTCTGTTGTGCATGCTGTAAGGAGCAAGGGGCTTATATACAGCTATATCGACACTCTTTTGTCTTCCACGATTGTATTTTATTGCCTTTCATGCTGACTATCTGAAATTTCTTCCAGGACATTTCAAATTATATTAACTAAGTCCTACTCCCATTTGTTGATCAAGTTTGATCAACAAACCTGATACCAGCTAAATGGTGGTTGTATTTGGGTAACATCTTGAAATAGCCTGAGAGAAATTCCAGAAGATTTTTCTTTACTCACAAGTAGAAATTGTGTGTATGTGTACATTTGTGTACACAGAACCTGAGTCTACTCCTGGAAAAAAAAATCAGTATATAGGCAGTACTGACCCTTAACATTGGAAATGAATACCTATTTGCCTTAGTTAAAATGTGAACGCCATCATAAATCCATTTTTAACCCAATGATTGATAAGCAGTATCATGTATAATGGAATATGTGAAGGTTTTTGCTTGATTCAATCTGCATTGAAACATACACCTGTGGTGGGGAGTGTTTCCAGATTTGCTGGGGAAGTGAGAAGGCAGGTAGTGCCTGCCTCCTTTTTCAGGTGTAGGAACTGTGGTAGAGGGAATCTGGAGGAAACAGTGCAGTGACAGCTTTACAAACCATAAAATCATTTTTGTTTGTTTCAGCGTGAAAAGAACTGAAACAAAAAGCAGTGTCACGAGCAAATCGCAGACCAGAAGAGACACTGTGGAAACATCTAGTGACTCAGTGATTGCAGAGATAGCAAGGAGGAGGAATGATGGTCAGGCTTCCTCCAGTCCCCCATCAGAATCCATGGGACAAGCAAAGGATTACATAAAGGCAGCTGAGAGCCACTGGGGGCTTCCTGTTCAAAAGCTGGAAAAAGTTAATCAGACCCAGCCAGAAGACACTAGTGGCCAGCAAAAACCTCATCCTGGGGAGCGGTTAAAGACAGGGCTTCTAAGCAGGAGCCCCGTCTGTAGCTGTGAGTCAGCATCACCATGTCCAAAACAAAGTCCACGAGTGGCCAAAACCCAACAGAAACGCAGGAACCGCAGCTCTGCGGAAGACTTCGACCACCACAGGAGAGTTTCTCTTGGAAGTGATCGATTAGTCCCGAGAGAAATAATAGTGGAAAAAAGCAAAGCTGTCAGGGTTTTGCCAGCTTCAGAGTTGTCAGATCCAGGATTACTTTTGAAACAAGATTTGGCAAAAACCACGTCTAAGGAAGAGTTGCATGTTTTGGAAAGTCTCTCCTCCAGATATCTTATGAAAAATAACCCAGGGCAGGCACAGCAAACCGGCTTAGCCACAAACACTGAAAGATTATCTACAATTCAGAACAGCCCAACCAAGAAAAGAAAGAAATACGAAAGAGGCCATTAACACCGAAGAGGATTGCACCGTTGGAGTTGAGGACATAGTGGCCAAACCTGTGACAAGAGAGCTGCGAATATAGATGCCGGGATTTTAAAGGAATTAATTAGAATGACCAATTTAAATAGGAAGTGTGTTATCTGTGTTATGGCTATGGTTTGTTTTCAAAGCATTTCAAACCGGGAGGCTATATGCTTGTTCTAACAGCGTTGCTTCTTTATCATTGTATTTTATGACTGTCTTCAGAGAATTAGTAATGACAAAGAGCCATCCACCTTGTCAGGGAGGAGACTGTGCAAGGACTGCATGAAGAAACTGATCATGAGCCCCTTCTTGGCACATCACTGTGCAGACAACACAATGGACCATGCAAAGACAGTGCTGCCGTGCTGCCATTCAGCTCCAGGGGTACAATCCATCCCCCTGCTCCTCAGCCTGAGTAGGAGGGCAGTGAAAGAACAAGCTAGTGGTTCTTAGCGTGTGGTCCTGGGACCAGCTTCGTTGTCTGGAAATGTGCTAGAAATGTGGTTATTGGGCCCTGCCCCATGCTGAGTAACTGCCTTTGGGTGATTCTGAAACATGTTCGAGTTTGAGAACCACTGGACTAATAGAACACTCCCCAGTGCTTCCTCCAGCCTGGCTGCCATGGCCTCCAGCTCACCAGTTGGGGCCAGATGTGCACATGCATCCCCTCGGACTCCCTCAAACTTGTAAAACACTTGGGTTTGGTGTATGGGTCACTCTCTTCCGGGTTCTACAGTATGGCAGCCATGGCACCCATGAAGGTGTTACTTTCCCTTATAATTGTTGAAGTCGATGGGCAATTCTGCCCAACCTTAGGAGAAGACATCAGAGAGGCTCGTTGTTGCCTGTAGCTCAAGCATGTCACAGTCCCTGCTCTTGCACCCACCTCCAGGATTTTGGTTTGAGACAGACTATAACCTAACAGGAACTCAGTGACCAGGTTCCAGTTTCCCAGTTGGAAGGCTTCGCAGGCAGTTCAAATTTCAAGATGGGAGCCTTCCCTTTACAATGTCACCCACTGTCTCCATTGGGCTTGCTGAAATGTCACATAATGAATTATAGCAATGACTTATTTTGGATGGACACCCGCTAAAAATTTCCAATAACCGAATTTCACTCTAAAATAGGAAAGAAACAATATTCAAGGTCCATTCATTCAATACATCTTTTTTTTTTCTGTTCAACATGGGGTGGTCCTTTGAAATGGCACCTCCCCTAAGTAATAAGGAAAACCAAGTATATTCCCTAAAGTGTTGAAGTTAGCAGAAAAATCACCCAGAAAAGCCCAAAACAATGACAAGAGTACAGAAACAGGCATAGTGTAGGTTCATGCTTGAGATGGATTAGTGGTTTATTCCATCCCGTTCTATCCTTTCCCGTATCTCCTGTCTCCACTTGTTAAGACCAGTAAGACTCATGAAGCAGCAGCTATATTTCATGGCACCATTTTGGGTCATGAAATTCCATCTTGGTCACCAAGCCTGACTGTGGTGGTAGATACTGTTACTTTAATGTTCCAAACCCTGCCTAGAAACCTGTTCCTGTCCCATGATCCCAGCCTCACCACCCCCACTTGAAACAGCCCTGCCTACTGGTGTCCTGTCCTCTTCCCTCTTGGCTTTTTTCCTGCTCCCAGCGGAACCCAGTCAAGGGATTCTATAGGAGAAGAGGGAGCCCAACAGAATACTAACTTCAGTGGAGCTGACTCTGCTTATACAATAGGGGTGGGCTGCACAGAGTGGAAACCGAGTACCTGGTAGAATGTGCATTTCCATGGCCCACTGTAGGCCCCTCTCTTAGAGCAAACAGTATTTTAGGTGTGCTCTTTATTGAACACAGGGCCACAGTGTGTCATTGAATCTTCTTAAACAGAAGCAATTAGAATGATTTAGATATAGGGAGGGCACAGGTAATAAGTAACCCAGGGGATAGACCAAGAAGCAGCTCTCTGGAAGAGTCTGGAATTAAAAAGACAGCTGTACTAGAACAATAGCCTCTGCCTGCTCCAGAACTAGGGGGGAGATATTTGAGCTGGAGCCACCAGAGAATATTTCTATTGAGAAGTTTTTATTTGTTTGTTCTGTTGGTTTTTTGTTGTTTTTGTTTTCTTCTAATCTTTCTCTGAAGTATCACTCTGGTATTGAGAAATTTTTATTTCATTAGCTAACCTGAGGTTGGTGGTTAAGGCTAGTACTTGTACTTAGAATGATTCTCTGTCAGGAAAAGTCTTGGCTTTAGAGTTTGTTATAGTTGGGGATATAACAATTACTGTGATCTAAGAGAAAAAATAGCACCTTTGGTTGTAGATAGATGTAGTTTTCCTCACAGCCCTCACATCCCTTCATGTAAAAGGGATTTTAACAGGATTTACGGAGGGAATGGCTCTCAGTTCCCACACTGTGACATGTGTTTGAGGAATTTTGCCTTTAAGCATTTTTCTTGCACATGGCTGAAACACCCCTGGCTCTCTTGTTATTTGAGTGGTTGCATGATTCTTTGGATATTTGGAAGTACAAAGGGGTAAATGGATGCCAGGGGTTTTTTGTTGTTGTTGCTTATTAGGTAAGATATGAAGAGTTCTCACTGTTGGGAATGGTATGTGTTTTGACATTCTTTTTTTTTTTTTTGAGACAGAGTCTCGCTCTGTTGCCCAGGCTGGAGTGCAGTGGCGCGATCTTGGCTCACTGCAAGCTCCACCTCCCGGGTTCACGTCATTCTCCTGTCTCAACCTCCTGAGTAGCTGGGACTACAGACGCTCGCCACCACGCCCGGCTAATTTTTTGTATTTTTTTTTTTTTTTTTTTTTTTTTTACCAGAAACGGGTTTTCACCATGTTGGCCAGGGTGGTCTCGATCTCCTGACCTCATGATCCGCCCGCCTCGGCCTCCCAAAGTGCTGGGATTACAGGTGACAGCCACCGCACCTGGCCTGTTTTGACATTCTTAATGATCTTAATAATTTGGCATCTGAAAGTCTGAAACCGTGTCAGTATTCTTAGTCAAAAAGAACAAGTTCTTCAACCACTTGCGTAGTACCCCAAATTATATTCAAGTCCCTGTGACTCCAATGCTTGGAGAAGTCATTGATATGATTTGATTAATGTTGTAACTTTGAATTTCCTAACTTTCTCAGTGGCATAGATTCTAAGCCACTTCCATGTGCTTTCAGATGGCATCTTAATAGATTAGTGTTGAGGTTATTTTAATGTCCATAAACAAGAAAGGTCTGGGAACAATCTGTATGATTTTTCTTTCACATTTTCTTATCTTTGCTACTGGAGGTTAACTGTCGTCCAGATATGCATATGAATTGTGAAATGCAAAGAAGCAAACATTTGGGGGTAGGGGAGTAAGTGCTGTAGTTCTTTTGTTCACTTATTTTAATACTATAGAAGTGTATTTCATTTTTTAAAAAGCAAGAATCATGAAAACCCTCTGTATTTTGATTTATGAAGAATATACCTTCTCTCTGAAGTATCTCAAGATTTATCTTGGGGACCACAATGGGATCACAGTGTAATTGTTTGCTGTTGTTGTCATGTTTGGATTTTAGCATGGTTTGTTATGCATGTCAGTGGCCTTTGATTTCAGAAAGAGCTTGGCGAGGGCAGAACACATAAGGGAAGGAAACCTCTGCTCAAGAGAGTGGCCTGGGATCACAGTGTCGTCATTCCCAATTTCCTTGAATTCCTTCTTGGCAGACCCTACTGTAATATTACACAAAACTGTAATGAGTGGCCTTCCTTTGGAGGTAACAGATGCCTTTCCTAAGAACTCAAAATTCTCTTTTCAGCGTGCTGTGACTTGAATATGGAAATCATTTTAATTTCTTCTTTTCTCTTATGAGGAAATTTCCATGCTTGGTTTGTCAAGACAAGAGAATTCATTCCTTATTATTGAAATATTAATGAACTGAAACACGTTGAAGCAAGTAAAAAATCAAAATTAGGTTGGTTTATCTTAAATAGTTAAAAGCCTTCCTTAGTACAAAATAAATTAAGCGTTGTAAAATGAAGTTAATTCAGGTAATTACTCAGTACAGAAATCTAACCGTATATATCATTGGTATTGCAATTTAAGGGTATAATTAAATTCTCAGAAATCTGCAGGACTCACTCTAATTTGCTTTCTATATTTATTTAACAAGACAGGGAACAAATATGTGTCAATGTGCAGCTTAACAGAGGGGACTTGAATGGATAAAATTATCTTTAATTATCTAGAGCTACCCAGTACTGGGCTTGAATTTAATCATAGTCAAATGTTTCCTCTGGCAGCATAATATTACCATACACTATATTACCTTATAATTGCCATTACAGTTCCTTATCAAAAATGTTAATTCTTTGCTTGAGCAAAAATCAGTAAAACCATATGTTTGACCCTAAAGTATTTGATCAGGGAACAGAAGGTGTGAATTGGACAGATCCCCCGAATAACTTTCTTCAATCAAGTTGAAAAACCAAACAGCTATGTAAGTCCCCAGGAGAGCTCTTTTTCCCTTATCTTCTCATTTGTTTTGTTATAAACTGTTTAAATAGTTCAAATGGTTGTGCATGCCTAGGGGATGAAACATATGTAGTAGAAATGTACTGTTTTATAAATAAGGAGTAAAATTGTTTTAAAAAATTAATGTGTATCACTTCTGTTCTTCAAAAACAAGTGAATTAACCCCAAGAAATACATATTCAAAATGCCCTTTTCTGGACAGCTATTTTAAATTATGCTCTATTTGTAAGAAGTGTTTGTGTTTTCTTTGTTGAAATAATTCTGCAGTTTTGAATACTATGTAAAATATTCAAAGGAGCTTTCCATTTAACCATCGGCCTTAAAGATTTAGGTATTGAAAACCCAGCATGAAACATTTGGATTAAATTGACCCCTAAGATTTTGGGGTGCTCCTTACAATGTGGACTTGTTCCCAATTCTGCTGCCAACTAAGAGCTAAGATAGACCTCTTTGGCAAGATTAAACTATGGCACTTTGACTCCTTTCCAAGGATCTTGACATTCCCCAAGTGGATTCATTTCCATTTTCCAAGTGAATCTAATCTTTACTCAGAACTGATGAAGTCCTGGGCTGACTGTCTACACTGCCTTTTATTTCAGTACTGCAGGCTTCTCTAGTTTTGTACATAACTTTTCAGAAGCAGTTTAGTCAGGTTGGAATAATACATTTGAATAGCTGTGCGTGCAATGCTGAGAACCACTGCAGTCGATGAGGTGTAGCTCATTTCTTCCTAGGGTTTTGGTCATGGTGGCCCGCCGTCTGGCCTAACCCACAGGAAAGACACCCTGCCCTGGACATGGGGGCTGGGCCTGGGATCTGGGGACTGCCTAACAGCATGGGGCTGCAAGCTGCAATCCCTGGGTCCAGGCTGCTGCTTTGCCACTAGTTGGTTTTATAAGTTTTGGTACAAGTCATGTAACCTCCCAGGCCTCAGTTTCTTCATCTGTCAAATAAAATTATCTCTAATATTTTAAGTGCCAAACACAGCTTTTAGTGCATCGGGATAAACATTCCCCTCCCATGTATTAATGTCTACATCTGTTTGAAAATGGTTCTCTACACTGGCCACCTACTGGGGTCACCTGGATAGCTTCTAGTTCAATCAGAATCCCTGAGGTTTGGCCTGGGCGTTGGTATGTTTAAAGCTCGTCAAATAATGATTCTCAGGAGACACCATAGTTAGAACTATTGTTTAAAAATGTGGTGTGTGCGTGTAAATAGCGGATGTTAAAAGAGACAGGGTTCGCTGAGTATTCTTTAGAAGAGGGGCTTTCTGCTAATCAGAAGTGTACCTACTTTCAAGTAAATGAGTAGGCATGGCTTTGGGGACAAGGTGTCAGTCAACAGTCATACATGTTAATCTTACAAAGAGATGTGTTTTGTTTTCTTCTGAAGGCCCCTCTGCATTGGTTCTGCTGCTTTAGAACCTACACATCCCAACGCACCCATCATGTTTGCCAACATTGAGAAATTGTTACCCTCGTTCAGAAGATGGGTCTTTAAAGCACCTAAATAATTGTCTGAAATTTTTGCATAAACCTCTGGGGTTTGCCTTTGATCATGATCATTAATATCATTAATAGGCTCTCTCTAAAAGTGCGTGTGAATCTCAAGTTAGCATTTGGCAGGGCAGTGGAAGAATGAACGCTTTTAAAATAGTTTGGCTCAGAAAGTGCATCTGAAATAACCCTGTGGGAAAATCAGGAGAATTTCTCATCCTCCAAAGGATTACCTAGGATGAGATACTGACCTTGTATTTTAAGTTCAGTTGCATTTCTTAAAACCTCATTCATTACCCAGCCTGATTTATTTTAGGAGTGAAGTAGGCTGTGGGAGGGGCTATATAATGATGTATGGTTTTTATGTTTGCTTTTTGTTTTCTGCACAGTTCCCAAAAGATTTTTTATCATAACGTGTATATATATTTCTTTAAAAAAATATCCAGCTTCTTCACAAGATTTACTATGGCTTTTCTCTTAGAAATTAATGCTGAAGAATTCTCTCCTCTTCAGGCTCTAAGGCGATCAAACCCCAGAAGGCTGAGTGTGTGCGGGGTGAGCAGAGCGCTGACCTCTGCCAGGGGAGAGGTCAGTTCAGCACACAAGACTCAAAAGGGAGGAAGAAAAAGCAACTCCTCAGCAGGGAGTTTGACTTGCTTTAGGGCAGAAGAGCTTTTATAAATGAGTTCCCAGTCTCCCACGCCCTCTCGCCTGCACTTCTGTTACCAGTCCTGTTCTGCGCTTAGACACACACACACAGACACACACACACACAGGCACACTCACACCTCATTTCCACTCGTTGCTTCACATCCCTCTCTCCACCTGCCCCAGGAACAGTGGAGAGTCTGACAGACCCTGCTCCAGAGGAGGCAGGTGATGGATTGACTGGGAATTTTTCTAGGCCCAGCAGCTCCCAAGGCCTTTTCAGTTCCTCCTTCACATGCTTGACTGGTGAGAAGAACGCAGAAGGCTCTTTCCCAAACCCACGGTGGGTGCCTGGGAAGATGAATACCAGCGCATCCATTCCTATTGTCAGAGGGAGAGGTGGAATGGTAAATCAGGGCAGCCTCCAGCCAGGAGATGGGAGACTGGGCTGGGTATTTGGGATGTGTCCCAGTAGGAGGAGCCTAGAGGGACCTTCCTGTCACAGCACAAGAGAAGGACTTTGTGAAGCAGCAACATTGCTCTATTCATATATTCTCCTTAAAATGCTGCCCCAGTGAGCCTTGTCCCAGTGCCCTTCTGCTCAGCATGTGGGCCGTCTGCCTGTGGCAGAGCCTGGGGCATCTAGAAAAGAATATTCTCAGGTGGCTGTCCTGTGAAAATGCCCCATCAATCTGAAGGCACTTGTAGGCAGCAGAGCTTTCTATGCCAGAGGTGTCAGGGATCTGGGTTGCTATTGGGGTTCTTGTTTTGATGCCAATAAGCATCTTCACCGGAAAGAACCTTCTAGATGTCACCAAAATCTTTACACAGGCTCAAAGACAAGGAGTCTCTGCATCCATCTGTGAATTTTCTACCGCAAATTTTCCCTGTTTTCCCTTGAAGATAGCATTTCCTGGTACCAGTTTATCAAATCTCATGTTCTTCTGGGCCCCAGTTGTAGAAACAACTTTGGCTCTTGTTTTGCATGTCTGTCAAGTCTAATTCCAGGTCCTAATAATGTTTTAGAAAAGCTCACTGAACTTAAGAGAAACCTTAATTTTCTGCTACCAGCAATGCAAGTCTGCCTAGGCCACCTGCCTTGCCCTCCATGCAAGGGCACTCCTAGCAGAGAGATGGTGGGAGAGAAAGTTTGGCTTCACATTTAGCCCCTTCTCAGTGCCAAAGAAATGGCCACTGTGCAGTGACGACGGCCACGGAGGGAACTTCCTTTTAGGGAAAGCCTCTGAGGAAGCCGGGGGTGGGAATACAAAGTATTTCTGAAATGCCCAACCCACTGAAAACCTCCAGAAAATGGAAGTCAAACAGTATCTCGTTTCATAAGGAGAGAAAACTATCTCAAGACTTGAGTGTCCAGGAGTCTTCCAAGGCCAGGTATCTGAGCTTAGCTCATTTGGCACACATTTTATAAAATAGGGGTTTGGAGGGATATCGAAGAAGAAAACTGTGTTCTATTCTAATTATTCGCAGGCTGTCGACACTCACAGACCACGCACTGTTGTAGACTTCAATTAGGCACCAAGTTTCGTACAGTCCTATAGTTCATTCTTGTCTTGAATGAGCTTTTCTTTCTCCTGCACTGGAAGCCGGCTCTGAATTGATCAGGGAAAAAGCTAACAACGATTCGTATAGTCACAACCAAATACGACACCTACAAGTGACATAGCTGGTACGATCCTTTTTAGAAGAAGCTTATGTTAGTTTTCTATCCCTGTGTAACAAATTACCATACATTGAGAGACTTAAGACAACATAAGTTTATTATCTCACAGTTTTTGACACTTAGCTGGGTCCTCTGCTGAGGGTCTCAAAGGCTGAAATCAGGGCACCAGCCAGGCTGCATCCTCATCTGGATGCTCAACCAGGGAAAGGTCCACTTCCAAGCTCCCTTGTTGGCAGAATTCAGTTCCTTACATTTGTAGGACTGAGATCCGCATTGTCCCACTGGCTGCTGGCAGGGGACTTCCTACAAGCCATTTCGCGGGTCCTTGCCACATGACCTTGTCCATTTCATTAATGGGGAAACCTTGGCATTGAATCACTTTCATGCTTTGAATCTCTTTGACTTCTCCTTCTGTGACTAGCCAGAGAAAACTCTCTGCTTTTAAAAAGCTCCTGTAATTAGGTCAGCCCTACCTGGATAATCTATATTTGAAGGCTAACAGATTTGAGACTTTAATGACATCTGCAAAATCCCTTCACAGCAGTACCAGGATTAGTGTTTGATTGAATAACCAGGGGCCAGGGACCTTTGGGAGCCATCGTGGAGTCCTGCCTACAACCAGATCCAACAGCACTTAGCTCTTCTCTGACAGGCCCAGTTTAATGGTGTAACGGTGAGAAAGTAGACTGTCAGTTGGAATCTAGCTGAATTCCTTAATCTTTTAATGGTTGCTTAGAGCAAATACTGAAAGCAGTGTTCTTTCCTTTACCTGTAGCCCTTTTCATGAATATTAACTATAGTGGCACACATTTATTGTCACCATGACAGATGAGGAAACTGAGGCACAAAGAATTTTGGAAACTTTCCCAAGTTAGTAAATGGCAGTGCCTAGAATCTGGGTCTGGCAAACCTCAAAGCCCAGAAACTGTGTTGTTAGAACACACAGGTGGAACATTTCAAACCAGGAGCTGGAAGGAAGAGCTGCAGTTGGAATCAAAGAAGTTTCACTCCAGAATGCATGCTCTTCACCACTAAGCACACAGCCTGGCTTTGCACACCAAGAAGGTGAAAGTAACAGTCTAGTGAAGGAAGGGTCAGGCCCACGTGGAGGCTGAATGTTCTGCAGGAGATGTTCAGGACCTCTTTTGTAACTGCACTGCAGCCAACACTGTCCGACTGAGAGCTCACAGGAAGCACGGAAATGACAGGGCGTGGAGGTGGAGAAAGCCAGAGATTGTGGTCCCTCCCAGCCCCTTCCCATTCCCTTTACTTTACTAGAGGCACTTTTTTCTTAGTTTGTTGCAAATCTGTAGGACATGTCACGTTTGCGCTCTTCCTTTCTGCTTTATGCCTTGAATTCTTTAAAAATTCTTCTAAAGTAACATCACTGCAAAGCCAGAGAGAGCCCCTGAGGGTATCTGATTGTTCATGTCCTGAACTTGGAGGGTTTATGTTTCTGTCTTGGGGATGGGGTTTTTCCAAGTCACTCAGTGTGGGTGCCTGGGTGCAGAGGAAACTTCTACATAGAATGTACTTCTGGCCTACCCTGACACGACAAACAGGTTGTGGAGGCGTAGCCTTTTGGGGATGTCAGGTGGAGGAAGCAGAGCTGCCCACAGGCAGTTCCAGGAACTCTCAGGTGTGTCTGAACTGGCCCAACTGCACACTGGACGTGGCGAACTTCATCACATTCAAGCGATCTGGATTTTAGTCCTGTTAAATGCTCAGGTGTTTTTGTGGTGATAACCTGGAAGGAAGCTGCCAGGGGGAGTGGGAGTGGTTAGAGAACATGGGATGAGGCCTAATGATAATTGCAATCACCTGACACTGGCGAGGACCCTGGCACCTGCATCTCAGACTCGGTGAGCAGCAGTGTGGTTCTGAAAACACCTGTAAAATGTGTGTGTGTGCATATGCGTGCACACACACAGGGAGCAATAAGACCTAGTGAGGCTGTTGATTTCCTTTCTGAACCTCTTTTCCTGCAACTCATTTTAATTCTATGAAGCAAAAACTAAAAGGGAAATCGGAAACTTCCCAAGAACAAAGGAACAGCCTACAAAGGAGCAGGGCTTAATCTTCCTTTGATGCAGAAAACACCTATTGCTCCCGGATTTATACAGATGTCACTTTCTAGGCAGAACCAGTTCAGATTGGTGACACTGTCTTAGCAGTCACTTCCTGTGACCTCCCTTGAGACTTTGCCTCCATTTTTGTGAAGTGCTGATCTCCCAAGGTTTTACCTTTTAAAATCACACTAAGGGCAGGACACCGGCATAAACCTCGCAAATTCCCAGAAGAGGCAGAAAACACAGCAGCCCAGGAAGCAGGAGCCCCGAGTTCTAGTTCTGGCTATTGCTAACTCTCTGTATAACCTCAGACAAGTCCTTGAACCTCTCTGGGCCTCAGTTTCCTCTTCTGGGAAAGTAGTGGGGGTTGGATCCTTTGATGGATAAGGTCCTTGATTGCATTAACATCCTGTGATAAAGGTGTTTCACATGTAACATCTATGATAAAGGTATTTCAACTGCACACATCTCAGCAAGGATGAACTAAAACAGCTTTTCACTCTTCAGGTGCAGAACAGAGGGGGCGAACCTGTTTGGTTGCCTGAGTAGTGATTAGGAAGCCAGCTGCAAACTTGTATTTCCCTCCGGGATCACCGATGAGCACCACCAGCCCTGCCAAGAGAGCTTCTCTTTAAAACAAAGCTGTTACTTTCATGTTGCTGGCATCTGCGTTTGCTTTCTGGATAACTCAACCCTTGGGTGCCCTGGTGTGGATATTTGCAGTGCGGGTGGGTTGGAAAAGGCAGCAGGCAGACCTCAATTCAAGGTTCTTACTGGATTTAAGAGCCTTTATTCTCCAGGTTAATTTTCCTGACTTGCGTATCACAGGTTAATACTGGACCCAGGCATAATGATACATAATTTGAGACTTGTAAAAGCTGTCTTGGACTTGAAAGAAACACACTCTAAGCCAGGAAGGTTGTGCCCAGCATGCAAGAGCAAGTAATACAGGTAGAATATATGTCCAAAGCAAGAGAGCCGCACCCTTTTGACATGATCTCAGAGGCTGCCGGGCAGGGTTTAGGCTCCTCGGCTGCCAGGCAGCGATACCACAGCAGCCCTACAAGCATCACTCCCCCCAACCTGCTCTTAGTTTTATTTTAACAGCCATTGGAAGGCAATGGTTCGCAAATGGAAATTCGTTATTTTTAATAGACCCCGAAATACCTCGTGGATTTGAAGTGATGCAACAAGATTGCCCTAATGTTTTCTAAACTTTGTTTTTAAGACTTCTGGGGCCAGAACTGTAGAGAACTGCCTCAGGGCACCCTTCTAGCTCAGATAACCAAGCTGTTTGTTGGCATTGCTGGAGACTGACATACCCTGAGCTGGGATGTTTAGCTGCTTGTGGGGTGGAAAAAAAATGTTAAGAAAAATAATTGTTGTTTTTGCAAACTATCTATTTAAAAACAGAACCTCAGGAAGCAGATTTCTGTTCCAATGCTTGGATGAATCAGAGCTTACAAAGTATAAATACACATTAGCAGGAGGAGGCTTCCCATAACCCATGTGCTTGTATGTCTTCCCAGACCAGGAACCTCTGAACTCCTGTTTCTCATTCCCAGTAGAGGCAAGAAAGAGACCCACAGTCGAAACGGAAATGGTGGAGCATTGCTCAGCCCAAGTTTCAAAGCCCGAAAGGCCTGTAGAACTTTTTTTTTCCTTTAAAGGCAACTGGTTTTTTGCTGCACATTTGCTCACTTTGGAGCAGACAGGTGTAAGCCATTTGGAAAGGTGGGAAACCCACGCTCTGGCCCATTTTGCTCCTTGCTACCTAAGAAATATTACAGAATAAGTTCATTTTGACTCACTGACCCCTCAGATCAGCTAATAGGCATGAAGCACTTAGACCACAACTTGCTCAAGGGGCAGTGTAATTATTTTACTTAAAAATGATGTCAGGTGGCAATTTAGCAACAAACTGGCTTCCAGGCTATTTCATTCAGTTTAACAAGGAAGAAAAACATTATAATTAGTTAAGAGCTGGTACTGTAGCACTTTAGCAGCATTGCTCCCAATTTTTAGAGTGCATGAGTCGGGGAGGAAGAGCGAGCTTGTCAAAAATTCAAATTCCCAGGCTCCACTTCTGGTGCATCTGGTCTAATAGGGTCATGGACCAGTCCTGGAAATCTGCATCTTCAAACTGTAAACCCTCTCGCAAATCACCACTGAGTCTCCTTTGGCTTTTAGTCAATTAAGATACATCCTCCCCCTCCACTTTCTATTCAAATTCTACATCATGAAAGTATAGAATCTCAGGACAGAGCTTCCCATCCTAAAAAACACCAGCTTTAAGTGTTCTTTCCTGGAGTTTCATGGGATATTCTAATGCTAGAGTTCCAGTTAGCCAAGTTTCTGGACTGAAAATTTTTTCTTCCAGGGCCCCTTTAAAGAGAGCCCAGGGCGTTCCTGGGGAATGAATGGTAAAGGCACTGAGTCCCTTCCTCTCAACTTTCCTAACCCCAGGATAACCAGAGCACCATTGCCTGCTTCCTTCTTCCTGAAGGAAGGGGAGAATCCGCCCTTCACAATTAAAGTCCTGGCACTGAGCCACATCCAGAGGAGGCTGATCTATGCCCTCCCAATACCAGGGGTGTCCCAGACAGAAGATGAGTTAAGACAACACCCGTGAATCCCAAGATCCCTTCCCTCCTGGAATAAAGAATTGCAGAGACTCATTCAACTTTTTTTTTTTTTTTTTTCTTGGCACAAAAGCATCTGGCAGCTACCCAAGGAATGCTGGGGTCCTGCAGAATCCAAGTTTACAAACCACCAGAACAAGGTTTTGCTTCAGGATAGTGTTTGACTCCACTGCTGCGAAATGACTGTCTCCTGGCTAGTAGGATCTAGATTTCTCCCTCCCTTTGACCCCACCTTGTGGAAACCCAGCTGTCTACTGGCAGACATTGGTGAGAAAGCGGAGCTACGCTAGGGCAGGGAGATGTCATGGAAACCTCAACTCTTCGCTGTCCGGGTCCTTCAGGCCACCTCCCCAATGAGCCAAAACAGTGTTGGCCCTCTTAGGGTTGTCACAATCCCAAATCCCTCGATGGCCTCTGCTCATGCACAAGGAGCCCAGGACACTTAAAGCTCATCTTTCATTCTTAAGATGTTCCTTAGCACAACTCCAAGCCTAGAAGAAAAAATGTTTCCCCGAGAACAAAGAAAAACATCCCCATCAGCTTTTCCTCCATTCAAAGTCTGCTGTGCCAGTTGTATGAAAACCGGACGTGGGTGGACAGGCCTGAATGTTGAAGTGCTGGGGGATGGCTCTGAGAAGGGTGAGCTTTGGCTTTCCTAGCCAGAAGCAGGGAACTCCTGGTGACTCTGCACGACTGCTGGAAGCTGTCCATGTGCTTGTTACCACAGCTCATTCCTTCCGCAGAGGTGCCAGAGGCAAAGCTTCTCCCACACCCCACCACACGATGCGGGGGCAGGGCCTCCACCAGCCACAAGTGAGAGAACCAGAGTTCTCCTGCCCGTGACAGGTGGGGACAGCCCAACTCTGGAACCTCACAGAAGACCAGAACACCAGCACTCCAAGGCTGCACGGTGAGGCCAGAACACTCATTCCCTGGGAACAAGGTGATGAGTGACGAGCCTGAACACCAGAAGCTTGCAACTACCACCTCCTGTGCCGTGAGGAAACCACCCCATGGGTAAATGTGCACAAGAGTCATTTCAGACCACACCCTTACAACAGGACATTAATATGAATCTAAGTAGCCAGGGAAAAAAAAAAAGGCAGACATTAAATCTCCCTGCTCGTTTCCCAACACCAATTCCAAACCCTTTAAAACCCTTTCAGTGCTGTGGCCAGTTCCCCTGATTGCTCACAAACAATTCACCTCGACACTACAGGCCATTAATCCAGTGGTGTTTATTCAAGCAGTATTCACACTTGCTGTTGAATAACAAGGGAATCAAGGCTCCCCTAGATGGGGCTCCCGCAGTTCCAGCTTCACAGCAGCCCCAGGTCTTTGAGAACTCCAGATGAGTTTTGTGGTTGAAAAGCCTTTCAGTTCTTCCTCCATCCCTCTGTCAAGCAGAGCCTATTATACCCCGATTACCAGAACAGACTCAGCAGGGTGGCAGAAGCACACGGCAAAGCCGGTATAACTACGTAAGCTCAGAAGAGGCCACACTGTTCCATGTTTTCATACAAAAAAATTTAATAAATATTACTTTTCAAAATTTATTGCCAAGAACAACACATCAAAGATGCATTTTTATGTTCATATAACACTAATAGGACAATACAAAGTATCTTCACGGTCTCAATGGTGAACCAACAAGATTACTCTGTTTTGTAAGCCTTTTTGATCTTGAACTTCGTAATAGCACTTTGATTTCCTCACTTAAGGCAGGCAGTGCACTCTATGGCAAATCTAAACAGTGATCTTACTGGACATTTTATGGTTCAAGTATTCAACTAGCTTATTAGAATACTCCCTAAATGCAGTAGATTAAAAAAAAATCAAATCTACAAGTGGTTCAGTATTATGTATGAATGGTGAAAAGAAATCAGAATTTACAAAGTAAGATTGGTGTGCTTCCAAGTTCACACAATTAATTTGATATTTTTAATCATATTCAACCACTCACATTTTGGCTATGTTAAGTCATAGCTCAACTTGTTCCCTTACTGCTCTGCAGCAGATCACCTGCCTGTCTCTTTTCAAGTCTAAAGCAGAAAGACAAAAAACAAACAAACAAAAAAACCTGTTCTAAACTAATCCTCAAACTGCCTCAGTCAGTCCTTAAAACGTGTTTTAAGTGATGCTATAGAAGGTGTTTTAAACATCTGACGTCGTACAAAAAAATTCCATCAGTATTCTGGGCACAGAAGCCCATCCTATTGTTTTAAAATAAACTATTTTCAAACACCTTAATTTTGGCTTATAGGCAACAAGTAATGAGAAGAGTTCAAAAAAATAAAGCCATACGCTTACAATGCTATCAAAAACCTTCAATTCTAAACACATACATATAAATAAAAAGGAATGATGTTTTAAGGCTCTTGATTATTAAGTTAATAAATCAAATATACACAGTGATTAATAAAAAAGAATTATTTACATAACTATACAAAGTTCTACTTTTGACATTTTTTTCTTTAAATTCTTCATTTTACCAGCAACTGCTGACATCAAAGTCTCCCCTCCCCCAACAACAAAAATACAATTAAAAAAAATAAATAATAAAGTCATTTGTGATCGTTGCTGTGGTTCTGAGCTGCAAAGGCACTTTCAAATACAGAACTACTTGTACGTCATCATAAAACCAATATACAAAAACAACTCAAGAGTCAATAAATATAAATAAAACTATGATCTAAGACTGCATCACCATTAGGACATCTGGCAGAAGTGGGAGCTCAAAGACCAGGGGGCTGGGCAGGCTCCTGGGAGCCTGATCCGAGACCGTGTCGGCTGCAAGGGGACACACAACCAGGGTACTGTTGACTAGCTTTTTGCATAGCTGTGAGATGCGGCACTCGATTTCCCAGCCAACCACAGAAACTACCATTGCCAGTGTAAGCCAGCTTGTCAAAACTTAAATTAACACAGGGATTCTAAGTCAGCAACAGCCTCAGACTCGAGTATGACACGACAGTTTAAAGAACTACAAGCCCTCAGACTCTACCTAGCGGCGGCAGTGCCCGCGGTCTGCTATACAATGTACTCCATTCGGTTTAAGCTCTGGGCACTTTCCAAGTCTCTGTTGTCCTGTTTGTTTGTCCAGTTTGGGTGTTTTGTCGGCATGCCGTTGGGGGGCTTCTCTTCTCTGTCTACCAGCGTGTACGCCGGCTGCTTGGCAAACCGGGCTTTCTGCTGGTGTTTGTCCGTGTCGTCCTCTTCTACTTCAGAATTGTGTGTCCTTATTTTAGACATTTTGGAGTTCTTGTTCTCGTAATCCTTGATGGGGACCGTGTTGGCCCCATGTTTCTCAATGGGGTTTTTGATCTGGTTCAGCTGCTCCCGCACGTTGTTGGTGGTGTTGTCCTCAGAGGCCGAGTGTGTGTGGCTGCCCGGCTTCCGCCGCTTCCGCAGGCACCAGTAGAAGGCCGTCACCAAGCAACAGATCCAAGCCACAGTTAAGACAGAGCTCAGCAAGGGAACAAGGAAATCTGTAAGGCAGGCACAAAACCAATTAACTCTCCAAGAAAGAAAGAAAAAAGCATCATCGCAGGAACAAAAGAATACCAACAGTGGTTCTCCTGCCCTTTATCCCTAAGAGGGGGGCCACAGGGACAAGTCCCTTTTCATCATTGCATGTGGTCACTTCACAACTTGATAAGCAAATGCTGGGATCAGGCCCCTGTAGACCTTGATACTCTTATCCCTGGAGAGACTGGGTGGAGCGGCAGCTCCTACAGGCTCTTTGACTTCGCATGGGGAGAGCAGTGTCTTGTTAAGTCTGGCTACTGAGGCAGCTCAGTACAGGAGGTGGTTTTCAGAACTAGAAATCCGATTCAAATTAGCACAGACAGCTCAAACGTGCCATGGCTCCATGCCCAATCTCTCCCTTGGCTGAAACGGTGCTCGAGATCCTCAGGAGGGAAGCCTGGACATCCTGCGGAGCCTTCGAGCCTCACAGAGGCTCAGCAGTGGCTGGGCTGTCCCAGGACACCAAAATGCCAAGTCAGGCTTTGTACAGCTTCAAACTCAAGGACAAAGGACAAGCAGTGTCCTAGGGCTTTGTCACGGATCTAGCACAATACCTGTTCTGCAGGGAACGTTGCATAGTGTGTTGGGAAGGAAAATATGAGGCAGACCTCTGTTCCCATGGGCCATGTGACCTTAGTAAAGTAGGCTGCCCTCAGTTCTCAGTTAAATTGGGAGCTCCTGCGAGGGTAGGGCACTGCCAGGTAATCCCTCGACCTGATGGCTTTATTGAATAGTATAATGAGATCATCTGTCATCACACAAACGAGTCCCACTTGACACCTACCTGTTCTGTTCTTCAGAGGCCGCCTCTGAACTCTTACTTCTGCAACGGCAGCAATCAGCGAGCTGTTTCCGTCACGTTTACTAACAAGATCGATTATTTTGTCAGTGATTTCCTTGATCGGGTTCCCATCATCCCGTATATCTTCAGCAGACTGGAAAAACAATTGTCAGACTTGAGAGTCAGGGGAATATTCAAAGCAGCCTTTCTTCAAAATTACTCGACAATCTGTGTCTGCAAAGCTTTTTGTCAGTGAATTTGCTCCATTCAGACACTGGTTAACCGAAGTTTGTTAACTGCCTTGCAGTCGAATAATGAGGTGTGAATGGGTCTTATACTTACAATGGCCACATGTATTTCATTGTTCGCTGAAGGGGAAGGCTCGCAAGCGATGTAGATTGAATATTCAGCGGAAACATTCTTCAAAATATTCAAATTCCTCAATGCACTGCAAATGTGCTCCGTAGTAAGACCCTAAAACGATTTTTTAAAACCCACACACGTGTAAGATTGAGAGGAAGAACAAAAGGCTGAGATGTTCTCTTTGAGGCTGGGCTAAGTTCAAGCTTACTTTATTATAAAACAGGAACGTAAGCTAGGGAGAAGTAGATCCTAGCTCATGGCATTCCTCCTTTAAAGCAAGCAAGCAGACATCCACCATTCAAAAAAAAAAAAAAAGAAACAAAGGTTGTTACATACTGGTGACATCATCTCCTTGTTAAAGGTAAACGTGATGTTCGCACAGTTATCCTGGTAATAGGAGTCAGAGGTGCACTTTGTCTTCACCGGCTGGAGACTGGAAGACCGACACTCGCCCACACCAGTGCAGGGGTGGACGAAGCACTGGTCATCCAGGATGGGGATGCAGCTCTGCCCGCTGGGGCACTCGCTGTGCCCTTTGTGGAGCAGGCAAGGTCGAGGGCCACACCAGACCTGGAGAAAAACAGAAGCTGGCAGCTTAGCAGGCATGCTCATCCCTGATTCCAGAACACAGGTGAACTGCGGCAGCCATCATGTCCTACCTTTGAGCAGGCGATCCGTCCATTCAGGCACTGGCAGGTATTACAGTCATCATCCCATTTGGCCCCATCTGGTATCACACTCCCCATGGTGATGCAAGGTCTCCCTGAAACTGACAGGTGGAGACGGGTGAGCAGTTTATTTTTCTGTGAACCGGATCGGGGTTCAATTCTTTGGTCCCTGTTATGAAATGGTTATGCCTGTGCCCTTTGCCATGTTAAGATCGTTCTTCCCACAGTAACAGCATGTGTACTTCCTGCCTTTGCTGGCTCTGCGCTCGGCCACAAGACCTGCTCTGGCCAATGTAACATTGGCAGATGTGATGTGAGCAGAGCCTTTGACCAGCCTCTTGCACACCTACCCACTGGCGATGAAAGGAATATGCCCCAGACACGGCCACTGGTCGAACCGAACCCAACCCACAGCGCAATCTTTCTGCCCATGCTGCATATCATGAGCAATAAAAATAATGCTTGCTGCAAGCCACAGCAGTTTGGGATGGTTTGGTACACAGTTTTGTGGCAACAGCTGACCAAAAACAACAGCTACCTGTTTTGGGGAAGACTCTTCACGTTCCCTTTCCCTTGTAGCCCCACTGTGTGTTCCCTCCCTGAGCACAGTGGCTTATTTGTGAAAAGTCAAATGGTGACTGCAAAGCTCGCTCACCCCAGAAGACCCATGGGCAGCTGAAGCCTGGCACACATACCTTCCTGGCACTTGGCACCACTGTGCCCTGGAGGGCAGACACACCGGTAGCCATTGATCTCATCCACACAGGTCGCTCCAAAGGCACAAGGTGAAGACTGGCATTCATTGATGTCTAGGAGAAATGGAGTTCAAGTTTAGGGACTGACGGTGTGTGGCAATGTTTTGAGATTGTTTTTATTGACATAACATACAAGAAAAGCATATCATCATAAGCTTGATGAATTTTCACTCAGGTAAGCAGCATCCAAAAGAAGAAACAGATCTATTGCAAAAACCTCCAATCACTGGCTCCCAAAGACCACCACCATCCTGAGTTCTAACAGTGGAGAACCATTTTGGGAGGCAGCAATTTTTAATTTGATTCCTTTGACAGTGCAATTTACAGCAAGCCTGGCAAAGTTTCCTGGAAGGGGTCAGACAGTAAACATCTTAGGCTTTGTGGGGTATATAGTCTCTGTCACAACTATCCAACCCTTGTGGTATCATGAAAGTAGCCATAGACAATACATAAATGAATGTGTGGCTGTGTGCCAAGAAAACTGTATTTATAAAAACAGACAGTGGGCTGGATACGGCCCCTAGGCCACAGTTTGCCAACTGTTTATTTAGAAACATGAAACAGATACAACCTGCCCCCATCTAGTGCTGAAGACTAGTTAATCCCAGACTTGGATTTCAAGCACCAGTAAAATTTCAGACAATTTGGGTACAAGAATCAAACCATAACTACTCTAGCACCTTTTTTGTTCTGTAAGAGAAAGGGCTTGTAAAAAAGTAGAGAAAAGGCTCAAAATAATATGCTTTAAGCCTCTTGAAAAACTGCGTTGCCTGCCCCTATTTTCCTGTTTTAGTCATTTCTCCAGGGCCTGATCAGACCGACCCAGCACGGACAAGCCTCTGGAAGCCACAGTCGCCCTCCCTTCCGTTTGTATTAGCTTTATCCTATACCAATGTAGCTGTGGTTAACGTCTGCTTGCCCATAATTTCATGTTAGTCATGGGGAAATGCACATACTTTCTTCAGGACCCCACTGTAGATTAATCATCAGATTCTGTGGCTGGCACTCTCTCCCCAAGAACAAGGAGGGCTACACCACCCAGGGAACCACCAGCAGGTAGGAGAATCCAGCCTGGGATATCTTAATCCCAGCTGGAGGAGAGAGATCCTTTGCTCTATGAGAGCTACTTAAAGGGAATGGTGGCTTTGTTTTTAAAGATGAAAGTCTTGGGCTGAGGCATGGAATGAAGCAGTAAAGCCATTGGGAAAACCAGACGGAGACAGTCCTTACTTATTCTGCAGTCGGGCCCAGCAAAACCCGGGGCACATTCGCACCGGTACCAGTTGTCTCCATCCACACAGGTGCCGCTGTTGTAACTAAGAAAGCAAAGACCACCTTGGTTACCAACCTCCCAGTCCATTACTCTGGCTGCCAATCGCTCACATGTCACCACACCAGTTAGAGTCAGTGGCTCTCACCCCATGGCCGTTGCCTGGGGAATTTTAAAAGAATACTGATGCCTGGGTCCCACCCCCAGAAAGTCTAATTTCATAGGTCTTGGTTGCAGCCCAGGCAGCGGGATTTTTAAAAGCTCCCAGGTGATTCTGGTGTGCAGCCAAGGTTGAAAAATCACTGCTCTAAATGAGGACACAACCTGGCTAATTAAAGTGCGGTCCATGGGGCAGCAGGATCGCTTCACCTGGGAGCTTGTTAGAAAAGCAGTCTGAGGCCCCACCCCAGACCTCCTGACTCAGAACTTGCATTTTAAACACAATCCCTGGGTGATTCACACACACACACACACACACACACACACACACACACACACACACACACACACACGATAGTGGATGAGTGCTGGCTTAAAAGGATGTCACACTTACCAGGGATGAGGGCTGCAGTCATTGGTATCTGCAAAGAAAAGACAACTTAATAGTGAGGACTTCAACAGGGAAAGCGGTCTTAGCCCTAAGTAAAACCACCACTTATTTCCCTAATACCCAAATGATAAAGTCGTAGTTAACACCAGCAAAATACCTTTGCTAAATTGGAACCAGGCCCACACCACACTTAGTTTCATTTGCTGTGGGACACATGTACACAGGAAGAGGCCCTGGTAGGGGATAGGGGTGGGGGTGAGAATGGAAGGAGACAGGCTGCTGGTCAGACCCAGAGCTGGGAACTGAGACGCCATCTGTCTCCACTTATCTCATTGGCGACTTTCTCATGCCCAGGTCAGGGCTGTATCCCATCAAGTCATTAATGCAGACCCAGGTGATACAAAAGCAGACATCAAACAGCTCTGCTTCTGGTTTCCATTGCAAGTCCCCAAGGGTGTCAGGATCTGCTCCGACAGCCCTGGGAGAGTTCAAGGGGGGAGGACACTCACTCTGAGCACAGATGGGCCCCTCCCAGCCTTCCTTGCAGACACACGTAAAGGACTCGCCGTTGACCACACATGTGCCCCCATTATGGCAGGGGTTGGGCAGGCAGCTACTGTTTCGGGCTATAAAAGAAGAGCAGACACGACCACCCTCCCTGAGTATCCAGAAACAGTCTGGAGGGGCAAGAACCAGGCCCAGAGAAATATCATAAGCTCCAGGGGCCAACCAGCAGACACGCGCAGGTGGCCATGCCCACTGCAGATCCCATGTGGGGCAGAAAGTTACCTATGTTACAGGTGGTTCCTTCCCAGCCGCCAGGACACATGCACTTAAAAGCATCCCCCTCATCATAGCAGGTGCCACCGTTGTTGCACGTGGCCTCGTCACACTGACTGTCACCTGGAGGAAAATATTTCAGTGTGAGTCCCAGTGGCCCCCTCCCACAGAAGACAGAGGGAAGGGTCCCAGTGATAGCATCCAAGGCCAACTACCACTTACGTGAGTGGCAGGTCTTTCCTTTCCACCCGTTTTTACAGTCACAGTAGAAGTCGTTGACCAGGTCGCGACACGTGCCCCCATTGTGGCAGGGGTTCTGGCTGCAGTCATTAATATCTAGAATCAAAGGGGAGACAATTGGCTGAAGACGAGATCCAGGACCACTCACGACAGGCGAGAGCCAAGCCTTTCCTACTGCTTACATCCAACACCCTATTCTGAGAACAGCCACAGTCGTAGTACTTTAACACAATCAGGCTTTTCCAGGAATAAAGGAGCTCCCAACTGGGTTACTTTGAATGCCACAAGTTAGGCAAGATGTGGGGTGGGCCTCTGGAAGTCCCATGGAAATGAAAGTAGAAATATGACTTTCCTTGCAAGCAGGAATATTTATTACACAGTCTAATTCTATAGGTCCTCAGCAGAAGCTCCTCCCCATAAGCTATCATCAGTACTCATAAATGCAAATGAGACACAAGTGATACTGTCCCAGTGCAGAAATCACTGCGGTCTTGCTTCCAGAGATTTCCAGTACAAAGAAAGGTTTCCCACGTTGAAGTGGGATCCCTCCAACATGACCCATACATCCCAGAGCCCCCCAAAGAGTGGCAGACTCACTGGTTTCACAGTAGGCCCCCTCCCAGCCGTCACTACAGATGCACTTGTAGGAGTTGACACCATCGATGCAAGTGCCACCGTTTCTACAAGGGTTGCTCTCACAGTCATTAATATCTATGAAACAAAGTAAAGCAAAAAAAGAACTGAAGGACTTGTGAAGCCATAGACAAGCACTGTTCGGCAGTTTTCATGGCTCCCTCCTGACACAATGCACCTGGCACCTCCACCTGCTACCCTCCATCAGGGCTGTTTCTCAAATTAGACAGGCGGCTTATCAAGCAGAAGCTTCCAGAGAGTGCCTTACCCACTTAATGCCCTCACATGGGCATTTAGTCACCTGTACTAGGTGAAAGTGGGGAAGAAACTCCTACAGAAAAGAGGAATCACCCAACCTAGCAACATTCCAGAATGTTCCAACATAGATATGGAGGCTCCGAGGCAGAGTGATCTGGTAAATTGAACACGACCTCAGTCTTAGATCCCAGATGTAAGGATAAGCCTCGACCAGTCTCCCCAGCCTTACTGTTTCTGATTAAAACAATTTCAACACTGCTGGGCGTGGTGGCTCACACCTGTAATCCCAGCACTTTACTTTGGGAGGCCAAGTTGTGGGGTGGATCATCTGAGGCTGGGAGTTCGAGACCAGCCTGACCAACATGGGGAAACCCCATCTCTACTAAAAATACAAAATTAGCTGGGCGTGGTGCGCATGCCTGTAATCCCAGCTACTCAGGAAGGCTGAGGCAGGCAGGAGAATCGCTTGAACCTGGGAGGCCGAGGTTGTGGTGAGCCGAGATCGTGCCACTGCACTCTAGCATGGGCAACAAGAGCAAAATTCGGTCTCAAAAAAAAAAAAAAAAAAAAAAAAAACTTTCAACACCAATGATCCCAGGGTGGGCCAGGGGCAGGGGCAGGCTGGGGAGCACTGGTCCATTCCCGGATGAGGGAGTCTTACTTTCATGGCAGTATGTTCCCGTGAAGCCTTTGTTACAGTCACAGGTGAATTTGCCTCCCGACTGACTCTTGCACTTCCCGTGAGGACCACAGACGTTGGAGGAAATATACCGCACCCCTTCAGGTGTGTCGTTGGAAGCCATGGCCACTGTGCAGCTGTCAATCACTAGAAGATAGGCTTGGGATCAGATCACAGCCATGCACCCACAGATGCGGCATTCTTAAGCCAAGGGCCTGGGCCAAGCCCACTTTCCTGGAGACAGGGACCCTCTGGCTAATGAGACACACCCCAGGGAAGCCAAGAATACTGGCAACGTGCCACGTCACATTATGACAGGCAAAGTTGAGACTCCAGGCAAAGAGTTTTAAAGCATTTTCTCCCTCCACAACCAGGAAAACCCACATGCTTGTGGATCCCCTTCATCCTACCTTTGACATCTACCCAATTTGGTAAACACTTGCTAAGGAAAAAGGACCTGCTTTATTTACTTCCTTTTTGATCTTAAGCAAGGCTCAAGGACAATCTTATAGAAGCTTTAAATGTTGTGCTGCCTAATACAGCAGCCACTGGCCACATGTGGCTATTTACATTTAAATGAACTAAAATGAAATAAAATCAGTTTCTAGTTGCACTAGTCACAGTCCACATGGCCTGGGGCTCCCATACCTGACCGTGCAGATACAGAACATCCCCCACTGTCTGCCGTTGCAGGAAGTTCTGTTGACAGTGCTGTTCTCAGGCATTTGCCTCAGCGTTGCACATCAGCCCACCCCAGAACAGGAATGCTAAATGGATTTCACATTCTCTCCCCTGGGCTACTTGTAGACACGGCTCTCCCACTGGCAGGCCTGAATAGATTGTTTCCACGTGTTGCGGCCCGCTACACAGGCAGGATCATTTCACTATAGAGGTCCTCCTCACCAATACATTACTTCTCAAGTGTAACAAGGGGCAGTGGTAGTAAGTGGGGACAAAAGGAGCAAGTCTGGAGACAGCCAGGTCCCGGGAGAAGGGAGGTACCTTCACAGGGGGTCGTGCGGCAGTGGTCTTTCAGGTGTGAGCAGTTCTTGCCCTCATAGTCCTCGGGGCACTTGCAGAAATAGTCACTGGCACGGTTGTAGCACTGGGCACCGTTCTGGCAGGGATTAGGCTCACAATAATCGATATCCAGCTGCAAATATCAGGAACAGCAAAAAGGGGGAGGGATCAGAGTAAAACAAAGGTGTCACGATAACTTCTCTGGGGCAGCAGGCACTGGAATCTGACAGTTCCTTCGGTTTCTATTAGGAGACACCCTGTAAGATACATCTCTATGCTGTAGGGACTGCCAATGTCCAGTATTTGAAACAACGGGGCAGAGTGGGAGAGGGAGCACAAGAGGGGGTGGAGGGAACCAAAAAGAACACAAAGACGAAGACACTAAGGAGAAAATAATTCGTCAGTATCTCCTTCCACCAGCATTTGTCTAGCAGAGACTCTCTCATCAATAGGATGTTAATAGATGTTAGGAAATTCCAGACACAAGAGCTGAGGGAAAAGAAAAGGGAAGCGGAGGAGGCAGCGGCTCTGCTCTAAAACTTGGCCATCTGAGGTTTTGCCACCACTCACCTGACAGAGGTTTCCAGAGAAACCAGTGGGACACAGACACTGGAATCTGTTGATTTCATTCTGACAGTGACCCCCATTCAAACAGGGGTTGCTGGCACATTCATCGATGTCTCTCTCACAATGATCGCCTGCATAGCCAGGTGGACAGATACAGCGATAACCATTAACCAAATCCTAGAAGAGAAGGGGAGAGAGAGACACATGCTTTTTTTCTATGTATTCCACAAACACAGGGCTTCAGCGGTTTAGCATGACTGTTGTGGTTTAGCTGGTTCACTGAAATAGCCAAATGCTAAACCTCTGAAAGTGGTTAGAGGAATTTCTACGTGCATGCCTTCAAAATGACTCCCACGAGGCTGGGGTAACATAAGCCCTAGTGAAACTTCCAAGAGACTCTTTTTTCACCCAAATTTTTAAATCTCACAGGGACAGAGCTCTCCTAGTGTCGCACAAATCTAAAGATTTGTTGTCAATTGTCAAAGTTTTGATTTAAGCAAAGATTTACATACCCGACAGGAGGCGTCATTCTGACACTGGCCAAGGCAGTCATTAATATCTAAAAAATAAATAAGTCATCATTTTAAAGAGGTAATTTACAGTGAAATTGGGCTTAATTGAAAAGCCTTCTCAGCTCAGGATAGATAAGTTTCAAATCAGATTTCCTGTGTGCTTTCCGTGAGATAAGGTTATTACGCTGGGTGGGGACCCTCCCTAATTCTTCCAGAATGAGGGAGTGAAACTTCACATCATTGTTTCAGCCACATTATCAGAATATGACTGGTTTTCGCAGCTAATGAGCCTGATAAAGTGTATGTTTTCACTGCTGCCCTGACCACTCCCTCTCAAAAAAACATTCCCACTCTAAGGTTTGCCTTCTACTGCTCAAGTCCTAGGACTGGAGCCCCAGTACGGACCAGCAAGTCGGCTACCCAAGTTTCATGAAAATCAAAATGGAAACAAAGTCACTCACTTATGTCACAATTCTGACCCATCCAGCCGGGAAGACAGTCGCAGTAGTAGCTGGCAATGAGATTCTTACAGGATTTGGCGTTTACACAAGGTTTGGCCTCACATTCATTTGCATCTGAAAGGAGATGGGGATGAGCATGAGAAATGAAGTTCAACCCCCATCTCCTCCACCTTGGAAAAAAAAAGAACAGGCCAGAGTTTGTCTGAGACATGAGACATTTTAATAAGCTAGCTAAATAAAAGATACTAGAGGTTCCCTCTATTTTAAGCATCTGATCCCTCTCCCTAGCTATTATCCAATAAGAACCCTAATTGATAACTTTCCAGCTGCTAGCTAACCAGCCCCCAACAAAACAGCAGAAAGCCACCAGGCATTTCTGTGCAAAACCCAGCGCAGCCTAGTTGCTGGGATTTAAATGTGGCAAAAAGAATGCAGACAGCTCATTCCTCATGAGATCATCCCCTTTTGGAACCCAGCTGAACACTCCTCGGACAGACGATTGACATGGTTCAAGGAATCCCACGACTTTCCCACAGGGCCTAAAAGAGCTAGTCCATTTGCATTCAAGTTATTTCTCCCAGGCCTGCTAGACTCTTGATAATAAATTACTTCTTAGCATGATGGAGTGTGAACTCACACCGCCGGCCACACGCTCGTCTTCTGTAATGGCTTTGACAATCAAAGCCAACCTTGGTATAAAAATTACAGTCGCAGGGATGTTCTTACCTAACTGGCACGTTTTCCCAGTCCACTGTGGGGGGCACACACACTTAAATCCGTTAACCAGGTCCTGGCAGGTGCCCCCGTGGGAACAGTTATTAGGAGAACAGTCATCAATGTCTGGTCAACAAGAAAAGGAGGGGGTTGACAATTTAATTCAATCCATCTGACAATTAGATCCTTTAACATCACCTCTTACATGAGGGGCTGTCATTGAAGAGCCAGACACCTGCTACAAGGAAAGCTACAGCAGGACAAGTGGGACGGTGACGATAAGGCCGAAGCCTTGATTTTAGCTTTAAATCCCCCACTGCCCCAGTTCATGTAATCCCCAACCTAAGCAGTGGGGGAGAAAGACAGCTGGATACTGACGGAGCATCCGCCCAGGAGGAACACAGGACATCTCTATCTGCCTAATCTTTATTTTTAAAGAAAAGTTTCATCATGGCTCAGAAGTAGCTAAGAAGTAAGGAAAAATAGTTCTTTACAGGTGGAAAACCTTATTCCTCTCATTTGCTTACAGAGTTTGCCCAAAATAGCACACCTAGAGGCTGCATTCTCCACTTCTGCTCTGACCAGAGACAACTCCTAACAATTTATGAAGTATTCACTTTTGTGTCTTTATGACAACCCTCGGAGATGGGAATTGCTACTGTGCCATTTAAAGAGGGCCCGGGGAGCTTCTGTGGCCTGCTGGAGTTCTGCAAGTGACAGGTGGGGGCCTAGGACCAGCACAGGCAATCTGACCCCAGAAATCCACATCCATAACCACACCTGGGGTGCTGATGACAGCGGTTCTCAGACCTGGCTGCACTGCAGAATTCCAGAAGTTTATCAAAGACCATGGACTCCCCGATTCTGGAGGGAATCTGGGGGACCCAGAGATTTACACTGTAAAGCAGCCCAGGTGATTCTGATATACAGCCCTGTCTCACAGCCAAAGGAACTCTGCAGGCCAGGTTCTTCTTTGGGGCCCCCTGGCCCTATGACAGAATCCAGTAGTAAGTGACAACCTCCCCTGAAGGCAGCCTCTCCATGGCTGCAAGAAGAATAACCACAATTGGAAGGTGGCCAGCTCCAGGAAGCAGATGCAAAGGAACAAGCGATTCCACGAGGATGTTCCTTCCAAGAACAGATACATGCGCTACCTTAGTGGGACAGGATGGGGGTGCTGGGAGACTTCCAAACACACAAGCCACCAGACTGCTTACCAGACTTAGGCCTGCACCCGCCCCTCTCTCACTGAGACATTCACACTGGACAAGCCTAGGTACCTCTCCCCAGCGTGGTATCTTGGCACAAGGATCCTTAGAATGGACACAGGCTGAAAACTGGACTTACTTGTAGAGCATGTGGGGCCGGTCCAGCCTGGGGAACACTCACACTCAAAGCCCAGGGAGGTCTCCTTACAGCTGCCTCTGTTGTGACAGGGATCAGAGAGGCAGGCGTGCTCAGCTGCAAAAACCAGGATGGCAGTCAGAGAGGGATGCCTGCACACCGTTACCTCCCCACACCCCCCTCCAACCGAATCCCACACCACAGCCACTAGTGCAAGCATATTTCAAAAACCAAAAGCAAGCGTGTGATAGAACCCTGCTGTGTCTAGGAAAGAAAGGAAGTCATCTTTCTCGCTGAGCTGTCTCTAACCACATTCCAAGACATCTCAGAGCTGGGGTCATTTCATCTCCCGCTGCCTCCTATATGAATCAGCATCACCCAAAAAACTTTAGAGACTTGAAAGTTACAAAGGCTTATAGAATGGTTGGGATAAGGCCTATCTTTGGAGGCTATTTTCACTTTTTTTTCCTTAAACAAGTCCTTAAGTATATTTTTTAAAAGCTGAGTACAGAAAAATTAGACAAAGGGCTCTCATTCATCTTGGACCACTTACCAATTTCACAGTTGGGTCCTGAATACCCCTCAGGGCAGGAACACTGATATTTGTCAGGGCCTGTGTTGCTACAAGTTCCCCCGTTGAGACATGGCTGATGGGTGCCACAGTAATTGAGATCTGCCAAAAAGATCCTGGAGTCACTAAGAGACGCCTGTGAAGATGGCGAACCCACCAGGCTTCTAGCCCCAATCGTCTTTTAAAAAGAAAAACTAGAAAACCCACACAGCATTCAAGGAGAATTCAGAATAAAAGCCCCTGCCAATAAAATTAGAAACCAAATTAGTGCCATCCCACCCCCAGATCCCACCCTGGTCTCATCCCTAAGGGCCATACCTTTGTCACAGAGCTGGCCGCCCCAGTTGGTCTCACAGAGGCACTGCCAGGGCTCATTACAGATGCCGTGGACGCATCCCGGGTGCGGGATGCACTTATCACAGTACAGGCCTTGCCAGCCGTACTGGCACCTGGAGACACACAGCACACCTCCAGGTTAGCCTTTTGAACGTTAAGAGACACCTGTACAATTCAAACGGAAGACTGCAAAGTCCAGGCTTTTTCTGTTTTGTTTCTGGGGACAGGAAGGTAGACTCCCAAGGCTCATCAGGGGCTCCGTATAAACAAACATTTTCACAGTTGAGCTGAGGTCCCCTCCCAGCCGACTCCTGACAAAAGGAGGGCTGTTTGGGAAGAGGCCAGCATGGGGATGCCCTTCACAAAGCCACTCTCTTCTCAGGCTCACACGAGTGAGCCAAAGGTGAAGGCATGGAATAAATCAACCCGTGCACCTAGTTGCGACAGACCGTAGAGGAAAGGACTCTGTCGGTGACAAGAGAGCTATGCCAAAGTCTCTGCAGACGCTGCACTTGCCACTCTGCTCTTTGTCTGCACAGAAAGTCATGACCCCAGTGCACAGAAATGCAACAAGCCACCAAGTGCAGCAGGAAACTGCCTCACGATGACGCTTTATTTAAAAAAACAAGGAGAGAAAGGGGCACCCTCCCTTGGCCAAAGCCAGAGTAGGCTCTCTAAACCCACTTCTATAGGGAAGGAGAAGGAAATGACAACACTTGGAACCAACTCCATAATTTGTGTCCCATTACTGTGTGCTAATTTATAGTGATTTCTTGCTTTGCCAAGAAAAGAAAAAAAAAGAAAGCAGTCTGCTTAATTTATCTAGTATTGGCGGAGTTGAGGTTCTTTTATATAAGCACCTTGATTAATCATACTCTTTTGGGGCCAAATAGTGCCTCTGATCCCCAAGCAAAAACAAAAACAAATACAACAACTTTCACCTGGGGTGGGAGAGGGGGCAGCGTCTCAAACCACTCTCCCTTCAATTTTCAAGCCCTCTGAAACTTTAATTGCCTTCTCAAGAGCCAAGCTTTAACAAGGGTGGGGGAAGGCAGGGAGAAACATCAACTAGCCTCCCGGTGGAGGGTGGAGGGTGGAGGATGGGGTGCGGGTGGGATGGGCAACATGTTTCCAGAACGGGACCTGGGAAAAGCCACGATCAGCGCCAACCCCCTAAGCTGCTCAGCTGTAACTCTGGAAAACAACCCCCGCCCCCTCTAGCTCCCCAGAAGGAAAGGCTTTCGGTTTCCCAAGAGCGGGAGGCAGGCTAGCAAATCCTTGTCATGGGAAAATTATAGGGATCTAGCTAATAGCTAATCACCCACGGCTGAGAGTCAACTTAACCCCTGAGAATACTGACTAACCACTTCCTAACTTCTGAAACCAAGCTATGCACACCCACATGCAAAGAAATCACTAGAATGTGTGGTTTAAAGTTAGACACTGGATTCTGGTTTATGTAAAATGGAATGTCAACGTGACAAGTGACTAAAGGAGTAAGATAAGAACAAAATTACAATCTAAATAATTTCTCAAAAGCGGACACCCACGTTAGTGGGAGGTAAGGGGGTAGCCATTCTGTCAAGGCTGATATTCTTAGCCTGAAAGATAGTAAGAGGGAACTGATTACGAAATGGCAATATTCTCACCGTCTTCCCTTATTCTCTTCCAAATTCAGGATCACTAGCCCTCTTCAAGTTGCCTCATAAAGGCAAGGAGAGGCAGCTGAGGACCCAACCTCACCTAATTAAAGAGACCTCAATCCCCAAGCATAAAAAAGCAACCACAAGAGGCCATGGATGACTTCAAAAGAAAACAAATAAAAATACTGACCCTAAAAGAGGCACCAACCAAGTTATCCCAGTTTAATAATATATGATTAAGATTCTCATGAGAAATTGAAGTGACTTTCCTCAGATGATGATTCATAATTAAGTTTGATATTATTGGCAGGCTTGCAATAAGCAAGCATGTATACCCAGGGAAAGGGACTCAGTCTACTTGGGAACAACAAAAACCAGTAAATTTTCTCATGTGGGGGTGAAAAAAAAAATAACCTGTGTAATACATAATCCAAAAGGTAACTTGCTAGTCAACTATTTCTGCAGCAGGACACAACCTGAACTTCCTCAGCGTGAAGGTTCTGTTTTGACTTTCTTTCAAGGTAGGGAGAGAAAACTGGGCTGGGAGACTATGCAAATGATGTGTGGGAAAGTCGCACCTTAAGTAAATAAGGCCATCAGTGCGTGTCTGGGCAGGGAGAGGGAGGTGGGACTTCGAAAGAGAAAGGGCTAAATTCTGGAAACAAAGCCTGTTGTTCTGGCTGGGAGGGCCCTCCCCTGTATAGCTGTATGTGTGTTCTGATGACAGCAGCACAAATCACAGTCGGCCTCCGCTGATATCCATCTGAGCAGGGAGCAGGCTTGGAATCACTAATAGCACTGCCATTGGGACTTTCTCCAGAACACCCTTAATTAGGAAGAGTTAAGGTAGGTGGATTCCTGCTCCGCATTGGACAGCAATGCTGTTAAATACTACAGTCCATCGCCACCAATGGGAGACAGCAGGAGAAGCCCCTCAGCCTTCCAGGAAATAAACTATCTTTCTGAAGTGTAGGAAGAGACAATTCGGGACAACCAGTTCTTAATTTAGTTCCATGTTCCCCCTTGCATGGGAGGGGAACAGACGGAGTGGTGGAATCATAAAGGTAAAGGCCACAGATAGTTCTCTTTAAAGAAGTAGCCTCAAAATTTACTAAGCAGCAAAGTCATGTGGCCAGCTTGTCAAATGCAGACTCCTGGGCCAAACCAAGGACTAGGATTCTATGGATGTGGGACGGAGCCCACGAACCTGCATTTTAACAGCTCCCTTGTTAATTCTGGAAGTTACACTTTGAGTACTGAGGTTTGGGGGCAGTGATTGCTGATGGTCCCATCAGCAGCATCGCTTGGGAGCTTGTTAGAAATGCAGAAACCTGGGCTCAGCCCAGACCTATAGAATCAGGACCTGCGTTTTAATAAGAGCCCCAAATAACATTAGTTTGGGACATACTGGTTTAGACTATGTTTCATAAGATTCCCTTTACTCATGTCAGAGTAGCTTTGGGGGCAAAAGTGACAGGCTCAAAGGATCCATTTAGCGTTACTCCTTAAAATTTGGGAGGAGGGAGAGTAAAGCATAAGACTGCCAAAAACACCACAGACACCAACAATATTTCCCAAAATAAGCCTTTTCCAAACTGGCGTAATATAAATTTCAAGAAGTTCCAAAACCCGCCATCGTGAAGTGGTCAGGGCAGGCCTCCCTTTGGCTTCCGCATTGTTCCTGGACCATAAAGGAACAGACTTCAAAGGACTGCAGCAAAAGTCTACATTCATCAGGCTCAACTGACAAGATTCCAGGGCAGCCATTAACCTCTCAGCACCAACCCAGCTCCCGCCTGCAAAGGGGCCAGGAGATTGGACTAATCCCATTCTAAAGAATGCTGGACTTTTGCCTATTGATGGGAAAAGTGGGGGAGGGGGCTGGGAGAAGAAAGCCTCGGTGGAAGAGGAGAGGGATGCAAAGAAACAAGCCCACATCCCTCCATCTAGCCCATCAGCACTGTAAGGGAAGATTATAAAAATGTGTTATCAATTTACAGAACAGTTAACACATGAAGTCACTGGCTATGCCCAAAGAGTTTCTTTTTATTCCAAGAGAGAAGTGGTGTGTGCATTCCACCAGACAGCTGGTATAATTTAATAAGCTTCGGATGTGTCTATCTGAATTTTTTTTTAAAAAAGCTTTCTTGTTCTCCAAGGAAAAAAGAGGCATAGTCACAATAAAGTCAGTTCCTCTCTTACATAAAGGAAAATTAAAAGAAATCTCACAAAAGACCAGTTTATTTACCTGCAGTCACCCGGGAGTTTGCAAGACCCATGCTTGGGACTGCAGCCTTGTCGGCAAATAGCTGTAAAAAACAGAGAAGGGCGTGTCAGCACACTGCCTGTTCCTTGCATCGCCACGGTCATGAGAATGGCCCATTGCATTAAAGTCTGCAAATTCCACGATTTTAACAGGTCTCATATCAAGTCCGTTGTAAGGAGAGGAAGATGGGAGGGGCCCAAATAACAAAACCAGCTTTAAACTTCAAGGCCTTGTTAGCAGATTCTGAAAACATGATATTGTTTGGGGACAAAATGCAGACAAGTTGATGAGGGAAGGGGGACCTTCGTCCAGCCTCTCTAAACCACAGCTACCCTGGCTCCTTGAGCAGAGCTTGGTCAGTTTCCATTCTGCCCACACCCTTTTCATTAGAAGAAAAAAAGGTATAGATAATCCTTCCCCATCCCACCAGGACACATTCAGATGAGCCTCAGCCTTTAAAAAAACAAAACAAAACAAAACAAAAACAACCCATACCAAATGCCTGGTATGAAAATTCCACGGGACTAACAGAGCCAGCCAGGCTGGATTCATTGGGCAGGCTAATCTGGTGGCCAGATCTGGTGAGACTTTTATAAAGTACCCTTGCAGAGCAATTCTCTACTTCGTTTAAAAAAAAGAAAAAAGTAACTTCTAAAAAATGTCAGTTTCTAAGACCAGGCAACAGTGGCTCATGCCTATAATCCCAACACTTTGGGAGATTGAGGCAGAAGGATAGCTTGAGGCCAGGAGTTCGAGACCAGCCTCAACAACATAGCGAGACTATGTCTACACAAAATAAAAAAGCTGGGTGTGGTGGCATGTGCCTATAGTCCCAGCTACTTGGGAGGCTGAGGCAGGAGGATCACTTGAGCCCAGGAGTTCAAGGCTCCAGTGAGCCATGATTGTGCCATCATGGGTGACAAAGTGAGCACCTTATCTTAAAAAAAAAAAAAAACACCAAACAAAAAACCCACACTAAGTGTTAGGTCGTTTAATTTTTAAAACACACTAAAATATGTTAATTCCCCTTTTCATTTGAATTCCAGAAATGCCATCCTTTTTAAACTCTTGTCTCCAATTATTTAAGAAAGCAGTAGTACTACCCGGGAGACCTGTAAATTCCTTCCCCCATGACCCACCCCTCTCTCATGGTTGAAAAACTCACTTTGAAATTGAGTCTATCAAAACAATTTACCTAATTATCATGTAAAATAAGCAGAGTACATTATCGCTCATGAGGGGATATTATACAGTCAACAGAATTACCCATCAAGTTGCTATGAATTGGAATCACTGAATTCTATAAAGGGACTGGGACAGTAGACAGCACAGAGACTAAAAGTGGGCCCAGTCCTACACCAGTAGGAAAGCTTGAGCTATCCACATACCTCTCCCCCTCAAAGCCATGCCCCCAAAGACGCCCAGTGAAAACTTGCTGCAAGGCTACCCTGAATGCAGGGGCTATCATTTCCTACAGGATAGACTGTTCAGACAACAACTGGGCTAACCTAGTCCTGTCTGGATCTATTTTGGGTCAAGTTCCTTAGAAGCAGAGTCTGAGAAGGGGATCTGGACATAGGTAGAAGGAATTGAGGGAAGCAGATGGGGTAGGGGAAAGAGCTGAGCAAGAACATGGTCTCAACTGGAGTCTGATTTCAGCCTAATCCCAGGGTAAGCTCTAGAGTGCAAATTGTACTACTGTTTTAAGGCAAAGGAAGCTGGGCTTTGTAGCCCTATGTCTGTCAATCACTGACTGTGAGCTGGAGGAATGGGGCATGCACTGGTTTGGCCAAGGACGAGTCTCCTGAGAAGGAGCAGCTGTGAGCTGTTGGCAGCCAACACAGCACCTGGGGGATGGGGATGCCAGTAAAGGGGATCTGGATGGGGCACCAACAGCATCTTCTACACTCAGCATCTTCATACTGCAGGCCCAGAATAACAGCCAAAATCCCACCCCACCTGAGATAGCCGCATGCCACCTGCCTGCTGGTGGGGTGATAAATGGACACTAAAAGCAACAGGCACACGTGCACATGCACACACACACACATACCTCTGTTACATTCGGGGCCCATCCAGCCTTCCATGCAAGTTTTGTTGCCATTCTGGTCACAGGCATAGTGTCCAAAGAAGTCATCTCTGGGGCGGCAGAACTTATTGCAGCCAAACCCATAGTAGTAGTCATCACAGGTCACGCGGATCTGATACTCAAAGTGGGCAACGCCCGTGTTCTGCTTCAGCGTCTGCCACTGCCGGCTGGGGTTGATCATGCCCGAGTGAGAAGCCTTTTCAATAATACTGTCAGGTTCTAGAGACAAAGTGATGAATCATGTTAATATTCACATTGCAGCCTTCTTCCCTGACCATTTTGGCTTTTTCAAATAAAAACATATGCACCTGCTACAAAATTCTATCTGTTGTAAAAAAGGCAAAGAAATGAAAAGTTTATGCCCCTACCCAGAGACAACCTGTTACCACTTATTTACCTTCTTTAATGGGTACACAGTATTTCATTGTCTGGAAACACCAATAAATAATTTACCTAGTCTCTGACATGTGTGCATGTGAGTCGTTTGGGCTTCTTACTATTAAACAAAGCCACAGTGAGCATTCCTTGAACGTATCTGCCTGTGTATGGTTCCCACAATGAGATACTCTAGAAATGGAAGTGCTGAATCAGAGTCCGTGCACAACAAATCAACCTCCGTCCACAGTCTCAAACTACCAGTCTGTCCTCCCACCACCCAGGAAGCTGTGTTTCCCAATAACACTGCCAACGTTGTACATTATCAAACCTTCTAATCTATGCCTGATAGGTAAAGAGGTATCTCATTTAATTAGCATTTAACTAAGTGATGGCGAGAGCCCTTTCTGGTAGTTACAAAACCATTTATATTTGTTCCTGTGAACAGCAACAGCTTCTCTCCTCTGCCAACTTTTCTATTACATTGCCATACTGACTTGCAAGTGCTCTTTACATATGAGAGACAGTAGCTCCCTATGGAATGTTGCTCTTGAAGAAATTTCATTATTCCAGATAAAGGTCAGCAATCATTTCTGGTTTTAGAGTTTTATGTCTTGCTCAGAAAAGCTTTTTGTCCATTTCAAAACTCTTAACTGGAAGCCAAGGAGAGGATTGAGTTACTTTTTTTTTTTTTTTTTTTTTTTTTACAATTGTTAACATGGCAACCTTTAAAGCCAGCTCTTAAATACCAAGACCTTGAACTTGATGCATTCCACCTTTCTCCTCTGCCCAGAAGGCAGATGGGAGAATAATTCACCAAAGTTTAGACACAGGTAAATTGAGGGGAGGGTTTCTTTTTTCTTTTTGTTTTTTTGAGCCAAGTCATGCTCCTGAAAAAAAATGCTTACTGAGGAAAATAAACACCTCGAGCTCAAGCAGCTCTCAGGAATATGTAGTCCCTGCCCTGAGGCCACTTATCATCTAGTTTGAGAAGAGACAGGTACAAAAATAGCTCAAACATCAGGTGCCAGCAGTTCAGGGGAGGGATCTGAAAAGGCAGCAAGGCACTAAATCAGCACCCCAACCTGGTTTTGTGTTTGTTTTCTTAAACCTGCCAGCACCAACTCTTCATCACCTTGTCAAATTCAAGGCCATCTTGGAGAGACAGTTAGGACCGACTTGCAATGTCTTTGTGATTCTTACCCACCCACATGGCTGTTTTTCTAGGCCTCGGGCCAGTGCTCCTTTAAAAAGTGATGCAAGCCCTATAGGTGACCAGGAGAGAAGGGACTCCTGGGTGGCTTCATCCACACACCACTTCCAACAGGGCCCCAGCGTTCGCCCTCTGGGGCTCTCAAACTGCTGCGTGGGCAAGACAAGCCTTGAACAAGCTCACATACCTGCAGCCTGACACCCCGGCACGCACTGAACCACTTGCAGGTAACACTTTACTCGTTTTTGCAAATAAACAGAGGCCAAGGAATGACAAAAATGTCTCTCCATTAACTATGTTTGCTCTGCTGGTTCAGTTAAAAAGCATAGTGGGCTATTACCACGCGCTTACAAGATCTTCATAAAAGGGATCGGTTAAACACACTAGCCATGGCTTAAAGGCATCCAGCTTCTGAGGCTGGTATCAACAACAAACAGTTTAGACAAGAGTCCAGGGCAATCCTAGGGGTGCAGGACTGATATGTACTTTTCAGTCACGCAGTAAGCTTTCCACTTATTTCCGGGAAGTGTCGTGCAGAGGATCACTTCAGAATCCTCAGTGGAGCTATGGAGCTGCATACATAATTTCACACCTGCTCAGGGAGGGGGTCGAGCATGTCTGGGTTCAAATACGTCTGCTGCCTGCTTCCTGATCACGCTTTCCTTCAGCTTGGGGCACTGGAAAGGAATCTGTGGCAGTTCGTTTGGCAGTCCAGCCTTGTGATTGGAAAAGAACATCACCATGCCTCCCTGCAATCCCCAGTGCCATGAAGATGAGTCACGAAGAAGCCATGACCGCCTCACAGGCCAAGGAGGAGGTGATGAAGGGCGAGTCTGAGCATAACCTGGGACCACACCGACCCAAAAACCTGGAAGGGGGCCTTAGCCGAGAAAGCTAAGCTACAGGGAAAACCTGGTGTGAAGTGTGCCTATTTATGTTTACATGTTTATTATGCATTACAGTAAACTGAAACCATTTGCTCTAGGGGAGAAAGAAATTTGGAACTCTATATACCACAGTCCCAAAATGTAATAAAAGACTTTGGAGGACCGATGACAGAAGGACCAGCCTTAAATACTTTCAAATACATAAACAGCACCTAGGCTATATTTGGGCCCGAGTCTGCCTGTGAGGGCTCACTGCAGAGCTGATAGAAGGAATTCTCTGCCCTAAAACTCAGGGCTCTGCCTTTGATTTACATCTGAAGCCAGAATGTTTACAACTCGCTTGGGTCCCACAGGGCAGCCAACTCCGTTTGGGCTTCTGAACATCCTCAGCTTCTGCCCTGTGGAGTGCAGTCCAGAGGGAGTGGCTGAGGGTGAAGAAAGGAACAAAACACTCCAGGTAGCATAAACAGCATGTGCAAAGGTCCTGAGGCCAGAGAGCATGTGATGTAGTTGAGGATAGAAAGGCAACTGCTAGGGTATGGCCAGGCTACAGATACGATGGACAACACGGTGTGTAAGACAAGGCTGGCAGGGAGACAAAGCTGGGCTGCACAGAGCCTTGTGGGCCACATGAAGATCTGTCCCAAGAGCAACAGAAGGCCACCAAGTGGTTGGTTTTTCATAATAAGGGTGACAAGCAAATGTTATGGCTCTGAAAGGACCAGGATGGCAGAAGAATGGAGAAAGCACTAGAGGTGAGTCAGAGCAGATAAAGGTGGACCAGACGAAGGCTACTCTAAGTTCAGTCATGAGCAGATGGTGACTTGGACCAGGGCAGTGGCAGAAGGCAGGCAGATTCAAGTGAAGAGCTGGAGAGATTTTTCAGAACTTGGAGGTGGACTAGGTATGGATGCTAACAGAGAGGGGGTACACAGATCGCCTTCTATATTTCTGGCTTATGGCAATGAGTGTTCAAATATCGGTGCCAGACACCCAGAAGGGGCCCTGGGGAAGGGACTGCTTTTGGCAAGAGAAGATCCTGAGTTTGGTTTTGACTGTGCTGAATTCAAGATTCCTTGGAAGCATCATAAAAGAGGCCAAATAGGCAAGTGGAGAAACCATTTCCACCAAACCCATCTCCCTCTTCAGGGTTCACCAAGTGAGTTTTGATAACCTGCAATGGGCACCCTTGAGGTTTAAAAGAACTTTATTCCTACCTCAGTTTTTCTTGTCCTCTTCCAGGGATTTGATTATCCCCCCAGGAGATGAAACATCCTAGAACCCCAAAATCGGGCTACCTGGAAATGCAGACAACTGTGGGTAGCTCTGGACAAGCCCTGGGTTCCCAGGGAACATAACTCCCTGACCTGCGAGGTGACAGGAGGTCCAGGAAAGGTGCTGTGAATGCTGCAGTGTGGCGGGGAGGTCTCTCACATGTCCCTAACAAGTATACTGACCCGGCTCTTATCACAGGCCAGGATCAACCTCAAGCTGTTCACTCTACCGGGTGGATTGTTTCAATAGCTAAAAGGGAGGGGAAAGAACACCATGCCGACACCATACTATTACAGAAGAGCCTATGTCTCCCCCCTCCTCAACCCCTTCTGCCTAATGCTTAGTTACCATTGTAAGCAGGTCACAGTGACATAATGTTCACAGTCCTCAACGTTTGTGGCAGGGAGGGGAGAACAAACAGGTGTCTATGACCCTGACTGGCATCAGCCATAGCCAAGGCTGACAGAGCTTCCCTGCCACTCCCACACACACCCCCCCACGGCATTACGGGGTAGCCCTCTGGGGAGGAAGACTCGAACCTTGGACTTTCATGAGCTCCCCCTCCAGGGAGCTGGACTTAAGATTCCCAAGCTAGAAGAGTGACCCAAATGGCCTGGGACTCTGGCACATCGGAGCTCAGCAATGATTCTGTGGCTCCAAGTAGCCCCATAAGCCAGCCACAGGTGGAAGCTGCCCACGTAGCGGGCACCAAGTCCTCACTGCACCCACGGTGGGCATTCACCATTTTCTGTCAGCGAAAAAAGCAAGGCAAGGAAAGATGAAAAGACGTTATGCACAGTGAAAGCAAACCAAAAAAAATGGTAAGATAGAAAAGCAAAAAGTACAAGGCATTCAGGGAACAGAGAGCCAAGACAAGAAGCTGGATCCACTCTTCCTCATGCACAGACCAAGAGATTTCAGTGCGCATCAAGTTTTCCAGCGACCGCAACCCAAACTCTGCTGGCAAAAAGGGAACTTGAAGTTTCGGCTCGTGAGCGAAAACACTGTAAAGTTACAATTAAAGAGCAAGACTACTTTGTAAGCCAGACTATGTCATTTCAATTACATCCTCCATGGCTTATCCACCAAAACCAACCCCTCAGTCCTGAAAGGCAACCTGCACTGAAAACAGAGCCATCTTTCAGAAAGGGACAAGGCAGGTAATGGCTGTGAAGCTCTGGAATTGCGCTTCAATGAAAGGTTTGTGGAGCAGTGTGGGAAACCCGGACAGGCTAGAAGCTCACCTGCCCACCAAGTGAAATTCAAGGTCGGTCTCTAGAGCCCAGCACCACCTTTATGGCTTTATCTTTCTGATGAGAGATTAAACACTCACTTAAAGTTTAAATGGACTTTTAAAAAGTCACTACTTTGATCCTTTAGCAGACTACAAGGTTTTAAAGTTGTAAAACCATTAAGATCTCTATCCCGAAGATAATCTAGGTTTCATAATCAGGGAATGAGTTAACTGGGAGTCTGTTCTGGCCACTTAATATTCCAAGCAAAAATCCTAGAAAAGTTAAGGAATACATTCCACTGAAGGTTCACCCTGGGGTACAGGGGAGAACAGAAGGCAAGGGGTGGCAGAAATCCTAAGTACTAAGGAGACAGATCCAGCTCCAACTGGTTGGCCAAGCCCCACACTTCCACGTGTGTTTAGAGAAAAGTCCACAGAAGCGATACTTACGAACGGTGTCATTACTGGAATCCCACGCCTCCACAAGCAACGTATAGGACCTCTGCAAGACAAACAAACAATTTAGCAATTCAGAAACAGGGTCGACTTTCCAAAATCTCGTACATTCTTGGCCTCCCAGAATACCCCACCAAACAAAACCGTAATGCCAAAATAAAAATTCTGTTGGTTGTTGCATTGAGTTCCTGGATGTTTAAATCCAAACCAACTCCCCTTCCTTTGTCAGCACTCTTCCCAGGTTGACAAATGACTCCTTTCACCTGGCAGGGACGCACTGGAGTCAACATGCATGCAGGCAGCTCAAAGTTGAGATCAGGAAATGCCACCTCACTATATGATATGAGAGTATTTAGCATATAGTTTCCCAAAACTTTCCAGACCCTGACCCTAGTGCATGAGGAAACACACACACACACACACACACACACACACACGCACACAAAGAATTTATTCTAAGCTAACCTAACCAGGTATTTGTACCGAGGGGGTATTGCTAAGGTTACACTTTGGGCCCTGGTGAGGCAGTCTCTAGGGAGGCCCCCTTTTCCTTTTTAGAACCCCTTTGAAAGCTCTGTCTGTGTGAGACCATCCTGGCTCCCACAAGTATCGGGTAACTCTAGGAAACAGGAGGGGGTAGATGCAAAGTGACTCTGCAAGACAAAGAAGTCAACCTCACTTGGGTGGTGGAGTTGGGGGCAGATCCCAGGGAAGAAAGTACAAAGGGAGAAACAACCGCACACCCATGGGTTATATTTATTGATGAACTTATCTGTTAATAAGATCTAACATTCCAAGAATAATCAGAGTCTACTAACTAAACAAATTCCCTGGATACTGGCAAGATGCCAGCTGTTAAACTGAAGGCACCTTTTATCTTCCAAGCTTATCTCAGAATTCCACCTCCCCACCCCCAGCGAAACCTAAGCTATTAGCAAATTCCCTCCTTTTCTAAAATTTTCCTTCGTAATTTACAGTAAGGTCAGTCTCAAAAAACACCAGCGTTTAAATGAAGCTTCTGCTATCTTGGCACTGAAGAAATGTACTCAAGGCAGGTGGGGTAGACAAGGAACATGAACTAGGTTATGAATCCCTGCTTTGCTGTGTCAGAAACCAAGCCATAGGAAATAGAAGCGTGTATAGATTAAATAATACCGTGCTGTGCCACCAGAAGCACACTGCTGCCAAGAGAAGAGAAAGCACCTATAAGATAAAGGAAAAAGAGAAAAAGGGAGGGTAAAAGGGAGTTTCATTCATAACTCAAGGCCAGCTTAGTGCTCTCAGAGTGACACAGCAGGTCATCTCTGAATATAAAATTATCTTGTGATAGACCCTGCCTTGGAATTCAGCCGAAATATGTTTCATACTCAAAGCAGAGTAGGATTCCATTTCGTTCACTGATAACTGTGGGAAAATGCTCAGAAAAGCAAGCAAAACCGGGCAAGCCAGGGCACATACCCAGCCCTCTCCTGTTAGTGGCCACAGGTCCAAATTCATTGCTGTTGTTACTATTTTATTAGCGAAAGTTATACCTTATTTACTGCCTCTAAGTTTCTTAGGACTTCCTGCAAATTACAGGACTCTTCCCTAAGAGCAGCAAGAAATTATATTTCTCTACTGATTTGAGGTAAGAGCACAGTCAAAATGAGGCCAGATGTGTGGCTGATTCTGTATAATTAAGCCCTTCATTTGCTGGTCACGTTGAGGCCCACGTCCTCCACTTCAACAGTATTGTTGTAATTAATCCTCTGATTAAATGCATTGATACCAGGAGTTTTGACAGACTTGCACAAGCGCTAAACACATAATACCCACAAACCCCACTGCAAGGGAAGGTGCCGGGACTGAGCTGGCATGGCAGTACTCAGTTTAATACTCAAAGAGGAAAGCATCCTTAGGTCTTGCACAAGAACTTGGATGACCAAGCAGTCTACCAGGCTCATCCTCGCCAGAACTGGGAAAACCTCAGAAGTTGCTGACCAACATCACCCCACCTGGAGAGAAAAGAATTGCACACAGCCCTACGTGCCTGGCTCTGTGATTTTCCATGAACTGCCCTTCTTTCTCAGAGGCAGAGACAGGGTGAGGGCAGGGAGCTACAGTGACGGCAACAAAGCCTGGACTTTTTTTCCTGTCTGTTTCAGGGAGGGGATTAGGGTCTCCTGGGGCAGGAGGATTCCTCCTGCCCAGCCCTACAGAGAAAAAGGATTCCCTCCAAGGCTCCTATTAGGAGGCACTCAACCTCCCACTCCATCCCCACACTATAGATCAGCAATCAAGATAATTTAACAATGATTATTAGTTGCTAGAGAACTTTAATTTTTCCCAGGCCCACACTTGACCTCTGTACATCCCTGAACATACACCCAGGCACTGAGATCCCAGATCATGCACCCCGCATCAAAGCAGGGACCAGGCCACAGAGCAACAAATCCACTATGCCGAAGTCACATACAAGCAGCCACTGCAACTCTGACCCCCAGTAGAGGCGGAGTCCTCCATCCCAGGAGGGCTTGGAAAGGCAAGTGTTCAAATTTAAGTTTATACAGCAAAACAACAACAACAAAAGCAAATACCTGGGTTTTTCTTGATTTCAGACTACAGAACTAAGACTCTGCCGAAGAGTCACCTGGCTTTCATCTTTCCTTATGTTTTCCAGAACAGTACTGTGAAGGCCACACAGGAAGGAGGGGTAGCAAACAGATCTTCAGTCTGGATTTGCAAAGTGAGTCACTTCAGCCCCTTCCCAGCTCCAAGCCCAAGGAAATCTGGAAACCTGGCAGCTGGTTCCCATTCTGGTGTGGCATCAAAGAGGAATGGTCAGCCTTCGGAATTGCTTTTTGGAAGATTTCTGTGGAATTCTACCTAGAGGAGAGTCCTGGCATCAAAGCCCCAAGGCATCCAAGGGCCACCAGGTTCCCAGCAAGGCTGGGGCCCCTGCACCTCCTCCCACCCTCCACACTTAGGCTGCTGTGCCAAGGTTGTGTTCTCTGCCCTGTCCCACTCCATGGCGGTTACCTTGGCACTGGGCAGAGCGGTAAGCACTTAATTGCCACATTAAGAAGGGGGGATGTAAGAAACAAAGGTAATTGTGTTGGCAGCCGGGAGCTTCCTTTTCCTGGCAACAGTGACAGCCAAACCAAGCCCTGAGAAGCGGCTGCCTCCCCTCCTGCCAAGCTGACGGACACAAATAAACCGCCATCCAAACGGCACGCGTGCGGCGTCCAAAACCCCAGGCTGCTGCGACAGGCAGGCCCGCCGGCGGCACGCACATCCTGGGAATGCCCGACGTGCCAACGCGGCCATTGTGCACAGTCAGTCGGCTCCCGGGGTTCGTCAGGGGCCCTGAGCTCTGCTGACTCAACTGTTGCTTCCTGTCGCTTGTCCTGTATTAGCATTATTTTTGGAGAGGCCCCATTATTCTCCATAATCCTCATTTCAGTCAATTCGGCCAACTCTATTGTCCTGCCTGTGTCTGGGTGGCCAGAGTATAAAATATTCCAGTCACAAAACATATTAAGCAGAAAAGGTTGCAGGGAGTCCATGTGTGGCGCATGCACACGTACTCATGCACACAATGCGAGTGGGTTTTGGGAAAGTGAGATAAGAAAGGACAACTATCCTATAGCATCTAGGCTAAGACTTCAGGCACAGAAAGCAATCAAGTCTGTAGGGCTTGACATGTCAATAGAGTCCGATCTGGTTACAAAGGGTGATTTTCTCATCAAAGCCCACTCAAAGGCTCACCAAGGGGCCCCAAAGCTCATATCCAGATTTGTGACTCTCAATGAGACATCCCCACCCCCTTTCCCATCATTACCCTTACCTGTTTGAAAAGCATCCCACTGATAATTAAATGCACCAGTTACAAAAGGGTGGCGAGGTTAATAGATAGAATACCAAGAAGCCAGCCAAGCACAACGGTCTGGTTCACACAGAGCAAGCCTGAACAAGAAGCCTTTCTATTTATTTACCAAAAGTGCATAAAAACTGGGTTGAGCTGGTAGAGGACTCTGCATGTTTGACTATTTATGTACTCCTTTAACTACTGGGAGCCACCTTGCGGAATTTCTTCCCAGCACATGCACTGCAGCAATGGTAGATGTCACTGGCACCATTAAAAAAAAAAAAAAAAAAAAAAAAAAACCAGCAGTCACAGGGCTGCTGTGGTCCATGCGGTAATCAGAAATCAGCAAGGAAGTCACAACACAGCCACCCAGTGCCATGCACCAAAGTAAAGGTGGGATTTTTCTGAACCCAGGACCCTCCTCCATTTCCACCACCATTTTTAGAATCACCACTTTCCATTCATCCCAATGTATCTTCCAACAGTTGGAAGAAAAGATTAAGTTTTGAGAGAGATATATATATTTAAAAGCTGAAGCCAAGAGTCACTTCTCTCAGCAGCCTAGATCCTAGGCTTGAAGGATGGGGGTAGGTGGAAGAGCAACATGCCTTCCAGAAGTTTACCATGGAAGAATTTGCAGGAGTATTTGCATTTATGGATTACAACGCTAATTGTATGCACATCCAGAGATCATGCATTCTTACATTGTCACTAACCTTGAAAGCCGGACATTGGGACCAACTTCTGGCCCTTCTACAATGGGGCCAGTGGGTGATATGAATCCAGCCAAGGCCTCTGGTTCACATTCCTGTTTTCAGATCAGGAACCGTGAAGGCTCCTTGTTACCTTGACACTGTTTTTTTTTTAAGTAACTTTTTTCTCCATGCTAAACTTTCCACATGTCTTCTATCTAAAAGGTCCCCAAAGGCACCACTATTTGGTGTGAAGATTTTGAGCAGCACTTAGATTGCTGATTTTCTGGGAGGTTGCATGCCTGTAAGTTGCTGCTGACTCTCCTTTTAACCCACTGAACTCCCCCAAGAGCCTCCACGCCAAAGTTTCACCGTTTTCTAAAAACATCTTAAGTCCCTGTAGAATTACGGGTGTGGAACTGGTGGGTTGCAAATTCCTATAAGTACTGGAGGTTTGAATAAGTTGCTAAGAAACAAGACAACAAGGAGAAAGAAAACACAGAAGGTTACACCTGCAAGAGAAAAAAAAGATATTAGAAACCAAGTACCTGGAATCAAGATTCCATTTTTGGAGCAGCTATTCTGCAGATACTTAGCACAGCTCTTTCAAAGCAAGCACAGCTTCACTTTCCCCCAAGCCCAGTGTTGCAACACAGATACATCACTTCATCCCTTTGGTTTGAGGTAGACTTCTTAGGGCAAAAGCCGTTTTCTCCACATGCAGAAAGTCCCTTGCTCTGAGCACATACGTACACACATGCTCTTTCTTTGTATACATGCTGACTACACGGGCAGGATGCAAATCCTGGCTGCAGAAAGGAGGCGGGTCAAATCAGAACCCCATCCTTAAGCCCTCCATGTGCCCACACCATATCTACAGAAGCTCAGGGACTGGAAAAGACAGCAAAAGGCATAAAAGTAAGGGCCTGTCAATTACATTCTGTGATTAGCATCGTGGCAATTGGTCATTCAGGCCTGAAGCATGAAGGGGGCCAAAGCTGGCATCCCTCACACAGAAGAATCACGTTTCATTGGATTTTCAAAAAAAAAAAAAAATTAAGTTGATCTCAGCAAGTCTTTTAATAGGATCAATGGAATTTAAATATGAGGCTAATAAGCCAGATACCCCAATTTCTTCCCCTAACGTTTCTCTAGATTCATTTCACTCTGGGGCCACCGATGCAGCAATACAGCTAACTGGGGTTCTGAAGTTCCCAAAAAGCTTTTGGAGATGAGTAGTGGTAATTACACTAATGTATTTTTAATAAGCAGGCACTACTGGGATTTAGCACTAATTTTGGGAGGTACAAATTAACTGTTTCAGTGATTTATAAGTGGTAATTCCTAAATTATTTCCTGTTAAGCCCAATTACTTCCCACAATAATGTTCTTATCACTTGGTCCCCCAATTTGAGAATCATTAATCCAGATAGTTGCTGCAAGTTAAGCCCCTTAGAGCAGCAACAGTATGAGAATTAGAAGCCAGTGGTGAAAAACTACCCCAAGACCAGAGCCGGGGCAGGAGACACCACGTGGGACATACTCAGATATGATATATGGCAGGAAGGGCCGCCTCTACAAAGCCTTTCACATGCACACCAGAACATGGACTGTATTTCATATCTGACCAAATCGTTTCCTCCTCGTCCTCTCTAGAACATGAACAGTTGCTTGGATAGGGGTCATAATTCCAAACAAAAGGCATGAACTACATGACCTTCTACACTGACCTACCCCTGCACTCTTTGCTGATACCCAGCGTCAGCAAATTTGGGAGGACTCATGCAAATGGTAATTGTGCCTGCTAGGGGTTGGGAGCCCAAGGTGGTTTGGAGTTTTGTTTTGTTTTTAACCATATATCCTTTTCTTGCTATCTCTTGAATTCTGTACTAAGTTCATTTATTTCCTATTCAAGGAAATCAGTTTTAAAAGACATAGTTAATTGCCAAACTAAATGAAGCTGTGCCCTCTAGTTAAATACTCACTCAGCTACTTAAGTGTTTCAGTTACGTTTATACTCAGCCTGGAATCATTCTTGAAAGTTACGGACTGTGCCGTTTCTCCAACCACATACAGAAAAACAAATACACCTAAACTCCAATTTCTCTTGAGAATTAAATCTTATGTTTCACAGCAGGCCTTTCTGGGGCATCAGGGTGGAGACTTGTTTATGAGTGATACATGCGTTTGTCCCAACTTCAAAAGAACCACATTTTCAGTGGTGCCCCATCGGTCTTCCCCCATTCGAGAAAAGCCGAGAGTCTATTTCATGGTTGGTGACCCGTGGGGCCTGAAACCACAGAAGAGCACCAGCAAATGCAAATCAATCGCCTCTCCTGCCCTCCCACACTATTTCCGCTCGTTTTCCATTGAGGACTCTCTGACCAAGTGTCAAAAGCGGACAGACGCACTTTTCTGGGTCACTTTTCCTTGGCCAGCGAGGGAGCAAGCCTCCTTGTTTTCATGCTAGCCATCCCTCTGACCCTACTCTCCAAAATGAGCCTCAGCCAGGCTGCTGCTTTTCCACATCACTAATAAGATTCCTTTTATGGTCTTGTGAAAAGCGAGGGGCTCCAGACAGATCCTCCGGCAGGAGGGTGGAACCACCTGCAGGCCCCTTCCCCCTAAACTCCAAACACACGTTCAAGGGCAGTTTGAGTATTCACAGTCAGCTTGGGCCAGCCAGATTTAAACGCAGCCAGACTCTTTAGCTTAAAGTTCTCCCTAATAGGGGATTAACAAACAAGATAAATACTCTTGGTAAAAATGAAATCCCACAACAGAAGCAGCCCTTGGACCTGAAGAGAGCTTCACAGACAGCGTTGGTTTTACTTTTTCTTTTTATAAACCCCTTTTCATGGCAGTTTTTGATAACTGTCTTATCTCACCCACAGCAGAGGGCACTGTATAATGCCAGCTCCTGTAATCGTGGATTTTAAGAGCCACCCCAAGCTTCATACACAGACACAGCCAGATAGTCTCCCCTCTCGTCTCCTCCCAGAATCACAACCTAAGCCGGCGGACAGGAGGCAGCAGAGTGCACCCCATTAGAGCACGTGGTGGAAAGCAATGCTCTGGGGCACCGAGCTCCCCCTCTCACCACCCACCCTCCCAGCACAGGCTAGGCCAAGCCCCAGTCTTGGCAATGAGTCATGCCTCCTGGACAGCGGGAGCCAGGCAGAGGGCACACCCCCAACATTTCCCTTTCCTCCCCTTCTGCAATCGCACCCATCTTCCTTCCACCCATTTTGGGATGTTGCAAGGGCCTCGCTGCAGGATCTGCCAGCTGGGCCCGGGCCTCGAGCTCCTTTGGGGGCGGAATGGGGCGGGGGGATGAGGGCCTATCACTTGCACCCTCAGGCACTACCTCCAGAAGACCACCCCTTCCAAGCCTTGGCACCCGCCCTTCCCGGGGAAGTCTGCAAACACAGCTGTTCCAGAGCCCGGGAACCGCTGGAAGTGAGGCCACAAGAGCTACACCACTCGGGGGCGGGGGCAGGAAGGGGCCAGCAGCGGGCGGGGGTTCCCAGGTCTACAGCTCCTGTGAGGGCCCCAAGAACCTCCTCCTGCGGCGGCCGCCCCCGGCCCTTAAGCCGAGCCTGGAGAGCGCCCCCGCACACACTAAAATCTCCCGGGGAGCAGCGGGAAACGGACTCCCCCACACCCTCCAGGAAGGACACACCCGCCCTCCCGGCCGTTCACGGGAAAGGGGAGGTTGCCAATTTGGACGGCGTTCGCAGGCCAGAACTGCGCCGAGTCGCCTTCCACGGCGCACCAGGTTTAATTAGTTAAGCAAAGAGATCAGCTACAACGATCTCTTGGCTTGGGGCCGGGAGAGTTACTCTGGGAACTTCAAGTTGCAAGTTTACACCGGCCTTCCTAGGAGCCTGGTCCCATAAACCCTCTGGGATCCCCACTTTTGTGCACTAAGCAAATAGCAGCAGGAATGGGACCCACCTCGACTACCCCAGCCGAGATCTAACTATAGTGTCCCGGCTCCCTTACCCGCCACCCCTAGAGATTTCCCCAGTTAGCGCCGAGTTTCAAGCCAAAGCCCTTTAAATCCCTCTCGCAAGGGATAACAGGGCTCGGCCAGGCGCGGGTGTGAGTCTCCGCCCGGCCTCCTTCCCGAGTAGTCACTCACCGGCCAGGCGAAACTGAAAGGCAGCACGATGCGGTTGCGGTCGTTGCCGCGGCTGGCCTTGAGGTTGAAGGTGTTGCCCCCGATGACAGGCGTGGACCCTGAGCCGAAGCTGCAGGGCCCCCCGGCCGTGACGCGGGACTGATACTCCTTGAGGCACACTTTGAAGTATGTGTCACACTCGTCGCGGGTGCACTTGCGGTCTCCCGGGTTCCGGGCGCCGCCGCAGCAGTTCCCGTTCTGCAGCTCCCCGTTCACGTTCTGCATGGACAGGATCTCCAACTCGAACTGACCCGAGGCCCCACACACCTGCCGGCGAGGGAAGGAGGTAGGTCAGCGCGGGAGAAATCTGTTTTCTTCGAGTATAGAGGGGGCGACTCCCTCCCACTCCCCGCCCCGACGAGCCCTCCTCGCCGAGTGAAAATAATTTTGCGAAACTACGTTCAAGGACTCAACATGATTCCGGGGCAAAAATAAAAAAATTAAAAAAAATGCACGAGTGCGGAAGAAATCCGACGACTTCCCGGGGGGCAAGAGCGGAGCGAACGCGCCCCTGCCCGGCCTGGAGGGGTCACCCTCAGGAGGCAGGGGCTCCCGTGGGAGAGTTGGCGCGCTCAGCCCAGGTGCAGCCGCTCGGGCGCAGGGGCGAGGAGTCGGGCGCTCGAGGGCTGCCGAGCCTGCTCGCGGGGCTCAACCGCCCAGGGCGCCGCGAGGGGAGGGAGAGGACGGCTGGGAGGGAGGCCCGGAGAAGGGCTCCTACCTTGGCTCGCAGGGCACAGAGCAGGGCGAGCAGGAGGCTTAGGGGGCGCCCGGGCCGGCCGCGCGTCCGTGGGGAACGCATCGCTGCGCCGCGCGCCGCGGGCACTCGGGACGCCGCCGCTGCTGTTCGCGCTGGTGCTGCTGCCGGTGCTGCCGTCGCCGCTGCCCCTGCGGCCGCCGCGTCCCGGCTCTAATATACTCCGCCGATTGGAGCATGCACGACTGGAAAACAACACCACTTTTCAAAAGCCCTTTCAAGAGCGGCCCGTTCCAGAAGGCAAAGAGCCTGGCCTCCTTTTATTATTCTGATCGCTTCTTTGAGACGCTCCCCCTCCTCTTCCACCTCCCGGCTTTCTTTCCTTCTTTCGCGCTCCCCTTCTTTTATTATTAGATTATGCTCAGCCTTTTATTCCCTTTTAGATCAGCTGCATGGAAAAAGGGGGGAGGGAGGGGAGAAAAAAAAAACCCAGCCTAGCTCGCGGGCCGGCCGCAGGTAACACAATGACGCGTGCCCGCCCGGCTCTCGGAGAGGGACCCGGAGAGCCCGTCTGGCAGCGGCGGCCGGGGCTGGCCACCTCTACCCAGCACGCCGGGCAGGGCGCATGCGCGCTTATTAATATTCATGAGAGGGCGTGCTCACCCTGGGCACGCCCCTCCCCTTCACGTTGCTGTGGAGGGGGTAGTGCGAGGAGGAACTTGGAAGGGGTTGGGGGCTGCGGGATGCCCAGGGCGGCGTAGAAGTACCAGGGCCCCACACCAACCCCCGCCCTCGGGAGCTTCGGGCCAGGAGGGAAGGGAGAGTGCGGGGAGGTACTTGGAAGGGATCGTTGCTCAGGGACGCCTGGAGGCCCCCAGCGGGGACCGCCCCCTCGGGCGCCCCGGGCCGTGCGCCTTTGCCCGCGCGTCGGGGCCCCAGGTGTAGGCGCCGCGGCGCTGACTGAGCGGTCGGAGCGGGGCAGCTTCCGCCTTCCGAACCGCCTGCGTCAGCTGCGGCTTTCGCCCCGGGAGGAGGGCCTGCCTGCCCGCCGGGAGTTCGGCCCGCTTCCCGCGAGCGAGCCGCCCAGAGCGCTCTGCTGGCGGCAGAGGCGGCGGCGAGGCTGGCGCGCTTGCCGCCGTCTGCTCGCCCCGCGGAGGCGACCTGGGCAGACGCTGCTGGGAACTTTGAAAAACTTTCCTGGAGCCAGGCTTGCCGCAGATTCGAGGGGAAGCCTCGGCCGCGTCCCACCCCCTCCCAAATCCGAGTCTGCGGAGCCTGGGAGGGCTCCCAGCTTCCTTTCCAAACCGCGCCGGGGCAGAGGCGCGGGGAAACCGGGGGTAGAAGGCGGCGGGCACGCCGGGGCCCTGTTCAGGCTTTGGGAAGGGCCGGCGGAGATGCTGGTGGACTTGGACGCCCGCCCCGGCCGCAGTGCCGGGATTGCACCTGTAGGCGGCCTCCGAGCAGCTCTCTGGGTGGCAAGAGATGGGCCTGGGAGGGACCGTGTCCCCACCACCGCCAGCCGCGGAACTTGCCTTCTCTGGGGTGGCAGTGGAAACCGATACTGTTTTCCACCTTGAGGCAAGCCTCGCAATTAACAGCTACACTCCTGGTCATAATCAAGGTCGAAGAAAGCCCGTGGGCTGGCCGTAGCCTCTGCCAACCCCTCTCCCAACGGGCTTGCTGTTGCATTTGAGGGGACCTTTATATGGAAACATCGACTTCCTTTGAAGGGTGGACAAAGTTTTGGCCCTAATAGTAGGTATGTCCTGCAGAAAAGCGTGACTGTTCAGCGGCCGGTTTGGGGCTTGAGTTCTCCTGGGTGTGGGGCGTGATGGGCTGGCAATAGGTCAAGGGAAAATAGTTTCCAACATGCTGAGTTACGAGCATAAAAGGGTGGGTATTTGTGGTTATCTACTTATTGCATTTGATGGGAGGCTCAGTATGAACAATATTTTCAGTGCCAAATCTCATCATTCTGAGGAATAAACTAGGGCAGCTAACTGACCTCTTTACATAGGTTCAAAGCTACCAAGGATGGTTAGGAGTCTTGGCATTTTAACAGCCTAAGAAATGCTCCTAAGAAAAGTGCTTACTTAGTGGTAATGTGTCCCATCTTGAGCACTGGCGAGAGAATCCATGTTTTGGAAGGGAGGTTTCTAAGAACAGAGCAAGTTTACAGCTGGTCATGTTAGCAGCTGGGGTAGGCAGCGACAACCTGGGTGTTTCAATGTGCCCCAGCCTCCCTTTCCCCAATTATCCTAAATCAAGGCAACCAGTTGTCAACTGTAATCCCATCTACACTTTTCTCACTGAGGTTTCCATCAACACCAGTCTCCCCACTTATCTGTCCTGTTCTAATTTCTACTCCCAAGTATCCCTGAGTTTGGGTGCTAAATAACGGTTTAAAAGTAAAATGGGCCGGGAGCTGTGGGTCACGCCTGCAATCCCAGCACTTTGGGAGGCCGAGGCGGGTGGATCACGAGGTCAAGAGATTGAGACCATCCTGGTCAACATGGTGAAACCCGGTCTCTACTACAAATACAAAAATTAGCTGGGCGTGGTGGCGCATACCTGTAGTCCCAGCTACTCGGGAGGCTGAGAGAGGAGAATCGCTTCAACCTGGGAGGCGGAGGTTGCAGTGAGCTGAGATCATGCCACTGCACTCCAGCCTGGCGACAGAGCGAGACTCCATCTCAAAAAAAAAAAAAAAAAAAAAAGGCAAAATGGTGCTGAAAAAGGCTGGTGTGATCTTAAAGAGCACATTCCTTGGAGTTCCCTGTGTCGGACCCTGTTTTAATTCTGTGCCTTGTGCCCCCCACAGCTCTCAGGAAAGAGGCTGCGGAGCCAGACCTTTAGTTAAAGTGTTTAGATCTCCACCTGGCTTCACCTAGAAGGGCTACCTGAGATTGCAGGTGCCACCAGTTGCAATCTGGGCCACATGCAAGCCGGTGTCACCTCCAGTCCACCAGTGAATTTAGCCCATTTGACTGATAGGAAAGAAAATATAAATTCTGAGAGGTGAAAACTACCAGATTACACCTAACAAGAACGTCAAATCACTGATAAACACAAAATTTTCATGTCACATAGCACAGAGTCCCACACCCTTCCTGAGCCTGGGAACCCACTTTTAGAGAAGGCAGTTGTGGGCTAGAGGGAATTCTTTTGAAAATTTTCAGTTGGGGCTCTTCCAAATAATTGGGACTCCCCCAAAAAGCCAGTCACGTTTACCACAACAGACACTAAGTGGAAGCTCTATCCTCCGCTTCCTTGAAGCCAGTTGTCAGCCCCCCTCCTTAGAGAATGAGGAACTGCTGCCGAGAGAACTGAAATACAGAGATTCCCCCTTGGCAGGCCTTGTCCTGCTTTGGGGTATAGCCTCCAAGTGTAAATGAATATTCCAGAAAAACCTTCCTGTGGAAAATGCCATCTTTAGCTGTCATACCTACACCTGAGAGAAGGGGAGAGGCTTGTAGTCAGTTACTATCTGACCTGTCTCGTGTGCTCAAAACATCATCCTTGGATATCTTTTCCTTTAATTCTAAAAAGATGATGGATGCCTCATTTTTTCTTTTCCCAGAAAACTTGCCCCACTTTTATCTAGTCAACAACATATAGCAGTTCTGAACCTGCAAAAGCTTTATAAGAGACATTCAAGCTATATTAGCTGTATTTAAGTACATCTGATCAACTGTAATCCTTGGTTAATCAACACTGTGGTTAAAATAAGCTAATCAATATTTATTGAGAACTGCTATTATAAGCAGTAACATCGATGATCTAAAAAATATTATGTTAAGTGAAATAAGCCAGACACAAAAGACTACATCCTGTATGAATTTATTTATACGGAGTTCCAGAACAGGAAAAACTGGTGAAAAAAGATCACAAGAGTGATTTTGAGGGTGGGTGGGTGGGAGCAGAGCTTCATTGGGATGGGCTTGAGGCTCTTCTGGTGGCATTGTGGGGTAATGTTTCATATTTTTGATAGGTGTTTGGGCTACACATGTGTATGCATTTGTCAAAATTTATTAAATAGTACATTTAAGATTGTATTTCATTAGGTGTTCAAAAGAGGAAAAAAGAATTGTGAACAGATATTCACCTCCAGTTATATGAGTGCTGAAGCATTTAGCGGGGAAGTGGAATGATATCTGCAACTGACACTGAAATGCATACAAAATTAGAGGGATGAGAGAGGATGGCTGGGTGGGTGGTTACACACTGAAGCAAAATAGTAAAGTCTTTTTTTGTTTTTTTGAGACAGAGCCTGTTGTCCAGGCTGGAGCGCAGTGGCACAGTCTTGGCTCACTGCAATCTCCGCCTCCCAGGTTCAGGTGATTCTCCTGTTTCAGCCTCCCGAGCAGCTGGGATTAGATGCATGCCATCATACGTGGCTAATTTTTGTATTTTTTAGTAGAGATGGGGTTTCACCATGTTGACCATGGCTGCTTTAAAACTCCTGACCTCAGATGATCCTCCTGCCTTGGCCACCCAAAGTGCTGGGATTACAGGCATAAGCCACAGCGCCCAGCCAGTAAAGTCTTAATGGTAGAATTTAGGTGTTACAGTGGTGTTCACTGCAAAATTCTTCGACATTTTTCTATGTTTGAAAATTTTCCTTCTTAAATCTTGGGGAAGATAGTTATTGATTTGCCAGGTATTTTGTAGGTGCCAAGAATATGGTGGGCAACACCGCAATACTGGTCTTCAGCACTACTGAGTGGAGAGTGTGTTTCAAAGGAATGGTGATACTGTAGATTTTAAGAGTGAATGAGGCTGGGAGCGGTGGCTCACGCCTGTAATCCCAGCACTTTGGGAGGCCAAGGCGGGCGGATTACCTGAGGTCAGGAGTTGGAGACCAGCCTCAACATGGAGAAACCCAGTCTCTACTAAAAATACAAAATTAGCCGGGCATGGTGGTGCATGCTTGTAATCCCAGCTACTCGGGAGGCTGAGGCAGGAGAATTGCTTGAACCTGGGAGGCGGAGGTTGCAGTGAGCCGAGATGGTGCCATTGCACTCCAGCCTGGGCAACAAGAGCGAAACTCCTCAAAAAAAAAAAAAAAAAGAGTGAACGGAAGGAAAGTAGTTTTCTTCCCATTCTTCATTCCAGTTAGGTTCAAACTGTAGAGAAGGCACATGTAAAATATCCATTAAGATCTTCCTTATTCCTTGTTTGAACTTGCAGAGATGTTAACACAAGTTCACAAATCCTGTTCCACGGATATGTTATCTTTCTGCCCCTTTCCAGCAGAGCCCAGTGAAGCTCACATGTCCCGCCAGGTTACTGCCTCCCATGAACCTGTCCAGCCAGCTCCCTAAGGAAGCACAACATCATTCTCCCACATCACAAGATATTCTACACGGAAAAAAACAAAAAACAAAACAAACAAACAAAAAACCCACCACCAACCTATAGATAACAGACACTGAAAATCAGGGTATAGTTGTAGCAACCACAACCAGGCCACAAGTTTGCTCATTCAAGCATAAGTTGTGTAGATCCAGCTATTTTTTTTCCCAAAGATTCATCATATGTACACAAGAGATCTGGATTAATTTTTTGAAAGCAGAACTGTGAATTTTTTGTATTATCAACAGTGATTTTGTATGAATGCATGTTAAACATTGTCTTGGTTTTATCTTGAGCCCAGGTAGTTATGATTTTGTCCTCCCTGCCCCAATCCTGTTTCATAGTCATTATGTGGAAAACCATCAGGATGAATAGAATTATGTGTCCACATGCCCTTTACCAAACCAATCACAGAAAGTCGCCAAAAAACTTACATGCAAAATCTCAGAACTACGAGACTAATATTTACATTTTACTCCTTAGTTAAAATCAAATGTTCTTTGTGAAGCTAGAGTGTGGGAGAAGTCCTATGTACAAAATGTACTTTTTTCTTAGAGTTCAGTCTTTTCAGGGAAAAAAAAAATTATGCGTGTAAGTTGCTGTTAAATTGGCATTCTCAAAACAACTGTAAATGATTCACATATCCTCCTTTTTTTTGGCGCTGATACAGTGAGTCATCTGTTCTTGTGAATGGCACTTGAATGACTTAACCTATAGATATTCTGGGATGGAATTTTTTTTTAACCAAATTGGTCCATTTGTACAGTCAACTGATTTAAATGCAACTAACAATTTTCTATAATTGCAAAGTATGACTGAGCTCTTACAAGCCTTTTCATCTCCTGAAAGGTTCTGGAAATTACACTTCCAGAAGCAGGTAGTATTTGGAAACTACCACAATACAGTTTTCTCTGTGAGTACCTTTCATCTCACTTGCACTCAGCTTTTCCAAACAGATGTCTCCAGATCTCAAATAAATAAATAAATAAGGTAAAGTAGTTGCTGGAACTTGAGGAAGGAGAGCTAAATGTATTTAGTTATCTGAGAAAATTTCAAATTTTCACATACATAAATGTGAGAGTCAAAGAAAGGTGATTGCACCTGCCAATGGCATGAAAATAACAGAGCTTTGAATTACATATTTCATGTTCAGGTTAATGGTCCCAAATAAATTACAAGACTGTGTCTGTATTTGACACTTTTGTTCTCGAGCCAGTGGTTTCTGTACTGATGGCTTCCTCTAAATTAGAAGTTATTAAGAACATCAAAAGTGGATCATTGCAATGCTTAGGTTTGATTTCCCATTGGGAAGATAAATAGTTGTTTTTATTATTGCTTTATGCTAACAGCACTTAAGGATGACTAAAGAAGTACTAGCTTCAGCACAGAAATATTGGTACAAGTAACAACTATACACTTCTAGATCCTTAGATATTAGTCATAACATAGGTTTACTGATACATAGATTTTCATAAGCATCATTCAGAAATCATTTCAGAGCAATATCAGAAGTTCTTTTTGCTTTTGGAAGTAAGGCTAAGACATAGAAAACTTAGAAAGACTATAAAGAAGAAAGTTTAATTTCCAAAAGATGGTTATTTCCTCCACTGAAGTGATAATATTTCTTAAAAGCCAGATAAAAACTAGAGAAGTCAATTATTCTATTTCAGGATAGTTTGGCAGAAATTCATGTGAAGAGAAGTTGGGGTCGCGGGGGTGGGTTTCAACAGACCACACAGGTAGTGTAATGCGGATACTAGGAAGGGCAGGGCTCACAGTCTGAGGAATGTAGGCGTTGGCAGTCAAGGAAAAATCCTAGCCCCAGCATATTCCGCGTTAGCATTAACACATCTAGAGGGGTCTATCCAGCTCTGGGCTGGAGATTTTTTGGAATTGTGGTAAAATATACATAAAAATCACCATGTGAACCGATTTTTAATTCTGTTGTATTCAGTAAATTCACATTGTTGTGCAACAATTTACAGAACGTTTTCATCTTGCAAAACTGAAACTCTATACCTAGTAAATAACAACACCCATTTACCTTCCTCACCCACCCCCAGCCCCTGGCAATCGCCATTCTATCTTTCTCTATGAATTTGACTACCCTAGGTACCTCTTAAGTGAATCATATGGTATTTGTCCATTTATGCCTGGCTTATTTCACTTAGCACAATGTCATCAAGGTTCATCCATGTTGTAGCATATGTCAGAATTCCTTGTCGAGGCTGAATAACATTCCAGTGTATTTTTAGACCACATTTTGCTTATTCATTGAACCATTGATGGACACCAGAGTTGCTTCTACCTTTTGGCTATTGTGAATAATGCTGTTCTGACCATGGGTATGGGTGTATAAGTATCTATTCAAGACCCTGCTTTCAATTTTGGGGGGTGTGTACTAGGCACCATTTTTTTTTTTTTTTTTGAGATGGAGTCTCATTCTGTCACCCAGGCTGGAGTGCAGTGGCACGATTTCAGCTCACTGCAACCTCTGCCTCTCTGGGTTCAGCGATTCTCCTGCCTCAGCCTCCCAAGTGGCTGGGATTACAGGCACATGTCACCACGTCTGGCTAATTTTTGTATTTTCAGTAGAAACAGTGTTTCACCATATTGGCCAGGCTGGTCTCGAACTCCTGGCCTTGTGATTCGCCTGCCTCAGGCTTCCAAAGTGCTGGGATTACAGGCATGAGCCACTGCGCCCAGCCTAGGCACCATTTTTTAAGAGAATATTGACCAACCGTGCCACTCCCAGAAAAGGGTGATAAAATGTCTAAAAATATAGACCTTTAAGCAGAGCAAATGAAGGATTGAGAGGGTGTAACCAGAGAAGAGGAGAAAGGAGGCATAGCAGCTCTCTGCAGTGTGGGGAAGGCTGACTTGAGAGCGGACTTGAAATGCTGCAGATTGCAGAATAGGCTTAATGGGTGAGGTTACAAGGAAATTGATTTTGACTTAGCAACAAACTGTTTTCATAAGAGCCATTCCTTAATGGAAGAGGCTCCCTTGGAGATAGTGAGTCCCTGCCATCTATGGATATCAAACAGGCTGCTGTGGACCATTGTCAGTGGCAGGAGAGAGGGAGGTTCCCTGTCCTGGATGGGAGGTTGAACTGAGTGATTTCCTAGGAATCTACTCTTTATGAGGCCACAGCAAAATAAATGGATAGGGTGGAAACTCAGGTCTATAAACATAAAGAGCATCTAGGAGCCAGCTTTTAAACAAAACGTGAAGTTGATACCACTGATTGAGGATGATCACAACCTGGAGTACAGAAGTGACCATTTTGCACAGATTTATCTGCTTTTTGAACTCACTCTTCTGGGATCCATCGCATACATATTGCCTGCAACAAGTGAGTCAATTCTAAATGTCACAGCACTGGTCATCATAGCCTCAGTCTTATTATTATACCTTTGCTATTGTGAATGCACTCTGAGGACCAGCAGCATTGACATCACCTGGGAGCTTGATAGAAATTCAGGATATCGGACCCCTGTCCCCCACCTTTTGACTCAGTATCTACAATTTCACAAGATCCTCAGGTGATTTGTGTGCACAATAAGGTCTAAGAGGCCTTAATCTAACCCACAACAACAGAAATATTCCAGAGTTAGTAGAAGTTATCAAATGATCTTTCCACTAAATGATTGCAATACTCTATCATTGGGTAAAAGTATTGGCTAATCAAATCCATCTTTGATTGTCCCATTATGAGCTCAGCGTCGTAATGGAAATTACAGTTATTTATTTAAGTATATATAGACCAGATAGTTTTTTAATAATTTTCAGCAACTTTCAGGTAAAATATATAAGCCAATAGAAAAATTTAAATGAATAAATAACAGGACCAAGGAAAATGGAGCTGAAGATAGAAGATCGAGATCAGTGACAGGCAGGTCAAGGATGGCTACTTCAGTTGAGAATTGGATGCTGAGCTCCTTGACAGCCAAAGTAACCAAGGAAACACAGTCAGCTACAAGATTAACATTCTCCATGCAGAATCAACAAGCTAGTCCTTCAGATGAAGCAAAGCTTTTTCTGGCATTTTGTTATGAAAGATATACACATATGTGTGAGCATATAATTATAAATATTTTGGGTGACCTTGCGTCTTACATATATGGAATGCAGAGGAAATGCAACTGCTTCTTAGAACGGTGCACCCTGAACTGAGGGCATGGCAGCAAAGCACAGCTCAGAGGAAGCAGTTTGGAGGTGAAGTGGGCGTGGATTGAAGACTCTATCATTGCCATGGAGCAAGCTGGACTAACGAGCCAGAGGATGAAAGGTTATGGGGAAGAGAAGTAAGTAGTCCCAGATGAGATCATCTTTGACCAGTCAGCCTCCATCTGACCTACCAGCTGACTGCAGACACATGAGCAAGCCCAGCTAAGATCAGCTTACCGGCCCAGATCAGCAGAACTTTCCAGTCAACTCATAGACTTGTGAGAAATAACAACTGACTCTTTTAATTCAAGTTTGGAGCTGGTTTGTTATGAAGCACTATTGTGGCATTAGATAACTACTACAGCCTTCATGGGTGAAAATTTTAAAGAAAACAGAACCACAAATGTCAGCTTGCAAGTATTCAATGAATGATAATTACTACTAGTAAACTTCTGTGAGCCAAGCGTAGCAGAGACTGGCCAACCTTAACTCAATAACCTCCACTTGAGAAAGCAAGCTGAAATGTGAGTTAAAGTGGCCTTATTGCAGGAATAATCTTGAGTCTGCTCCAACTTATCTTAAAAAATAAGTTATTTGTAGGCTCCCCTGAAACAATCCTGATAAAGACTCTTATAACCAACTTCTACTTAACCTAATCATTGGATTAACCAATGTTCACCATTCCTTCTTTAATAAATGCTGACTGTTCCCCACAGTGTGGAGAACGCTTGCAGTAAATAGACTGAGTTCTCATGTTCCTATGCAGTCTGTTTCAAAGAGGGAATCGGCTGTTATACTTCCCAGTAGTCAATTGGGAGTGTTCCCAAATCTGTATATGCCAATTGTACTTATTATATCATTCAACTCAATATTACATAAACTGATGAATATGAGTTCTTAAAAAAGATAGTACTTCTATACAACCCAAGTTAAATGTAACTTGATGAAAATAAATGAGAGTAGCTAAAAATGAATTTTTATTCAATGAATGTCACCAAGACAATTTAAAAATAATATTTAACTATTCTGAATAATCTAGAAGAATTCTGCATTTAAATTGTTTTCCAAATGTCTTTCAGCTTTCCTATTTGACTAACAATAATAAATTAGCTTGTTATAGATGTGATAAGCTGCAATACTAACAACTTAAAAAGTTTTTGTCCTATATCAAAAGATAGGCAAATACATATTCATTTATACATTTGATATTAAAGTAAAACATTTGTGTCTCATGTTTTATGATTCCATCTTTAACCAACATTTTTGATTAACCAACCAATTACTAGTGATGGTTGCATCACTTAAGAAGGTTTTTTTCTGTTAGTAGAGACTGGACCAATGCCTGACACATAACAGGAGCACTATTACTAACTGCTGAATGAATTTGTTGGATGAATTAGCGGCAAATTGCTGGCAATGCCCATTACAACCAAACCAGACATGTTTTCACACACCAATGTGTTTTAATACTGAGTTAAAAAAAAACCTGACTTTTTACTTTAACCATACTTTCTTTAACCTTACTTGTAGAAGACGGAGGAACAGCTTAGCTTTCCAATATTTCTCTAAATATTGCTTGTTTATACCAGGTCTCCAACAAAGGCTGATAACGTAGGTTTTTGGTGTTGTTGACAGTGTCCCACTAGCATGTATCAGAATCACCTGGAGGCCTTGTTCAACTGTAAATTGCTAGGCTCTATCATGGAGTTTCCATTTAGTAAGTCTGAGGTGGGACTCTAGAGTTTACATTTCTGACAAGTTGCCAGGTGATGGTATTCCAAGGAACAAACTTTGAGAGTCACTGACCTGGTATACCTCCAGAATAGTACAATTACCAAGGTCATCTGACTCTTCCTCTAACCATTTACCCCAGTCCATTTAATTCCTTCAAATGTCTCACCTGATACTGGATTTGACTTCAATGTTCTGGCAATAAGTATTGAATTGGCTGGGTAAATTGATGGGATGAATATTGAATTGACTGGGTAAGTTAATTGGCTGGGATGAGGCAACAGATATATAAACCTAGGTTATGGGCCAGGTACGGTGTTGTTTTATTACATTTTATAATTTAACCCCCACAGCAACACTATAAAGTTGATATTAATATCTCCATTTTATAGATGAGAAAAACTGAGGGTCAGAAAGGTGATACACTTCTATAACTAGCATCACTTTTTCACTTAGTATCGTCTAGATGGAGGACACACAGCTAGTAATCAGTGGAGTAAGAGTCAGGGTCAACTGAGACCAAAGGCCCTGTTCTTTCCGCAACATCTAGCGGGAATATAAATTATCAGGTCGCTAAGATGAACACTTAAATCTAAAACAGGACTTCTTGGACTTTAATGTGCATATGAGTCTCCTGGACATTTTGTTAAAAATGCAGATTCCTATTCTACAGCTCTAGGACAGGCCTGAGATTTTGCATTTTTCACAAGTTCCTAGGTGATGGTGATGCTTAGAAAAGCAGTGCTCTCAACCCCATTTGCATGGGTGCAGAGCCTGGGATGTCCCTTAGCAGGATGTGGAGGTCCTGAATGGCCCTTCAGTCATGTTATAACATGTACACTTTGCCTTTCATTTTTCTCAGTGAAGAATTAGAAGAGGGAACCAAAGGGAAATTTATATTAAATGAATAAGCCCAAGAAAGAATGCCAAGGCCATATATTCTTCTTGAGAAAAAGGAGGATGAGCTAAGGAAAAAGGAATTGGGACTGCCTGGGAACCAACTAGGGAATATGGTCACCTGTTCACCAACTGCAGCAGCATGTGATGGGAATCTAGAACAATCCATTCTGCCCTCTCAGTTACCATCTACCGGAAAAGGGAGTGTGGAATTATAGTGAAAGCAGCTAGGAGGGCCAGGAACTTTAAAATCCCTCTCCATACCTTTCATGGCATACCTGTTGCTGTTTTATTTTCCATATTTGCATATGATAAAATTCACTCTTTTTGGTATATGGCTCTATGAATTTTGACAAACGCATGCAGTCATGTAATCACCCCCATGATCAAGACATGGAACATCTCCATCACTCCCCCAGTCCAATCATGTTGCCCTTTGGTCCTCATTCCCTCCTCCTGTGCGTATAGTTTTGCCTTTTCTTTTTTTTTTTTTTTTTAATTGATCATTCTTGGGTGTTTCTCGCAGAGGGGGATTTGGCAGGGTCACAGGACAATAGTGGAGGGAAGGTCAGCAGATAAACAAGTGAACAAAGTTCTCTGGTTTTCCTAGGCAGAGGACCCTGCGGCCTTCTGCAGTGTTTGTGTCCCTGGGTACTTGAGATTAGGGAGTGGTGATGACTCTTAACGAACATGCTGCCTTCAAGCATCTGTTTAACAAAGCACATCTTGCACGGCCCTTAATCCATTCAACCCTGAGTGGATACAGCACATGTTTCAGAGAGCACAGGGTTGGGGGTAAGGTCACAGATCAACAGGATCCCAAGGCAGAAGAATTTTTCTTAGTACAGAACAAAATGAAAAGTCTCCCATGTCTACCTCTTTCTACACAGACACGGCAACCATCCGATTTCTCAATCTTTTCCCCACCTTTCCCCACTTTCTATTCCACAAAACCGCCATTGTCTTCATGGCCCGTTCTCAATGAGCTGTTGGGTATGCCTCCCAGATGGGGTGGTGGCCGGGCAGAGGAGCTCCTCACTTCCCAGTAGGGGCGGCCGGGCAGAAGCGCCCCTCACCTCCCGGACGGGGCGGCTGGCCGGGCGGGGGGCTGACCCCCCCACCTCCCTCCCGGACGGGGCGGCTGGCCGGGGTGGGGGCTGACCCCCCCCACCTCCCTCCCGGACAGGGCGGCTGGCCGGGTAGAGGGGCTCCTCACTTCCCGGTAGGGGCGGCCAGGCAGAGGCGCCCCTCACCTCCCGGACGGGGCAGCTGGCCGGGCGGGGGGCTGACCCCCTCACCTCCCTCCCGGACGGGGTGGCTGGCCGGGCAGAGGGGCTCCTCACTTCCCGGTAGGGGCGGCCGGGCAGAGGCGCCCCTCAACTCCCGGACGGGGCGGCTGGCTGGGTGGGGGGCTGATCCCCCCACCTCCCTCCCAGACGGGGCGGCTGGCCGGGTGGGGGGCTGACCCCCTCACCTCCCTCCCGGACGGGGCGGCTGGCCGGGCAGAGGGGCTCCTCACTTTCCGGTAGGGGCGGCTGGGCAGAGGCGCCCCTCACCTCCCGGATGGGGCGGCTGGCCGGGCGGGGGGCTGATCCCCCACCTCCCTCCCGGACGGGGCGGCTGGCCAGGCGGGGGGCTGACCCCCCCACCTCCCTCCCGGACGGGGCGGCTGGCCGGGCAGGGGGCTGACCCCCCCCACCTCCCTCCCGGACGGGGCGGCTGGCCGGGCGGGGGGCTGACCCCCCCCACCTCCCTCCCGGACGGAGCGGCTGGCCGGGCAGAGGGGCTCCTCATTTCCCAGTAGGGGCGGCCGGGCAGAGGCGCCCCTCACCTCCCGGACAGGGCGGCTGGCCGGGCGGGGGGCTGATCCCCCCACCTCCCTCCCGGACGGGGCGGCTGGCCGGGCGGGGGGCTGACCCCCCCCACCTCCCTCCCAGACGGAGCGGCTGGCCGGGCAGAGGGGCTCCTCATTTCCCAGTAGGGGCGGCCGGGCAGAGGCACCCCTCACCTCCCGGACAGGGCGGCTGGCTGGCAGGGGGCTGATCCCCCCACCTCCCTCCCGGACGGGAAGTTTTGCCTTTTCTAGAATGTTCCATGGATGGCACCAAACAGTATGCAGCCTTTCGAGTGTGACTTCTTTCACTTAGCATTGTGTATTTGTGATTCATTCACGTTGTAGTGTGTCTTCCAGGTTGGATCCTTTTTTATTGCTGAGTGATAGTCCATACAGGGATGTTTGTTTATCCATCCCCAGTTGAGAGATCTTTGGGTTGTTTCATATCTCATTGGCTATGAATAGAGCGGCTATACATTTGAGTACAGGTTTTTGTGTAAACACACCTTTTAATTTTTCTTAGGTAAATATCCAGGATTGGGATTGCTGCGTCATATGGGAAGTGTACATTTCACTTTTTGGGAAACTTGCTAAACTGTTTTCCAGAGTGGCTGCAGCATTTTGCACTCTCCCCAGCAACGGATGAATGGTCTTTCTGAGCCGCACGACCCACACGCTCCTCCCAGTACCCATACACACATGGGTGGACACCCTTCACTGCAGGGATTTCAGTGAGGTCGCTGTCAGAGCAGGAGCCACCTGGGAGAAGACTGAGGTCAGAGGTTTTGGGAAAGCCAGCGAGCCTGGGCCTAGCTCCCCAAGTCCTTCCCAGCCTTCAGGCCCATCTGTTAGGGCCCTTGTGCCTCCTCCTTGAAGAAGCCTTTGAGCCCACCTCTCTCCCCAGCAAGTGTGCAAGCCCCAAAACACCACCCTCCTGGTTTAGGCTTTGTTGTCAGATAATGTGACTTTGAAAAGAAGCCCCTCCTCTCCCACCAAAAGGAGGATAAGAAAGGCGCTCAGATCAATCCTCAGCAGATACATGGAGTCGCAAAGCTCCAGAAAATCCTTTATTCTCTTTTCTGAGCAGCTGCTGCGACAGCACCCCGCCCCCAGCTCTGCCCCCAGTGGAAACCTGAAAGCTATTCATATCATTTAATCCTGTTGAAAATCCTCTTCGCTCTCTCTGGCTGAGGTGTGGTCGGCTGAGGTAAACCTGGGCTTAATTCATATGTTGGAAAGCAGATGAAAGGTGTCACATGATTTGACATTCTATTTAGGAAACTGACTCTTCCCTAATCTAGAAGCTTCCACTCATAACCCCTGTTTGAAAGTGGTCGGAATAAAATCTTCAAGGTAAAGTCACAATTGGGTTTTCTTTGAAGGTGCATTCACTTCAGAAAACAGAGCAAAAGAGCAGAGGTAAAGTAGAGATGGTTCAAGGGGTTTGGAGTGGATTTTTACGTATGTATCATTCAGCTTAAACATCTACCAGATTGTTTACATTTTATCCTACACATGGCAAAAGAAAACTCTACAACCATTTTACCCTGTTGCCAATCATGGCCACATATTTTAGTTCTCTCTCTTGCCACCAAGAAGTATGAGATCTTATAGCTAAGTTCTTTCATTTTAAGAAATTTGGACATAAGATACTGTAAAGCTATATCCAGAATGAGTGTTCAGTCTACTCTCTTTTATTGCAGAGCTCATTGATATGCATCACTGGAAACATGCTCTCTGACCTTCTCAGGTGTTTTTAGGCTGGGAGAAGACTCCCCGTAAGAGTTTCATAGCTCCACCAGTTACAGAGAAAGCAAAAGAGCATGGGCAATTTCATCCATATTCAGAGAATAAATTTCTTCTGGCTTGTTTCGGGACCCAAACAGTATTTGGAAAATAAATGATCCCAGATGGCTAATTAAGGGCGACTTCCTTATACAAAAAATTATTTTAAGAACCCCCATGAAAATCTCAATTCCCTGGCAGGCAATATTTATTAAACTTCTCCTAAACATAGGCTGGTCCACGAGGCATACTGGAGAAACACAAATGTAAAGTCTATCCCAAAGGGCTTTGTAATCACAGAGTACATGAAAAAATATCAGAGCAGTAGCAGGGATATTAAACCCGTAGTCAACATGCACAACCTTAGCCGTACATTGGAATCACCTAGGGAACTTTAAAAATTATTGATGCCTGGGCCCCACCCCCAGAGATCCTGATTTAATTGGTCTAGGTTACAGCCCGGGCACTGAGACTGTTTAAATCTTCCAATGTGTAGCTAAGGTTAAAGCCTGCCGTTCTAGCTAAACAAACCATGCACTAAGCATGTGACTGAATTAATGACTTTACCAGAGCCTTCTCTTTCGCAGAGGGCCCATCCAATGTGTGTCTCACAGTGAAATGGTCCAGGAAAGTTAGGTGAGAGGAAGCTGTAGGACACATAAGACTGGGATCTGGAGTTGTGTGAGAGAGAAACTGAGAAAATGCCACACTGACACTTGTCAAGTAGGAAATACGGTTGAGTAATGGAGGGACCAGAAAGAGCAGGAGAATCCTTAGAAAAATGCGTTTCTTGTGGATAGTGCTTTACAGGTTAAAATCACTTTCGCATTATTTCCTCATAAATATGGAGGTAAGAAAGCATAAAGAATAAAAGTCAGATAGACTTGGGTTAAAGTTCCAGCTCTGCTACTGATGAGCTCTGGAATCTTGGGCAAGTTACTTAAATTGCCTCAGTCAAGTAACTAAGCCTCAGTTTCCTCATCCATAGAGTGGAAATAGTAATAGTGTCTTTCTTATAAGGTGGCTGGGAAACTTAAATAATGTATGTAGAATGCTTAGTTCAATGCCTGGCACATGGTGAGCTCGCCACATGAATGAGTTGCCATTGCCATTATCTTCAGCATAGTCATCATTGTTTTGGTGTAGAATGGAGACCTATGGTCAGCCTCAACCAAGGGGTATAGGGAAATGAGAAGTGAGTGAAGTTTGTTCTGAATGAACAGAGTAGGAACTAAAAATCATAAAAATACTTCACAAACTAAGGCCAAAGGAGCCGTTACATTATGATTGGAACATTTGATCTCTCAAAGGCTTCATTTATCTGTGACAAAGTTTGTGCTTGCATGGCATTTTCAGAGGAAGGGAGGTAGAACTTAACCAGGGAGTGAAGCAGCAGGTTATATATAATAGTTGCTCGGTTAAAAACTTGATGAGTTGACGTGAACGCCTCTTGAGTAGCTGTAACACTAACTCTTAGATGAAGCTTGGCTCTGCATGAGAGAATAGTGTGGGTGGGCAGCCAGCCAGGCCACACTCAGTGACAGAGAGCTGAGTCCTGGGCTTGAGTGGATGCACCTGGGAAAGAGGACGGAGATGAGTGAGGAGAAAGAGAGCACTGGTGTATGTTTGAGAGGTTGCTAGTAGGTCATAAGCCATAGAGTTGAAGGGGCTGCTGAGGGTGAAGTCGAGATGGTCTTAGATTAGTGAAGAACCCGCTCTCATTTTAGACCCTTCTTTAGGTTTCGTGGCCCTTGAACCCCCATGAAAATCTCAATTCCCTGGCAGGCAATATTTATTAAACTTCTCCTAAATATAGGCTGCCCTTCCTTTGCATGGCAGGAAAAATGAGAAGGGTGGCAGGAAGGGTCTGATGTTCCTCCCAAGATCAAAGGTAATGTATACTTGTTGGTTTTATGGCCTCAGACCAAGGCACGGGTGATGATTGCCAATCTCCCTTTTCATTCCAAGGTCCTAGGCACCCACTCTCTTCTAACTGCCCTCTCTCAATGTCCTTCCTGCTGTTTTCAAAGTCCTTCTGGGGCTGACCTCTCAGAGAGCTACTAGATAGTTCCATATGATCCCTCTAGCTTAATGCTTGTCACAGTGAAGTCTCCATTAAGAATCACCTCCAGAAGTTGTTAAACAGATTTTCATCCCTCCCCCTACCAAGAGTTTGATTCAGAAAGTCTGGGGTGGGGCTGGAGCATTTGCCTTTTAGCAAGCTCCCAGTTGATGCTATGGCTGCTAGCCTGAGGTCCACACTTTGAGTAGCCCTGATCTGACCACCCTGCAATCCCAGCCCCTGCTGCCCTCAGGATTCTTGAGTGTGTGCGTTTGCTTATCTCCTAGGGGAGGGGATTAACTTTAGTAAATTATCCAGGGGCTGTTAGTTGGGATTCTGGCTTCAGATGGGGGATTCTCAGCAGATGTTTTTAAACAGGACTCAAATATTGGTCTTTTTGGAAGAGATTTTATGGAAAACAGAGTCTATGATGCCCACGTTCTTCTAAGGAGGGCCACCATCGCGTATTGTGTTCCATCTAAGCTTAAGAGACATGAAGGTGTAAGATGAGGGTGAGATGTATTATACAATTTTGTAAATTATTTAAAGTCTGTGTGCCAATGGCTTTTTTTTTTTTTTTTTTTTTTTTTGCACCTGGGGAATTTTTGAGAAAGAAGACATTCTCCTCCTAACAATCATCTTTTTGACAATTTGTTCATTCTGCTGAGCTTCCTTTGAAGTTTGAGTCTCAAAACCAAAACTTTCCACAAGGGCTCCTTTGTTTCTTCCTGATCTGCCAGGATGAAATCCTCAATTCGGCTTGCCCTACCTCACAAATAGCACTTACATGTATGCTAGAACTGCCTTTTTTAAAGGAATAAAATGCAATCTAAATGTTCTGCCAAAACAAAACCTTCTGGTTTAACAATAGTCCTGGTTTCTTCCAACATGTGGACTTTTGGGGTTTGGTAACTGAAGGGGGTGAAAGGTTCTGTTGGTTCTCAGAGACTCAAAGGTCTCCCTATGGATGGCCAAACTGCGAAATCAGAGCCACCCAGAGTTTGTTGTAAACAAGTCCATCTTAATTCCTATTTGGGATTTGTAATTGCTTGGTCCTCTGAGAAGCCTCAGTGTGGAATTGCCTTATCTAACTAGTTCCATTCTGTGGATTTGCCACCTGTCCCAAGGCAGCCTAAATTGAGTGAGGCCTGGTGTCCTTGCAAAAGAGGTGGTTCTTAGACAACAACTGGAGTTTATTTTGATCTCTATCGTTTGAGGCCAGAAACTGTTCATGTTTAACTTTAAAGAAAGCTGTGATTTTTTTTTTTTTTTTTTTCCTAGAGGAAAGCTGCAATTTGAAGGCAGGATTCTATTAAAAACAGACAAATAATTCCCATTCCTTCCTGGTCCTGCCTATTGTTTTCCTAAGTTTGTTTGGATTCCCGGGTTGAATCCTTCTGGCTAACCCTCCAAAGAGAGGGTCCCGAGCACTGCCATCCGTGAGGTTGACTGTCTCGTGAGGTCCTTGGGGAACACATCCTGTTTCTCCCTCAAAGAGGCAATTGGAGGATGTGAGAGAATGTCTCCTGTCTTCTCCATTCAGAGAGCCTTTTTATTTCCTCCCTATGTTTTGTCTATAGACGGTTTCAGTCTTCCTAAGAAGAACTATTCCTAGGAAGAAATGTTGGTCTGGAGCCAATATCACTTATAGGTAATACATTGTAGACTATGGGTTGCTTTAAATAACCCGTGACCCTGTCCTCAACAAGTAATCCACCCCATCCTCGAAACACACACTTTAAGCAGAGTTATACAGCACCAGCAACATGCCTTTAGATGCATTCAGCTGATCCCACCCTATATGTGACACACACTTTCATGCCATGAAAGGTGTCCCTAACACTTGGCCATGGATCCTCATACCCAAGGAGTCCTGATATGCTTGACATTCTTCATGCAGCCGTTGCCCAGCAACCAGAGCTGAGATGCTAGTTGCAACCTAGGAGCCATCCCTGAACCAAGCGTTGACTTTTCTATTTAGAATTATTATTTGTCTTATTCTTACATTACTATTAGAGGAGTGTTGACTTTTATTTTTATTATTTTTTTTAAATTTTTTTTTTGAGATGGAGTCTTGCTCTGTTGCCCAGGCTGGAGTGCAGTGGAGGGATCTCAGCTCACTGCAACCTCCATCTCCCAGGTTCAGGTGATTCTCCTGCCTCAGCCTCCCGAGTAGCTGGGATTACAGGTGTGCACCACCACACCTGGCTAATTTTTATATTTTTAGTCGAGACAGGGTTTCACCATATTGGCCAGGCTGGTCTCGAACTCCTGACCTCAGGTGATCCACCCACCTCGGCCTCCCAAAGTGTTGGGATTACAGTCGTGAGCCACCGCACCCGGCCAACATTTCTTTTAAAAGGAAAATATTCTGGAGACAGTGATAATGTGATATTGCCAACTGTATGTGCTTTTTGGGGTCTTCTTTTTCCCCAGATCCACGGGACCATGCTGGCCTAAATGGGGAGAGGGGTGCCACACGGTCCTGTGTTTCCTTTCTCTTTGAATGGTGCTGGTAAATGCAGATGCAGTTGGCAATGCACGCAAGTAAGCAGTTACTTGCTGAGAAAATTCCTGACAAATATTGAGAGAGGCAACAATTTTTTCTCAGTCTAAACATGGAAGAGCCACTGCTGATTAAATGTATCTGGTAAAGAATCTTTTCCTAAAGTTTTAAACTGAAACCTCTAAAACCTTTTTCCCAGAGTATTCCAAATACAGACGGGCAAGTTGTATTTTTTCCAAGTTGCCTTTTCCTGAGGGAAAACTAGTGATGTCCAAGGCTGGCAGACACGGAGCTCTGCGCATCCTGATAAAGATAGGAACTTTAGGCTAGCAAAAAATCCAAATAAACAGATTTTCAAACAGACCAGCTTTCCTTTTGGTAGCTGAAAAGGAAACCCCACATCCAGGAGGAATGCAGATCAAAGCAAAGCCTACAAATGATGCAGAAACACATAAAATAACAAACAAGCCTGGTGGGAAGAGGGAACTTTTTGTAAAAGAATAGGCCTCTTCATATTACACTGAAATTGAATGCAAGATTGCAAGCAAAGATACATGAGTTGGGAATACAAAGCTATAGTTTCTTTCTCCTTTTTTGGGGCCAAGAGTATACCTTTAATAGGTCACACTGGAAGCCACTAAAAGCAAAGGACAAAAGATAGGCCCCTTGTTGGAAATCTTGCCTAGTTTTCCTTTTGCAGTTGCCTCTGCTTCTCTTTCTTGGTATAAAGTGGACAGAATAATTAATCCATTTGGCTGTAAAAGTGGAACCTAAATTGCCCTGGTCTCTAAGCATTTCATGTCAAAACCTGAGCCTTTTTAATTCTTGAAAACCTGGTTCTATTTACCAGGGTTCTCAGGTGAGACACAGATGTAAAACTGTTGGTATGATGACATTTTAATTCAGATGACCCTTTCCCCTGATGTAAAAATTTATGTGGGGTAAACTCTCAATTGGATCATAGTTAGCAGGGTAAAAAATCACTTTTATGATATTTTATCCTTGGGAATTAAGCCCATTTAAATCATATCTGTGTTCTGACTGTGAGGTGCTAAGTGGCTACTGAAGACACAGAACACTATTGGATGCTATTACTCACTATTTAAAAATCAAAATTACCAGAATTGTTAAGTGTCTTATTTTTTGAGAACCACTGGAATGAATACTTGGTGGTAGAGTTCTTTTTAAAGACCTTGAAATGTTAAGTGGACATTTAGTTGAGCTTCTAGCTCATATGTTACCTCCATTGAGAAAGGGGAGTTGGCCGTCCATTACTACCATAGGTAATCTTTAGTAACGTGCCCCTTGAAGCAGCATTAGCATTGTCTAGGAATATTACCTGGGGTATATTCCTCGGAGCAGAATTTTGGGTTGCTGCATACATTTACCTTCAAATATATTAGCTGCTGCCAAATGGTTCTCCCCAATGGTTGCAGCGATTTACAATCCTCCCACTATGTAACAATTCTGTGTCTTATGGTTTCATACTCTTCTAATGCTATCATCATACGTAACCATTTTTCTTACCAGTTTTTGATGAATGAGAAATGGTATTTTGTTCCATTCTGTACATCTGATTACTTTACAGAAGCTATTTATTGGACGTTTGAATTTCCTCTTCAGTGAATCTCATGTTTTGTCAAATTTTTTTTGTGGGTTGTTTTTTCTTACAGATTTGTGTAAGTTATTCAAATTATCTGTAGAATGACTCTATCATTGCAAGCATTGACAATACATTTTTTCAGTGTATGACTTGACTTTTTCATTTTAAAATGGTATCTTTTGATATACAAGATATTAAATTTTAATGTAGTTGAATTTTTTCATCTCCACTTTTGTAATTTGTGTGTGTGTGTGTGCATGTGTGTGAGTTTTACATGTTGTCAGGAAAATCTTTATTACTCTCAAACCATAAAGAAATTCTCCTGGATTGTCACCATTGAGCCCTTAGACTACCTGGAATAGATTTTCTGCATGATGTAAAGCAAGGACAGCAGTCTAACAAGCTATCTCCCCAGCCACATTCATACATAGTTCATTGTTTTCTCAATAATCTGTGGTGCCTCTTCTGTTACCTGCCACATTTTAATGTATGGATGTGACTGTTTCAAGGGTCTCTATTCTGTTCCATTGACCTTTCTTTATTCCTGTGCCCATAATATACCACATTCATCACTATTGCTATACACAAAACATGTTTAACATTTAGTAGAACGAGTTTCTGTATCCGTCTTCATTTTTTTTTTCTTTTAAATTGAGCTATTCTGTTTTGTTTTTGTTTTTGAGACAGAGTCTTGCTCTGTTGCCCAGGCTGGAGTGCAGTGGCATGACCTTGGCTCACTGCGACCTGAACCTCCCAGGTTCAAGTGATGCTCCTGCCTCGGCCTCCTGAGTAGCTGGGGCTCCAAGGGCCTGCCACCATACCCAGCTAATTTTTGTATTTTTAGTAGAGATAGGGTTTTGCCATTTTGGCCAGGTTGGTCTTGAACTCCCAACCTCAGGTGATCCCCCTGCCTCGGCCTCCCAAAGTGCTGGGATTACAGGTGTGAGTCACCATGCCTGGTCCTAAAATGGGCTATTCCGGGGGCATTGCTTTTCTGTATAGATTTTATCACCTGATTGTCAAGATTCATGAAAAACTGGGTAGACAATTTCATTGAAATTACATTTAAATTTTAATTTGCAGATCGATGTTTTTGCAATTTTAAGTTTTTCATCTGTGAACATGGTGTATTTCTTTGCTTATTAAAGTTATTTATTGATGCCCTTCAATAAAGGATTTATCTGTAAAATATTTGCATATCTTTTGTTAGACTTCTAGGTACCTTATATTTCCTGTTGCTGCCAGTTTTTGTTGTTCTCAACCAAGAACTCTGGCATATGCATTCATATTTATGCTCCAATTTAAAATATATAGGTGCTAATGCAGCTGTATAAAATACAGTTCTTATCTTTATATATAATTCATACTGAAGAGCAAAGACAGATGGAACAACAGGATTATGTGGGAATTCTAGGATGAAGTGCCAATCATCATCAGAGTTAGTTGATACGAGGTAGTGCAGAAGAGAGAAAAGGCCAGAGGCAGGCTGGTTCAGTTGGAGAAAGACTCATCAAAGGGATATACCTTGAAGGTTTAGTAGCATTTTGATAAAGAAATGGAATATATATGCTGAAAGAAAGCTTATCAACATAAAGTTGTACATGGTTAGGTGACAGAGGGTTGAAGATGGTGAGGAGATGTGGCCAGACTCTGGATGTCATTGAATGCTAGGACAAGTTTGCACTTTATCTTTTACTCCCTAGGAAGCCTTCCAAAGTTGGATGATGTGTTGAACCTCAAGTCTGACATTTGTAGAAAGAGGCAAGTTAGGAGAAGGGGGGGTTACCTTGTGATAAATCTTTTAAATTCATTTTGATTCACAGATGGTTGTGAACTGAGGCAAAGCAGTTGTTGTATATGAAATCAAATGCGTTCAAGACAAGTTTTAGAGTCAGGATTTAGAGAAGGCGTTGCTCTTAAAAATTCTGAGAAAAAGCTGGAGTTCTAGGAACTGCCAAGGACGGATGGCTCAAGGTCTAGCACACAGTATAACCTCTTTAGTATCTTCATTTTCTTTCTGTAAAAAAGTATTTTATTACCTGGGCTTTTCAAAGTATTCTTCTTGGCATTTACTGAGGTCATGTGGCAGAGGTATGGGTTAGGGCTGATTGAGAAATATGAAGGTATCTCTGGATGTCTGTGACCTTCATGAAAAAGCCCTCATTATTCTCCACTGCCTGATAAGTGAATTACTTTCTTCCCCCTCAAAATTTCATTTCAATTTCATTGAAAGTTGTGCATATTCTTTTCTCCATTAAGCATCATCTTTTGTTTCCTAAAAGAGCCAGAGCGTGGAAGGAAGGAATGTAGCTCAAAGTGATGGGGGATCTGACAGGTACGGGTGCAGGGATGAACAAGCTGAACTAGAGGTGTTGCTGCCAGCTGTCAGAGGAGGCCTCAAGGACATGTGAGTTTCTTTTTTTTTAAAGCACAGGAGACAGTTTCTGAAGTAGCCAAAGAGCATGCTTGTTGGACACAACCAGCTCTGTGAAATCCAAGGAGTTGTCACTTCCTGGGAAGGTTAATGTTGGAGGAAGACAGAGCAGGTTTCGCTGTCTGAATCAACTAAAGGCCCTGAGATACCAGTAACCTTCAGTTCCTTCCCCTCACCCCGAATCCCTGCTCATTCAGCAATCCCATTTCTTTCTTTCTTCCTTGGCTTTCATCCTCCGCAGTGGGGAAAAGAATTCCCTGCCATTTCACAATAAGAAGAGGATAGTGAAAGCGTATTCTGTTATCTGAAGGAGCCCTTTCCAGTGAATACGCCACTGCAAACCACTCAATGTACTCGGAGTGTCAGATTTCTAGGCAGAGGGTGGCCTGTCCCAAAAGGGAACTTGTTCTGAGACCATATAAGATACCTTGGAAATAACAGCTCCAAATAACTTTGCCAGTTATTAAGCTGTTGTCTTTCAACTCTAAACCCTCCCTCTTATATCCTTCTCTGTGACTCTGGGGCCGCTGGGGCGGAGACCCTGTTAGTTCCGTTTCAGCCTTGCCAGCTGCTGCCAGTAGGGGGTGCTAGACTGAAACTGCAACATTGGAGAAGAAAGCAATGCCTTCCTGTGTCACCTGAGCAACGTTCGTTCTTTGAGGAAGCCTCATTTAGTTCTGGTAGCAGCAGGTGGTTCTGGTTTGCAGTGTATTCAGCACTCACAGAACAAGCATTATTACATTCCCTTAGAGACACCAGACCAGCATCAGCTGCCCGTGTCCTTCCGAGATGCCTGGGTCCAGCTTGTGGGAGGGACTGTGAATCCTGAGGACAGCACCAGCTGAGCTTCGGATCCTTCTCAATGGTGCCTTTTCAGTTCTGCAGGGCCCTCCTCTCCTCTGAGAATGTAAGTTGAATGATTCCAATGTCTTCCCTTTGTTCCCTTTGCTCTAGGAGCTGCTGCCTACAGTTGCTATCTCCTTGACAGCTAATGTTTTCCTTTTTGCCTGTTCAATTACCTTGTTAGAATTTTCTACCTAGTTAACAATTCTATTCTCTCTTTGCAGTCACTGATGCGATTTCTATTGGATGTAACTAGATTAGTGGTTCTCAAACTTTAAGATGTATCAGAATCATCTTGAGGGCTTGTGAAAACACAGATTACTAAGCCCGTTCCCAGAGAATCTGATATAGTAGGTCTGAATAGGTCCAAGAATTTGAGTTTTCTTTTTTTTTTGAGATGGGTTCTCTGCCATCCAGACTGAAGTGCAGTGGCATGAACTCAGCTCACTGCAGCCTTGACCTCCTGGGCTCAAGCAATCCTTCTACCTCAGCCTCCTGAGTAGCTGGGACTACAGGTGAGTGCCATCACACCCGGGTAATTAAAAAAATTTTTTTTGTGGAGATGGGACCTTGCTATATTGCCCAAGCTGGTCTCAAGCTCCTGGGCTCAAGTGTTCCTCCCACCTTGGTCTTGCAAAGTCCTGGGATTACAGGTGTGAGCCACTGTGCCAGGCCCAAGAATGTGAATTTCTAGCAAATTCTCAAGTGATACTGATGCTACTAGCCCAGAGGCCCCACTTTGAGAATCATTGCACTGGACAAAGCAGTCCACTCCTAGAGAAATATTTGTCCTGAAACCACCATAAGACTCCTTGGAAATAGTAGCCCCAAGTATACCCAATTGACTAATGAGTTAATGATGTTTTGAAAATAAAGTAGAGTGATGTCCAAGGTGCTACCAATTGCCAATGTAGTAAGAAAAAAATGAAGAGCATGTGTGATCATTCATAAAGTTTCCTGCAGTGTGATCATATATCAACTTTCAGAATGGTGTGCAAGAGGTGTTCCTGGCATTTTATAAACCCACAGGCTTCAGAGAGGGAGTGGTTCAATGAGGTACATCTAAATGGTTCTAAACAAGAGTATATATGAAAGAAACTTAGGTTATTTGGTGGGGAGTTCAGATTTGCCCTTATATGTTTTGTCATGCTAACAAATGAAAATAAAAACTCAAAAGCCCACGCCTGACCATGTTGAACAGCTCCATGCTTCCTTGTTCTTTATACTCTTCCTTGACGTGTACATGGTAGTTTTTGTTTTCTCCCTTGCATGTTCTGGGAGGGAAGTGAGTATCTTAAATCCCCCTTAACGGAATAGAAAACATAATACATAATAAATTAGGGACTGCTTTTCCACATATTCCCAGCAATCATGCTTGCTTGGTTTTGGTAGTTGTGAGGTGAGGGGACCAGAAGAGAAAATCAGGACACTGGGGTCAGAAATTCCAAGGTTACAAATTCATTGAGGGTCAAGAAGATGGGAACGCCAAAGCTTATTGAGATATTACTATGGTTGCAAAACAAATTACCCTCCACCGAGTGGCTAGAACCAGCAACAATGGCACATTTGTTTTGCTTATGAATCTATAATGTGGGCAGAATTTTGTAGTGACAGCTCACGTCTGCTTGATTCAAGGTCATTTAGAGTGGCTGGATGCTGGGGCTGGAGTCATCTGGGGCTCCTTGCTCACAGGTCTGGTGGTTGATGCTGGCTGTCAGCTGATATCTTAGTTGGGGCTGTTGGAGGGAACATGGCCATGTAATCTTTCCGTGTGGCATAGGCTTCCTCACAGCATGGTGGCTGGGTTCCCAAGGGTGAGTATGAGGAAAAGGTAGGAAGATCGAGAGGAATATCAGGCAGAAGCTGTATCTTTTTAATGACCTAGCAGCCTTGGAAGCCCGTAGCACCACATCTGCAATATTGTATTGGTTAGAGCAGTCAAAAGTCTCAGCCTAGATTCAAGAGAAGGGAACCCAAACCCCACCACTCAGAGTGAAGAAGAGTGGCAAAATTCTGAAGAGTATCAGGGACCAGAAATATTGCTGTGGACATTAGAAAAAAAAGTCTGCCATATTCTTTAACTTAACCTGCACCCTTGCTCAAGCCCCTGATACCATCTTTATGCAAGGTAATCCTATTTTCTTTTGGGATATGATGACTGAATCAGAGGTCGACCCCTGACATGAGAACTGGGCTAATTGGATTCTGTCCTGACCAAGAATTTAAACAAAGGAACCAGAATGAGACATCTATACTTCTGGATCTACTTCTGGAGTCAACACAGCTTGTGGACTTCAGAACTGAAACAGGCACTTTTGGTCCATTTGCATAGAGAAGCAGAGATCCAAGACTGTATAGCGAAACAAAGGAATAAAAAAGGAAAGGCAACCTGTGTTTGTTGCTGATGGCTCCCCAGCTTCCTTGTGATGCCCCACTGATTTATCATCTCTAGTTTTGTGAGACATTCTTGTATCCTAAAAGCAATCCCCACTTTTCGTAAGCAAGCTGTGTGGATTTCTGCAGTCTGGGTAGACAGCAGGACAAGAGAAGACAGTTCTCCAACAGAGGGGTTTCGCTTCTAACAAGTGGACTGATTTGTACTAGGCTGTTCCTGAATCTGTTTTCCATGTTTCCTGCCCTTTGATTTTATGCTTCTTATCAAGGGTGACCCCACCCACCCCACCCATTTTTCTTCAACTGATATTGTAGGCACAAGAAAATACCTCGTGGAAATAGGCCAGGGTAAATATATGAGCATTTATTCTGAATCAGCTTGATTTTCAAGTTTTATTTATACAAAAGGCAAATGGAGATGTTCAATGAACATGTTTTATGAAGAATAATAAGATAGAATAGTCTGTCATGGTTTTCGCCAGGCCTGCACCCAGATGTTCTTGGACCCTTTTTACTGGTTCAGGGTGGCCCCATGCCTCAGCTTGTGTGCACTGTGATTCTAGCAGCATGAACTATTAGCTTTCTTCAGAGGACAGCCCTTAAGCTACCAGCACTGCTTTGCCCATACAACAAGTGGACTTCCAGAAGTATCTGGGAGTTTACATAGCCAATGACTAACAGGTGTGGGTGTATGAAGGCCTAGCTCCCTATCTCTAGGTGGGCCAAACTCTCTGGTATAATTTATCCTTCGGAGTTTCCTGCAGGATGGGCCTGTGGCTGGGACTTTGCCTGAAATCACCACCTTGGCTGGCTCCTTCCCTGTTCTGGTTTCCTCATTCTTTTACTAGTTTGTTCTGGGAGCTCTTCCTTAATAAGCCACATGTACGTGAATTCTTGTCTCAGGCTCTGCTTCTGGATAACCCAAACTAAGATATAAAATAAAATGTCATGGTAAAAGAGAAGTGTTAAAACAATCAAGCTTGTGTTCGGGTCTCTGAATACAGAATTGATTTATTATACAGTCATGGACCCAGTTTACTTTTCTAATTTTGTCTCCCTATCTAAAATATGGAAGTGGATTCTAGCTTTCTCCATTGTTTTTGAGTTTTATTATTTGCCTAAAATTTTGGCTAAATCTTGCACTACTTCCTGGCTATAATAAATCTCTAAAGAAGAACCTGGATTTAATTTTCTTCATGGTGCTTTTAGTTGACTTCTCAAAGAAAAATTTTTTTTTTCTTTTTTGTTCTGGCATACAAATTATCTTTTTGATTATAATTCTTATGTACATGGTATTTCTACTATGACAGTATTACCTGGAAATGAGCTTTCATGGCAACAAAGAACACGCTGACACTCAAATTTTGATCATTGATGCTTTCAAGAAGAAAGGTTTTTGATCAAAAGGGGGAAACGAGAAAAGAAAAGAACTTTTATCTGAGGAATGTGAGTCCTTTTTTGGGGGGACAGAGTCTCACTGTTACTCAGACTGGAGTGTAATGGCATGATCTCCACTTACTTCAACCTCTACCTCCCAGGTTCAAGGGATTGTCCCACCTTAGCCTCTTGAGTAGCTGGGACTACAGGTGTGTGCCACCATGCCTGGCTAATTTTTGTAGTTTTTGATAGAGATAGGGTTTCACCATGTTGGCCAGGCTGGTCTCGAACTCCTGTCCTTAAGTGATCCACCCACCCTGGCCTCCCAAAGTGCTGGGATTACAGGCATGAGCCACCAGGCCTGGCCTGAGTCTTTTTAAATTATTAAGCTCAAAGAGACACTAAAATGACAGCAAGCATGTCCTACTTCCCCCTTGAGCTATGTGTTCATCTCTTGAAACTGCTTGCTGGTGCTATAAGTAGCTATAAATTAACCTAATAGTGCTGCACCAGACATTGTAACCCATACCTTACAGCTTAACAATGTAGAGCCAATCACTAATCAATATTGTTGCTGTAAACCGAAGAGAATTCTTGACAGAAAACTTTGTATCAGCCCATGCCCTGTGACCCTTTTTTTTTTTTTTTGCCTTTAAAATTCCATTTTTAATTGCTGCTAATCAGAGTATATATTCAGGGCAATTTGAATGTATGTACCTGGGTTGCAATCTTCAAGGTTGGCCCAAATAAACTCTCTACTTATATATATATTTTAAATGGATGTAATAATTACTACCTTTTGGCCTCATGTAACAGATATAAATTTCATCTCTGTAAATCTGTAACTATATCCCAACAGGGCTTGAAAGATATAGACCAGCATTGTCCAATAAGACTGTTTGTGATGCTGCGTTCTCTGCATTACCCATTACAACCACTAATCAGATGTGGCTACTGAACAGTTTAAATATGGCTAGTGTGACCAAGGAATTGGATGTTTAATTAGTTTAAATATAAATAGCCATGTGTAGTGAATGTATATCATATTGGACAGCAGAAGGTAGACTAGATGATAGTATTATAAAGTTGATTTCCTGAGTTTTGATAATTGTACTGTGGTTATTTAAGCCATGGTTTTATAAACTTACACAGAAATATTTAGGAGTAAAGAGGAATCATGTCTGCTACCCATTCTCAAATGGTTTTCGGAAAAAATACATATAAAATAGTTGTGGTAAAAAAATGTTAACATTTAGGGAATTTGGGTGAAAGTTATATGGGAATTTTTTGTAGAAAGTAAAAGGGTAAAAATGTCAAATTCTTAACTGTCATGATCATAAACTGGAAGATAGTAGTTGAAGTCAATTACTTAAGTGGTAGCCATATATAAATATTATTTAGCAATATGGAGGAAAATACTAGAAGAAAACAAATTAAATTACCTGAAATATTGAAAATGTCTATACATTCTTCCCATTCCATTCTGCATGCCCTTTTGCAATATAATTTTGAAGGTCTGCTCATTGAGTAGTCTATTTCCTGATATTTGCAACTGGAGTTAGTCATGTGAATTGCTTTGGCCCATGGAAAAGTAGCAAATGTGACATAGGCGGTGAACTGAAAATCGCTTGGTTTTGGTACTTGCCTTTCTTGATGCTCTTAGGCTCTTGGGAACTCTGCAGCCGCCACTGTGGGAACAAGCCTTGGCTAGCCTGTTGGAGGATGAGAGACCATATGAAAAGAGGCCCTGCCTTGTCAGTCATTTTGGCTTTCCTGGCTAAGGCCCCAGATAAGATAGTGAGGCCATCTAGCTTGTCTATCCACCAGCTAACCTCATATGTATGAGTGAGCCCAGCCAAGACCAGCAGAACTGCCCAACTGAGCCCAGACCAAATTGCCACCCCACAGTGTCATGGGCTAAACATGCGGTTGTTTTAAGCCCCCATGTTTTAGGGTGATTTGTTTCCTAGAAAAAGCTAACTGACACAAAAGTGCTTTCCTCTAGGGAAAAAGATAAGCTTGTCATGGGAAATATAACATGGTTTTGGAAAGCATAGGTGTTTGAGTTATAGCCTACCTTTCATTCTCCAGTTGTGTGGCCTTGAGGAATTTCAACTCTTTTTGTCTCAATTTTTATATCTTAAAAGTGGAGATAATAGTACAATCTTGTATATTTATTATAAAATTAACTTTAAAAAGTTACATAAAATACTTGATGTAGTACTTGTGTGTGATAGGTGTTCCATAAATTGCTAGAGACTGTGGAGGTGAGGTCAAGGCTAAATAATAGTGTCAGTTGCAATAAGAGATGAAGGATGGTGCTGTCAAGTGCACTGCATTCGAAAGTACACCAGGAGAGTTTGATTCTCTTTCTACAGTCTTCTGGCTGGGGAATCTAGGAAAAAGGACCAGACTACTCTAGTGGATTTCTTCAACTACTGTAGACCATATGATGTGGTTTGGATTTGTGTCCCTGCCAAATCTCATGTTGAATTGTAATCCCCAAGGTTGGAGGTGGGTTTTGGTGGGAGGTGATTAGATCATTGGGGTGGATTTCTCATGAATGGTTTAGCACCATCCCCCTTGGTACTGTCCTTGTGGTAGTAAGAGAGTTCTCACAAGATCTGGTCATGTGAAAGTGTGTGGCACCTCCCCCCTCTCCCTTCCTTCCTTCTTTCTTTCTTTCTTTCTCTTTCTTTCCTTCCTTCCTTCCTTCCTTCTTTCTTTCTCTCTCTCTCTCTCTCTCTCTTTCTTTCTTTCTTTCTTTCTTTCTTTCTTTCTTTCTCTCTCTCTCTCTCTCTTTCTTTCTTTCTTTCTTTCGTTGGAGTCTCACTCTGTTACCCAGGCTGGAGTGCAGTGGTATGATCTCGGCTCGCTGCAACCTCTGTCTCCTGAATTCAAGCAATTCTCCTGCCTCAGCCTCCCAGGTAGCTGGGATTATAGGCATGCACCACCACACCTGGCTAATTTTTTTTTATTTTTAGTAGCGATTGGGTTTCACCATGTTGGCCAGGCTGGTCTCGAACTCCTGACCTCAAGTGATCTGCCCGTCTCACCCCCTCTTTCTTTCTTGCTTCTTCTCAGGCCATGTGATGTGCCTGCTTCCCCTTCGCCCTCTGCCATGCTTGTAAGTTTCCTGAGGCCTCCCCAGAAGCTGAGCAGATGCCAGCATCATGCTTCCTGTACAGCCTCCAGAACCATGAGCCAATTAAACCTCTTTTCTTATAAATTACCCAGACTCAGGTATTTTTTATAGCAATGTGAGAACAGAATAATACGCCATGATTCTATTGTTTATAAACATCCATTACTTTTCTAAGAAGTTCATGAAGACCAGAGCCAGAACTTTCTAGAGTAGAAAGTAAAGATTTAAGTTAAGAGTCAGGCAAGTTCAGACACAATCACAGTTATACAAATTAATGTTGGACAAAGCCACTCACTAGAGAGGTCCAGGGAGGAAGACCATCTCTTGAAGTTCATAGTGGGTTGATTTCTACAAGAAATGGTGCCTTTCAGAGGGATTAGTCATGGGAAGATCAATGTAAGATGAGAACGATGGGCCTATAGGTATTAAATCAGGTCCCAGACTCAGATGCTCAAAGGTAGGTGCATTAAAGTTCTGCTAGTTGCTATAGCAAACCCAAAATGCATAATGGCTGCAACATAATAGAAGTATTTTCATTTCTTACTTATCTAAAGTTGTTCTAGTCAGCAAGTGGATCTTCCAACCTGGGATCTTTCCATATGATGGTTCTGCCATATTCAACATGTGGTTTGACTGCATCAAATGGAGAGGAAAAGAACATGGAAAATCACATGTGAGAAATTTTATGGCATTCACCATAAACTGGCACATGTCACTGCTATACACATTCTTCTGGCCAGAGCTCAGTCATATGACTATAATCTTAAAAAAAAAATCAAATGTGATAAAATATGCAAAACAAAAAATTTACCATTTTAACCATTTTAAAGAATATAGTTCAATGGTGTTAAACACATTTATAATGTTGTGCATCTGCTACCACCGTCCATCTCCAGAACTCTTTTCATCTTGTATGATTTTGACTACTCTAAGTATCTCCTGTAAGTGGAATCATGCAGTGTTCATCTTTTAGTGACTGGCTTATTTCCCTTAGCATAATGTCCTCAAGCTTCTTCCCGGTAGTAGCATGTTTCAGAATTTCCTGCCTTTTAAAGGCTGAATAATACTGTGTTGTGTGTCTATACCACGTTTTTGCTTATTCATTTATCCATCAGTGAACACTTGGGTTGTTTCCACATTTTAGCTATTGTGAATAATGCTTCTATAACCATGGGTGTACAAATAAGGATATATAGTCTTGTGTGTTCAGAAAGAAGAGAAACCATGTTTTGTGAACTGCTCTCCCGTCTCTGCCATGCAAGGTACATATGTGAGCTCATGGGATGGTCAAGTGTGTGACAGTGGGGATGGATGGGGACAGTGGGGATGGATGGGAACAGTGGAGAAGTGGAGTGCTGCTTCCCCAGCTAAAAAGACAGCCATTTCTCAGCTTCAGTTGATTGGTGCCAGGTAGAAATGCCAACCAGAGGTGGCCAAACCTTCCAATTTTTAAAAAGAGGTTAGACATCTGAACTGACATAGAAAATTTCTTGACTTAAAAACATTGGTGATGAATTTATGAAACAAACGAATAGTGTCAAGAAGAATCAAAATCCCCTTGCAGGCCCAGTGTGGCCTGTGTGTTTTAGGCTGCCAACTTACTGTGTCTATGTTGGACCATGTGCTCAATGGGAAGGACAGATAATTTGATAATGACAAACAGGCCTGGGAATGCTCCAGGCAGAAGAGTAAGGGGCAGAAATCAGCCTGGCTCTTGGTAGGACTTCATTCCAGCACCAACTAGGAGCTACAAAGAAGCTGGGAAAGACCCTTTTATCAGAGATTTTCCAGAATACCTTCAAAAAGCAGCAGCCTTCCGTGGCCAAGCAGGGGCAGGGGGTGAGGCTGAGAATGATAGGTAAGAAAAGAGTGACATGTGAAATGACTGAGGCCACGGGACATCCGTCCACCTGTGCTCAGCCATGTCATGCCTACCTGTATTGTCCCAGTGGCACTGCGAGAGGAGCCAGGGCGTCGGCTCGGCACAGAAGTGATTTCACCGTTAGTCACAGACGCCGCGGGTGTTTACCGCTCCAAGACAGAGGCTTTGTATGTCTATGTGTGGACACACATTTCCTGTAACACTGTGAGTGGCTGTCAGGTTTGGGGTTTATACAAAGCTGTGGTCATGTTCCAGTCACACCTTGGATGATTTAGAAAGACTGCAAACACTGGAACTGAAAGCCTATTATTTTCTTGGTAAACTGACGTTGACCTCGAAGGCAAGTCATCAATGCCTATTCACGTTGTACCTAAATACAACGGATTCTGTCTGTCTCATGTTCTCAGTCCATCCTAATGGGTCCGTGACACACTGATGGGATGCCACTCTGTGCTAGGCACTGTGAGGAATGGGAAGATCATAAACCTTGCCGTCCCTACCCTTGAGGGCTTTATGATCCTGGGGAGGATGGAAGAAATACGTAGTCCTAGGAAAAGAAAAGCTGTATCCAGTACAGGAAGGGCATGTGGAATGAGGAAAGGATGGTGGGGATGGAAGGAGCCTGAGGCCTGGAGGGGGATTCGGAGGCCCCGACGGACCGCGCTGTGGAGGAGCTTCCTGTAGAGCGCAGGATCCACTTAAGCTCCGCGTGTGTGTAGGGATTGTGTGTAGGGATATGGCAAATATCCTGCACTTGATTGCCAGACGTACAGATCGATTGCAACTTCAGCCCCTTTTAGAAAACAAAAAAGAAACAAAGGCATTTAGGCAGATGTTTGGGATGTTTTGTTGAATTGGGGACCTGTTTTTATCAAGGTAACGTCAGTTTTGTGGAATGTGATGGTCACAGACGTGGTGTGTTCTGGAGGCTGTGTGGATGCAGGAATCACCTGCTCCCAGCAAAGGAGTGACCGCTTGGCTTGGAAACGTACCAGTGTCCTTTCCTCTGAACATTTCTCCTCAAAAACATCAGCAAAGCCCCCAGAAATCTCTGCCAAGAAGGTCTGAGCAAAAATCCTTCTAAGGTTCTCTTCATGATTTATGTTAAAATAAAAAAAAATGTTCATCCCTGATTAGAAATATTCCAACCTTTTTTTATGGTTATAGTTCCAAGCATTTGCGACTACGTTCTCCATTTGGCAGGATGATAAGTTGGGAACGGAAAAACATGCCAACTTTGGACAAAATATGATTGTGTATTTTCAGTTGCGATCCAAAGTCACAATTTGGACTATGAAGCTGGTTCTATATCTTTGCCAAGTTGGGCAAGGAATCTTGGTGGAAAGATGGTTTTTAAAGACATGGAGTGTTGGACTAGATGTCAAGACATTTGTATTTGGGCTTCTTTGGTGCCACTGTTTGAGAAAGCAAAGGCATCCTGGCTTTGCTATTTCTTTCCATTTTAATGTAGAATGATGCCTGAGTCCTCTTACAGAATGTTGTATGGCTAAATCAGACCTTCATTTAGAAATATTTAGAATCCACTCTAAGTTGGCTGTCTAAAATAATTATTAATTAATAATACCACTTCTACTATTATTATTGCTGCTGTGTTATTACTGTTTTAGCTGTGATTATTGTACCACCATCTCTGTTTATTATAAAATGAGATGCTCTTCTCACTCGCTGACTGGTATGTTTTCCAGACAGACCAAAACAGTCCCAGAGAAGTTAAAAGTGAAAATAATTTATGTCACACTGCTGAGGAAACTGAATACCCAGTGGTCAAGAAATAACCATGTCAAAACTTCTAGGAAACTATTAACTAATAATGTTGCTTCAGAATCACTGAGTATGGGCACTCCTTGATACTTTTCACCCTAGCATGGGCTTTAGATGTCAATATTCGGATTTATATTCACCTTGTTTAGACCTACCTAAAGCTGTAAATCAATGTTTTGTTTTATATTATATTAACCGTACTTAGACCTTTCTAAAGTTATATACATAAATATATGATTTTGATATTGCAATTATGTTGCAATAGTTGCGCTAATGCATGATAGTGCTTTCCTGAATCACAAATTTTGAGACAAATAGATAATTTTAACACCAACTTTTTCTGTACCAGCTACTTTAACACTTTTCTCCTATCAGGCTCTTTTGATAGAAAAATATGAAAAATTTAAGAATGTCTAGCATACACAAACAAGCTGAGCTAGTTAAAAGCATGTCAACTGAGAAGTCACACACAGTAAATTGCAGGTGGCAAATGAGTATGAAGTACATGGGCAGAATGAGAAGCAGCAATGCCACCTTGGCTGGGAACTTCAGAGCAGTGCAGTAATGTGATTATGGTAATGATTCAACAAGTCATCGTCTGCTGCCTTTGTCCACTGTAATTAACTTTTTGGAACTGCGCAGCCTCTGTCTCTGGGCTCATCAGCTGGCCTAGCTTTTGTGTCCCAGTCTGTTATTTCTGCCCAGGCTCAGGAGCCTCTAAGCACATTGCTAAATGAATTCATTGCTGGAACAAAGATTTGGTGGTCGAATAGAGATGGCTATCTTTTGTTGTCAGACATTCAATCCCATATACCAATCCAATTACTTAAGCTGTTTCTATCAGTCTTATTAGGGCTGGCCATTGAGGCTGGCTAGAATGCTGGTCGCTGTGTCTTGGAAGAATGTGGTGGAACAGATTAGCGCTTTAATGAGAGGCTTTCTGAAGGCCAGATCTTTTCTCTTGTATATATATCGAGATCTAGGAATCATTTTTAGGCGAGGGCCCAGAGTCACTGTTACGAAGACTGATCAAAGGATGGCTGGAAATCTGTACGATTGCTTGAAGAAATTTTATGGGTTATAAAATATTGGCATGGGTTCTGTCTGTTATGGGCTATCTGATGAAAATCTCTGGTAGGCTGGGAAAAGGAAATTGCTTATTGGCATTTATTCTGTGGGATGGATATCTTTGGAGTTTGCATTTGAACTCTTTCTTCACTGTGTTACAGGTCAAATTCTGTACTTAGTACTAACATTCCAGGAATGTGGGCTCCATAAAATCAACATAAGCCTTGCTCCATACTTTGCTACCCAGAAAAGCATTATGAGAGAGTGGCTCAGACAAGGGTGAATGGATGATTACTAAGAAAAGATAGCAAGGGTGGAGTGAAATTGCAGTGGTTAATGTGTAGCAGTTGAAACCTAAAGTTAAAATCTGAGTGCAGTTAAGTCAAAGAACTTAGAACACCCTTGCTCTGACTATCAAGAAAAGGTGGTAATTGGTTTTAATGTTCAAAGAAACAATATTCACCTTCTATGTGTTATGCTTATTGCTCTGGAAATGTTTCTGAAATGTCAGATGCAAAGAGGGTTTATTTCATTTTATTTTTATTTATATATTTTTTGAGATAAGGTCTTGTTCCGTGACCCAGACTGGAGTGCAGTGGCGTGATCATGGTACACTGCAGCCTCGACTTCCCAGGTTCACGTGATCCTCCCACCTCAGCCTCCCGGGCAGCTGGGACTATAGGTGCATGCCACCATGCCCAGCTAACTTTTTTGTGTTTTTTGTAGAGACAGGGTTTTACCGTGTTGTCCAGGCTGGTCTCATACTCCAGGGCTCAAGCCATCTTCCCTGCTTGGCCTCCCAAAGTGCGGGAATTACAGGTGTGAGCCACTGTGCCTAGCCCGAAGAGGTTCCATTTCAAAGGAAGGATATCTACTCATACTTGGAAGATTGTAAGCCAATAGAAAAATATTTTTTTCCACAAAATATTGTCTTATAGAAACTTTTAAACAGACACTAAAGTACCCTTTACCAGATTCAATAATTAATTATAGTTAATCTTGCAGCAAAACTCCCTAACCTTCCTAAACAAATCTCTGACTTCATATATTTTATCCATTGCTATTACCTTCTAAAAAATGAGAATACTTTAAAAAAGCATAAACTGCAACAAAATTATCATACCTTAAAAATATTAACAATAATTTCCTAACATCCACCAATATTCACGTGTGAAATTTCTCATCAGAAGAAGATGTAGAGGCTGGGCTTGGTGGCTCACACTGGTAATCCCAGCACTTTTGGGAGGCTGAGGTCGGCGGATCACTTGAGGTCAGGCATTTGAGACCAGCCTACCCAACAAGGTAAAACCCCGTTTCTACTAAAAATACAAAAATTAGCTGGGTGTGGTGGTGCATGCCTGTACTCCCATCTACTTGGGAGGCTGAAGTGGGAGGATCACTTGAACCTGGGAGACAGAGGTTGCAGTGAGCCGAGATTGTGCCCCTGCACTTTAGCCTGGAAAACAGAGTGAGACTCCATCTCAAAAAAAAAAAAAAAAAAAAAAAGATAAAGAAAAAGATGTAAACACATTATGGCCTATTTTTTGGTATGCGATATTTTAGATAATTTTAGATCATAAATGCCCTTTTCCCAGGAAATTGTTTCTTATCTTTGCTATATAAACTTATTCCAGATTCTATAAGGACATTAAAAATTAGAATAAGGGTACATTATATTTGTATGAAAAAAATATATAAAAAATTAAACAATATATCTTTAGTAAAAAGAAAAATCTTTCATCTGCGTAGATGTTTTGGTTTTTATGTTAGCCTCTGTGAGACAGCTGGATATGTTGGAAATAAAGAAATAACATAACAGATACCTGTGCTTCATTCGTTTGACCTCAGCATAGTGTTCTTTCTCCTTTACCCTTGATATTCACTCTCTCTCTTTCAATATAATGAACTCTATCAAAATATAAAATTTTATGGGCTTTGGAAATAGTCTGAGATTCAAATGCAGCAGGATTTGGTCATGGATTCAAAAATAGGGGCTTGAGACCTAGAGACAGCTATTTTAAATATATACGGCCATTTTCCTAAAATGTAGGAAGAAAACTATGAGGAGAGCATTCAGCTCCCTCATAAGCTAAGCTAGTTTCATACCTTCTGAATTGGTGTAGATCAAATACTGAAGTAAAATGGTAACTGAAATGAAACATAACAGAATGACCTCATTCAAGTCATGAGTATGGGGTGGGTGTGTGTGTATGTATTTCTGTATGTATCTGTGTGTATGTATGTGTAAGTCTGTGTGTGTGTGTGTCTGAGTGTATGTGAGTCATCTGTGTGTATAGGTGTGTGTGGCCACTTGTGTATGTGTGTGCACCTGTGTGTATATGTGTGCATGAATGTGTGTATGTATGTATGAGTCTATATGTATTGTGTGCCTGTGTGTGTGAGTTAGTGTGCATCTATGTGTGTAGGTGTGTGTGTGTGAGTGTGTTCAAAGAAAAGCAAATAGTCTCCCTTGGATTGCCCCAATACCTTACTCATTTCTTTATAAGATAAAACCACAAAAACTAACAAATGCAGAATTCTGCTTTTCACTGAGAAACGCAAAGCCACTGGTGCCTGCTTTCTTTGTTTAAAAAAAAGAGTTAGAAAGGTCATCCAAGATAGGAATAAATGGAGGCAGAGGCAAATCAATGTTTAACTTGGAAATATTTTTCAGTTAATCATCTCTGACCGCTCACACTAAGAGGGCACTCCTAGAGTGTTGGCAAACGTGAACTGGAAGTCACTAACCTTCTATTAAAACAGCCAGACTTCAGGATCCGTATAATCAGAAAGCCTGAGGCTCTGTAGGTTTAACCTAAAATGGCGAGAAAACCTTCTTCTGAAAATATGATCCAGCAATATTTTGACTTCTAGACTTTTGCTTCCAAGCATGAGGATTATGAAACCATAGGACTTTCCTTGCTTTAGGATTATAAAAACCTGGGACTCATACCTGGTAGGAAATTTGTTGAAAGGTGTGGGAAATCGTCTTGGAGTCTGTGATATAGCTTTCTCTCCCTGTTTTCTTTTCTGGCATATGTAACTTCATAAAATGCTACAGAATGTGACTTAGTAGCTTTGTGGCTCTTTTGTTGGCTTTTTTGGTCATTTTATTATAAGGAGCAATCTTTAAGAAAGGTATGGAAAGCATATGGGGCCAGTGGGGTCAATATTTGCTCTAATGGGCAAATAGACTTTGTTAGTCTCATTTCCATTTTTTGTGTGTTTGTAGATGGCCAGTGATGAGGACAGGCTATGATTTTGACAGGCTTTGTTCATTCTTCTGTATGGGTGAAATAATTATCTGTCAAACAAAAGAAGTAACTCTTTTTGCCTTTGAATGTGACATACCCATTACATTCATGTAAAGTCGAGTTTGTAAAGAGATTCTTAGTCAAAATGTCACCTTTGACATAAGGCCATTGTGCTTGTGAACTGCTGAGCATATGGCATGCTTGCTATTCTGCGACCCACTGCTCCAAGAGTTCCCTGTGCCATGGACATTTCTTTACAAGAAGAGAGTAATGCAACTGGTGCCAAAACGATGAATATTCTAAGACCCCAAAGATGTATTTCTTTTATGAGACCTGATCTTTCTAACATTTGGATTCTAGACACATGAAACAGCTTGCAATAATTTAGCAGCAGTGAGATTCAGCAAAGCCATATTTGAATTATTGGAAAAGTCTGAATTTTGGTTTTGCATTTAGGGAGCCTTAAAAGATCTGATTTGTAAATGCTTTTGAAGAATTCACGTGGACTAGAAGGATTTTACAGGAAACATGAAAAAAAATGCCAGATTACATGTCTCCTTTATCATTCAAAAGAATAAAGTCTGTATCTGTTGTGTTCCTTTTGCTTTTTTTTAATTTTTTTTTTATTTTTTGAGACGGTGTCTCCCTCTGTCACCCAGACTGGAGTGCAATGGCACTATCTTGGCTCAATGCAACCTCCGCCTCCCAGGTTCAAGCGATTCTTCTGCCTCAGCTTCCCAAGTAGCTGGGATTACAGACACCCACCACTCCCAGCTAATTATTTTGTATTTTCAGTAGAGACAGAGTTTCATTGTGTTCTTTTATGGTGAATGGACAGCAAGACCTTGATGGAACACACATAAAAAATTCTTCATTAAGTTTCGGCTTGGGTCTTTAATCTTGCAATGCTTTTAAATAACATTGCTTTTTGTTATTAACTATTACTTTATTTGGGGCCTGGATATCACTTCTCCTTGGCCATCACCTTGGTCCACCAGTGCTGGGAGAACTATAGGGCCATGATAAAACCCAGTGAAATCAAATGGTAAGAGTCTGCCCATGGGTTTATCTGCCACAATAACAGATGTATTTTCTTCCTATGAAGGAATTGTTTTCTCATTCAAACTTGCCTGAACAGAGGACAGATGGTAGGTACTCTGCCTTATGTGTCGGTTAGCACTGTTACATAACAAGCTACCCCAAACTCTGTGGCCTAAAACAGCAAGATTTATTGCCCTTGGTTTGGCTGGATACTTCTGACACTGGCCAGCTCACTGTGAGTCTCTAGCCAACTGTGGGACAGATAGGGAGCTCTGTTTTTCTAGGCTGGGCTCTTTCACATGTTCAATGGCTGGCTGACTGTAGGCTGATTTAAGGTCACTTTGAATGGGACAATTGGAATCTCTTCCATGCAGTCTCATCCTCTGGCAGGCTCTTCTGGGCTTGTTCCCATGGTGGTGACAAGGATCTGAGAGACAGAAGCATGCAAGACTTCTCAAGGCCCATACTTGGAGCTGATGTGCTGATACTTTCACTGCAAAGCTATAAGCAAATCACAAGACCAGCCCAGACTCGAAAGGGAGGGAAGTAGAATCTTCCTCTTGACGGGAGGATCCACAGAATCACATTGCAGAGAGTGTGCACACAAAGCAACCATTACTTCGCACTGTGAATGCAATCAATATACTTCATCTTAGTTGGTAAGTAATATTCAATAAATCTAGAGATCTCTGATCCAGGTGAAAGAGCTGTGATCCATGGCCAATTGCTCATACCATATTTCTCAAAATGTGGTATACAGGTATCTTCTGCATCAGATTCGCCTGTGGGATTTGAGATGCCCTAGACCTACTGAATTATTATAGAATCTAATTCTGGGTCTCAGAAATCTGCTTGTTAATTAAACTTCTTCCCCAACTCCCACCCCATAACTCTAATATTCAGGTTTGAGAATTTTTGTATTAGACTCACCTACTCAACGCAATCATCAAAACATGTAGATTCAAGTAATAGAACATATTTTTCGTATCTGGAAAACTAACTCTGAAATGAATTACAAAAAATGTAGTTGGACTATTTCAGTGAATTGACTTAAACAAATTCTTACCTTCTCCCAAGTTATGATGAATATGTTATGTCATAGTGGCACCAGATTAACTGATAAACTCATATTGGTAAAACAAGTTTGATTGATTGCTTTTGCTTTAATAAATTTTCACTTGACTAGAAAAGAACACAGATATATAGAAGATATAGGTTTTGTCCAGTGCATCCTAGCAAGGAAGCAGGGGAGGAAAAAAGATGTCTTTACATCTTTAAAATCCTTATCTTAATCTTGAACTCAAAAGCCTTCCATAGGAGTCATCCAGATGCCCTGCAGGTAGGGACCAGCTCTATGTGTGTGTGTGTGTGTGTGTGTGTGTGTGTGTAGCTCTATCTTTTCATTAAAAGCTTCTTTTGAGTCACTAAAAACTTTAGATATTCTGGAAGATTCTTTTGGGGTCAAAAAATATTTTAATGAGAGCTAGAAGAAAAATCTGAAAGGGGCAAACGAGGTTTTAAACAGGCTAGTACTAAACTAGTTTCTTAGATTCTAGTCTTTACTGATACCAGCTGAGCCTGCACAGAGGACCAGATTAGTCTTTTGAAAGCAGTATTGGGTGACTCTCATTCCTTGCTTGAAAACTGTTAATGATGCTTGTTGCCTCACTGGGTTTGCAAATTCAAAAGCATCAGGGGCTAGGGAAAGAAGAGTAAGTGAGTGAAACTGAATGGTTATGATTAATAGGGGGTGGTGAGGTTTCTGGTAAACTAAAAAATGCATGTCCTATTGAGAAGCAGTTAAGTTTAGATTTGCAAAAGAAAAACAAGACCTGCTCAATGGAACACATTTGTGGCTAAATTCAGCTCTTAGGCTACTTGTGTGTTACCTGTGGGCTGGCTCAAGTCCAGATTTATTTATCTGGCATTTGTGATTCTGTACGACCTAACATAGTGCTGTGAACAGAATAGAACTCTTTACTCTCATTTTTAATACAGAGAGGTGGAGGGGAAATATCATTAGGCTTTGGGAGTCTTGGGACTGAATTCTGATTCCACCACTCACTGCAGTAGTGTACAGCCTCAGATGACTCATTTTATCTGTCTCTGAGGCTTGTTTGTTTTTCATGTATACAATGTGGGCAGTAATGCCTGCCCTGCTTTGTTCATGTATTTCTTAGAAAAATAAAAGGATGCCGTTCAGAGCTACAGCACCAATACTGCAGCCACTGGCCATATGGGACTATTGAGAACTTGGCATGGGTCTAGTGTGACTGAGGAACTGTATTATTTAATTGTGTTTAATTTTGATTAACTTAAATTTAAGACCTGCTTGATTCAGGTCTTTGAAAACTTTTAAGAATGCCTGATACAACTTGAATTTGCCAATCTTCTTTTTAAACTGTAAATTTTAATCTAAATATAGATCAAATACTTCTGGTGAAAATTTACCATCTGAATTGAGATGTCTGTAAATGTAAAATACACACTGGATTTTGAAGATTTAATATAAAAAAGAATGTAAAACATATCAATACCTTTTTGTGTTGACTATATAACTTTTTATATTGATTATTTTAAATACATTGCATTAAATTAAGTATATTATTAAATTAATTTCACCTATTTCTTTTTACATTTTAAAAAATGTAGCCAATTGATTTGGACTCTCACCTCTGGAGACAGGACTAGAAATATAAAAATTACATAAGTGACTCATAATACGTTTCTACTGAACACTAGTGATCTATATGAAAGCTTTTAATGAACTATGATGTTGTTATCAATAAATTCCACAAGTAGGTTGCAATATCTGTGAGCGTAAGGATCATCTACTATTATTTCTACTTTATTTCCCATCATATATTTAGGGCCTGGCCCAGTGCCTGGCACAAAGTAGGGGCTTGGTAAATATTCTGTGAACAAATACTTATTTAAATAAATTTAAATAGTTATTAAATGAATATGTATTCAAGCTGTGCCATTGTTTGCATTGCCTATTAAATGAGGAGGCTATAAAATGATATTTAAGTTGCTTCCAGCTCTGAAATACAATAAAATCTGACATGACAGGATACCATACAACAGGGTGCAATATTCTTTCACTCTATTTGAACATGTGTAGTCTTTTTTACTTGGCTGGGCTGCTGGGATTTTGCTATAGTCTCTTTACACAATACATGCCAATATAAGAAAGAGAAGCAAATCTTTCTTAGATGACAAAATCTAACTCATGCTGCCAGATTCTGATTAGTGATAAGGGAAGCAAGACTGGCCATATCAGCAACTATATGTTGGACCTTATCACTTTGTTTTTATTTTTGTTTTCGATCAAACTCCAGTTTTATTAGAATAATCCTCACTGCAGTAGGCATGCTTGCCTATAGATTGCAGAGGTTTTTTAATGCAGGTGGGGATTCCACACCTTGAAGTGAGAATTTGCCTCTTGGGAAGTAACGAGCTCTCCTGGAGAATGAATTGTCACCTCACATTTTCCATCTGTCCTCAAAGAAGTGTGTTTATTTTTAGCGAACATGATAAACCCCAGAGGGCATAAGTGATAGATTCCCCTAACCAGTAGGTTTCACTTTGTTTCATTTCATGTGAAGTAGAAGAGTATTCTCTTGGTAATTAACCTATCAGGTTTCTGAGATGCCTGCAGCTCCTCTTATAAGGAAAAGTGTTTGTGTGTAAATTGTCTATATAATATATGCAAAAGTGTTTGTTTCCATAGGAAATGTTGCAATGCAGGTTTTTTTTTTTTGCCATTTATAAAATGTAACATTTTGAAAGACTTTCATTTCATGAAATTAAAGGTGGGAAACTTGACTGTGGAGTACAATTTCTTTGGAAATGAATAGCAACTTGTCATTTTCCTTTGCTTCTTGCTGATGGAAATTGTGAGGATTCCAATCTTTTCCCCTGAGAGATTATCTTCTTTTGGCTGCCATCCTAACTTTTGAGATGTTTACTCTACAAGCAATTTAAACAAAAGGGAGGAAGTGCCCTGGACTAGAGGCTGCATGTGAGCATAATGAAAAATGCTTGATACTGAATCACAGGAGTGGAAGATGGTGTGGTGACTTCTGATTTGGAATTGCACCTCTGGAGACAGGACTCTTTTGAAGAAACTAGGATAAAAGGAAAGCCTGTTGTGACAAAGCTGGCCCATTTGTAGCGTAGGCATTTTCCCCTTTTTCCTGGCGTATGAGATGGTCACCCTGTGAAAACGCCTGATGACTGCTAAAGCAATCTAGTTTTCTTCTGCCCTGGAGTGGTGTCAGTGAATTAAGTTTCTGCAATGTAACTTAGAGAATACGTGAACGTCAGAGTGAAAATTGATTTAGGCAAGATTCATCACTGGATGCTAAATCTAGAGGTACAGATTAAATAAAGAGCAGAATACTTAGGCCAGATGCGGTGACTAACGCCTGTAATCCCAGCACTTTCAGAGGCCAAGGCGGGTGGATCACCTGAGGTCATGAGTTTGAGACCAGCCTGGCCAACATGGTGAAACCCTGTCTCTACTAAAAATACAAAAATTACCTGGGTGTGGCAACAGGCAAGTGTAATCCCAGCTACTCGGGATGCTGAGGCAGGAGACTCACTTGAATCTGGAAGGCTGAGGTTGCAGTGAGCCAAGATTGTGCCACTGCACTCCAGCCTGGGAGGCAGAGTAAGACTCAATCTCAAAAAAAAAAAAAAAAAATGCAGATTACTTACATAATTTCAAGGTATCTAAAGGTAAAGAAGGAAAACAGGTCTCTATGCAATGAAGAAATGGGGCAAGATCTTCATCAAATCATAGAAACTAACATCACAAAAACGGGCAAATTGGGTATCAGAATCCTGAGATGAGACTTTAGGAAGAACACATCATTATGTAGTATTCCAGGCCCAAATATGATATATGAACCTAATCATAAGGAAATGTTAGAGAAATCCAAGTTGAGAAACATTCTATAAAATAACTGAAAAGCTGAGGAATTGCTCCCAGGTTAAAGGAAACTACAGAGCTGATAATTAAATAAAATATGTGATTATGAACTGAATCCTTTACCAGAGAAATAATTGTTATAAAGGGAGTTCTTGGGGACACATGATGAAATTTGTATATGGTCTGTAGGAAGAAAATATTACATCAATGTTAAATTTCTTGAATTTGGTAACAGTACTGTGATATGTAAGAGGCTATCCTTATTCCTATGATATACACATGGAGGTATTTCAGAGCAAGGACACGTTACATGTGTCCTAGAGTCACACGGTCCAGAAACAACTGTCTGTGACTGAGTGTATGCCTGGATACACACACACACACAGAAACAGAGAGGGGTTTGTGAAAGTGTTTCTGTAGATTTAAAATAATTTCAAAATAAAAGTTTTAAAAAATAAAGCTAATACTCCCCCCCCCGCAACACACACACCTCCTCACATATGCATGCATCTAGTGGTGAAAGGTTTTATGAGAGGAGAATTTAGAATACAGAAAGTTTGAATATTGGGAGAAAGATTTGAGGAATAACTGCAAAAGCACCTTCTCATAAATATTGTTGGAAGCAGTCCTTTTACAATGACAGACTCCAGAGATTTTATGTCCATCAGGGTAATCCCATTAAAGAAATTTCAGATGGCTGCAAAGCTGTGAGAGTCCAGGTATAGGGTGATGAAGCCCTGGTTAGGAGGTTGATTTATTGGCTGGCTTAACCCATGCGTTACTTGGAACCTGTGGAGCAGTAATCTGGGTCAAACCTGGGTGCCCTGCACCATCCTCAGAGAGGGAAGCAGTGATGAGATTAAACCCAGGAAGGAATACATTCCCCATCCCTTAAGTGTTGCATTCCGGGGGTTGACAGCTGGCTATATATCTTCTCTTAGTAGCCTGGAATATCTGCAGTGGCTGAACGCCACCATCTCATATGAAGCATGTGAAGGCATGTTAGTTCTTCAGGCAAACTCTCCCAACCAAATAGTGTTGATTGGTGAACCATGAGATTTCAAGTGTGCAAGCTTGCTCTTCTTTCACACTTAGGGCTGAGACAATGCACCTATATCTGCTGTGTACAGTGCTTTCTAGGAAGGGTAGGGCTCGCTAATCAGCCCATTAGAGTAGAGAGAATGAAGCTGTTGTTTTACCAGTCTAGAGAAAAATCTCAGTGGGATCTCCTTTAACGAACACCTGTAATCTGGTGGCACACCAACACACAGTTAGCTCTTTATACAGACATTTGCAACGCACTAGGAAGCACCCTGTGGAGTTACATAGGAAGGAAAATTCAGCCCTTTATTACTTAATCACATCACTCAATGTTAGAGGTTTTCATTATCTCATAAAATGCTTTCCAGGGGTAGAGAAAGGTGGTTTAGAAGAAATTTTATTGACTTGCCTTGTTTCCAATTTTGTGAGCTTTCAGAAATACTTGTTCCCTCTTATACACACACACACACACACACACACACAGACACACATTTTAAAAACATGACTTTTTTGCAGGATTGGTTTATTTTCAAGGCCATTTTGCTTTGTTCTATTATCCATATGGTTTAAGAACTATTTTCTGTAAGGGTAAATGGCATAGAGAGCTGTAAATAATCAAAGTGTATTTGATTACAACAGTAATTGTTTCACAGTGTTGTAGATCAAAAACATAACATAGGATGGAGCCAGTTTCAGATCTAGCAAGCTTTCAAAGCTATTGGCTTTAAAAGAATGAGGTCCTAAGACTAGGGCTTCTAGTTTTCAAAGTGCTGTGCAGAGTTTCAATCTCATGATCTCTTATCAACTCTGAAAGGGGACACCTTTGTTGTCTTTGCTGAGTAACAGTTAAAATTTTTCCATTTTAATTTCAATGGATAGCATTGTTATTTTATACAATATGAATTGTTTTATGAGGGGTTAGCTGTACAAGCTGGGGACTACAAAACTCTCTACTTATTTACTTAGTACCTAGAAAAGAAGTAAAGGAACAGAAGGAAAGGATTTTTTTTTTTTTAAACAGAGAAGAGATCAGTGACACACCTAGCCACAACTTGAGGCATTCTAGTGGGGGTTCAGTTTCCACGTACATGACTTATTTGGCAGAGCGATATGGTCCCAAGGTTTCTGATTCAACTGCCTTAAAAAAATTCATGGCTAGAACACAAAATTTCTGAGTGTGGGTGTGGGGGTTTTTAAGGCATAACTGTGGCGGAGTCAAAAGCTTTTTAGAAGCTCAGCAATTAAGACAGATTACTGAGATCTCTTTCTGAACAGAGATGCTGTGATCTCTTTGGGGAGGACCTGTCTGGGGAGGAAGCTGGAGGTTTCACTTCAGTGCAGAGTGAACTGGGGCAACCATCTTGCGTTCTTGAGATGGGACTGCCCTCCAGCAGGTTTTCTAACCTAGACTGCAACTTTCTTGTGAGAAAAGGAAAAATATTCCTTGGGCTACGGGCCTTCTTTAGCTAGTGGTATGTTTTCAGATGCGTGTGTGTTTTAGATTGCAAGCTTTCTAAATTTCTTTTATTTGTAAGAGTCTGTGATTCCATGTGTGTCTTTTTAGTTTGGCAGGGGCAAGTCTCAACGGAGAAAGAAGTGAACAGAAGGCTTTCTCTTCATAGACTTCCGCATAAGATCAATTTCTTCTCAGCCCACTGTTCAGAGCAAGAACAGAAATGGAAATAGTTCTCTTTTTTTGCTGGCAACCAGGCAACTTTCCCATGGGACAAAAAGTATCAAGGCTGATCCTGCATTTCCTCAACGTGGCAGATTGACTTTGGTTAAAGAGTCTAGTGAAATTTCCCTATGTGAACACTAGATCCATTAGCTTTCTTCCCCAAAAGCTATTTACATGCTTGCCCTGCACATGTCTCTTGTTTTTCACCTTTTTTTTTTTAAATTGCTCCAAGCTTTGGCTCTATTTTAAACTATGTCCAGCCATTTACCATATTAAGGAAAAAAGCAGGTATTTATCTCATTCCACTAGGTGCTGATTGGTTATAAAATGTCCTTGTAAAATCTGTTCTTGCTGTTAACCTCATTTGTATGAAGGAAAAGTATTTGGAATTTGCTAAAATTGCTGAACAAGAGGCAGAGCAGTCACTTCTGTAGCCTCGTGTTTGTTTTATGAGAAAATCCCGAGCCTCTAAGGACCTTGGTAAGTCTCCTGGTGGGTTCCTCTGGCTCTGGGTGAATCGGCCACTTGACATGGCCGTGCACATTACTGGACTTTTCCTGTCTCATGCCTCTCCTGGGAGGGAGATTACAAGACTTCTCTTTGTAACCTAATATGATACATATCAACTTATACATCAAGAATTCATCCTAAAAGCTAAGCTGACATCTTTCTGGACTGACTTAAAGCCAATTTTTGGTTGTTTTCTCCTTGGAGATAGAGAACTTTGATCTAATAACACTCCATATATTACTCAACCACCCTGTGGGGCCAATCTCAGTTCCTTTAACCATTTATTCCCCTTGCGCCTTCCCAAATGTGTAATCCGTTTACATTTTCTCTTCTCTAAGTAATATATTCTTAAGGTATCTGTGACTCATTTTTTTTTGCATGCAAAATGTTGTGCTGTTTCTGTTCATGCTTCCACAGTGACCTTCTTTATCCATGTGCCAACCATGCCATGTTTAGCCAGGCTAAGAGCATATGTGGTTTCCTTTGATGGCACAGCCCTGGTAACAGAGACAGCCATGAGAAACAGAAAGAGAACAGAAAAAAGGATCAGGCTGTGTTTCTGTCTAGAACATAGATCAGACTAAAAAGTATTCAATAAGTGAATTCTACATAAATAAAATTTCATTTCTATGTCATTTTCCTTGCTGTCTATACCGCCTTTATTAATAATTAGAAAGCTTTCTTAGTGGGATATTTTGAAATTTAAAAGTCATCCCTTTTTTAATATCTTCAGAATAATAAAATACATTATAACTAGAGATTTTTACGCTAATTCAACCACTATCTTAGGGTCGAAATTTGGCAATTTGGTTGATCTCCCAATAATGGGCATTGCCCAGAAGCTATTGTGTTCCCCAAAATAACACTGATAAGAGGAGACCACTCCCAGAATGCCATGGGCCCTTTCACTTGGAACTAGCATGGGTGTAACTTCTTTACTTCCTGAAGCTATATCAGTTACAAATGTGTGGAAGCAGAGAAGATTAAGCTATTATGGAGAATTTTCTTCCGAATAATTCATATTATTTTTCCTGGGTAGAATTGTTCATTCCCAGCTCCCTCCCTTCAGATACGAACTAAATTTTGAAAGTTCAGTACATTTTTTTCTGAACATAGAATTCTGACCATGATAATAGGTTCTGGGAACGATCTGAGTTTTCAGTATTCCAGTGAACAGGATGTAATAAAAACTTCATAAAGAACCAACCCTTTGTCATGTACTTCGAACATTGTTTCACTAATAGTGATTTTCTAGTTTTTAGCTCTTGAGAGCAAGTAACTTATCATCTTAGCTTAATTATTCATGGCCCTAAAATAAAACAAGAACACCCTGCCAAGTCATATTTTAGTAAGAATTGTCCTAATCTCAAAATCCCATATTTTAAATCAGTGAGATTTTAGGTTTTGCCACTTTCATGATAAGTTTTTTTTTTTTTTCACTCTGGAAGCTTTGCCATCAATTCATTTTCTGCATGATCTGGTTTTCGATTGTCTTTGTTAATGCAGAGCCATCTTGCTCAGTAAGAAATGAGCATGCAAGGACCCAAGGCCAAGGAGTTGATGTTATTTAAACCTTTCTGGGGCAGAAGCTGTTTAGAAAAGCCTGTTTCCCTTGCTAAGTAACTCATCTAGAGTCGTGGGTAGTTCTCCTGTTGTTTCCCTAGTCAAGACATCAGGTTCTTTACTGTCTCATCTACATCAAATAAAAGCTTGAATCTTGCAGAATAGATGGAATTTATTTAGATGTCTGTTACTTCATATTTATGTCCTCCTTCCCAATGGCTATAACAATCCTTAGCTTTTTGTGACAAAACATGCACAATCCCAACCCTCTCTTTCTTCTTTCTTCTTTCCCTCCTTTCCCTTTTGGAAGGGCACTCTTAGAGAGAAGGATTGGTTTTTAGACTACCATTGCTACAGTCTGAATGCCTTAGTGGGAAGGGTTGAGAGGACTGATTTAATAACTCAAGTATTTATTGAGTGTCTACTAGATGCTAGAGATTGAGGTTACCTGAGTTTGGCTTGTGCATCTCTCACTTCCAGAATGGCAGCAGTAGGGACAAACTGAAGTAGTGCTGTTCTGAGCTTGCTGGTGTGCAAGTGTTATTAAGATGACTTCACAATGGCAAATTGGAATAGAGTACTTGAGACCCAGCTAGTGGTATCTCTTAGGCTGTAGGAAAGAAAGCAGAGAAAGATTAAGAGTGACTGCCATCCAAGCATGGGGGAACTCCAAGTTCTCTTTGAGGAAGAAAATAGAAGCATGTATGGACCAGGGCAGTTGTTTCACCTGGTTGAACAGGCTTCTTGGTATAGACAAAGGCAAAGCACTCAAGAAGACATCTGTCTGCTGCTGAGGTAGTGGGACAGACAGGGCATAGGGGACTCTTTTTTACTTATTTTGCCTCAAATGCTATAACCCTGCAAGGAGAAATAAAAGCTAGCATTCATGGAGTACTTACTATGCGGTAGGATTTATTTTCAGCCCTTTATACGTAATATCTAATTTAAACCTCATAGCAACCTGGAAAAGCAGGCACTATTATTTTTCAGATGAGGAAACTAAAATACGAAGTGTTTGAGTACCTTGCCTAAATTCACGTAGCTAGCAAAAGATGGAGCCAGGCAGTCAGATTCCATAGGCTGAGACCCCTTATCCGAAAATTGGACGCCTTGGGAGCAGGTTTCTTGTGCCAGAACCTGCAGGGAAAAAAAGGTACAGAATCTCTAACAGAAAGTTAGTTTCTGATAGAATTTAGATGATTTTGTTAGTTTGTCTATAGGCATGGAATCATTTGATATAGGGGGAGGGTGCATTGTCATATTTGATGAGCACACACATTTCTTCAAATTTCCCCAAATTTGCTCAGAGTTTGGAAACTTCAGTCCATGAAGCTCTTGTAGGTAGTTTTGTTCTTTTAGAAAAACTCATTCTCCAGAGCTGGCAAAGCAGAGCCCTGGAGCTCCCCGGGAACAGTGGGAAAATTTTTTCTCTTAAGTCAATTGAGCGAAAGCCCCAGCAAAGTGGCATTTTATAGAAGAGGCTTGATCAAAGTCAGTAAAGCTGAGTATATTTCCTTAAACATATCTTTAGGTAAACAGGGAGGATGCAATAAGATTTCAAAATAACACAGTTCAGTCAGTGAAACAATTGAAGATACCCATCTGATTTAAACTGAATTCAGCAACTGCAACAATACTATCTGATGAAGGAGATTTTGTGTCACATGTTCAAAGCTGGCTTTAAGTCTTAAGAGGTATCAAAATAATCAAAGTGTTTTCTTTGCCCTTAGCCGTCAATGAGAAAGAATTATAAATGGTTGAAATGTTTATGTTAATCAGAAACCGCAGTTGGGAAGTGAAAAGAAAGGCTGTTTCTGAGCAGAAAACAAGGAGGAGTGACCCTGTTATTACAGCTTCTGTCTTAGAACAGTTATACACTCTCTGCTTCAGATCCTAGCTCCAGGATATCCCAGGCTTCTTGGAGGAGGCCTTTTAATGTGAGGGGAATCAGAATTGCTAAAGGGACCCTCAAACTTCATGAATTAACCTAATCATCTGGAGTGATTTTTTAAAGATACAGATTCCAGGCCTCCCTTGGAACTTCTGCTCTAATAGGTTCAGATTGGAATCCAGGAATATGAATAACAAGTCTCCCCGTATGAGAGTCCTATGATCAATCAGGACTGGGAGCCACATTTTGGTGTACCCATTTTACAGATGAGTAGACTGAGACTTGGCAAGGATAATTTACACGCTTGATCCCTGCTCTAGATGTGGAGCTGAGACTCGAATCTAGAATCTCTCTCTCTTTTTTTTTTTTTTGACTCTAGATTGAGTGCTTTTAAAATGTCTTTGGGTACATGTGAATTGGGCAGTTAGAGATGAGTGTGTGTGTGTGTGTGTGTGATATGCAGATACATAAGGGTGAGTACCTATCAGTAAAAGGTGTTAAATATTGAACTATTAATAATTACACTATAATTTTAAGTATGGTAAGAGAGCAAAAATCTCCAACTCTTGGAATAAAAACGTTTATCCCATGAACATATAATTATTTAGTACCTAGTCTTCTGGGAAAGGTAAAAGCACAAGAAAGAGAAATAAGATACACTTTCCTAGGAGTTACTTCAGGACAATATTCTAAAATACTTTGTCCAAGGCTTACATTCACATAGAATAATCATGCCTGACATCTTAGAAAAGATAATTAGACAAGACAGCGAAGAAGTGTCATATCACTTGTATCTCCTCTTCCCAGTCCAGTGGGCTCAAAGCACTCTCCTGTTCACTTCTGCTTTTTCTCCCATTAGATTTTGAGCTCCTTGAGGTAAAATATGACTTGGAAGGATGTTCTTGTTTTATTTCAGGGCCATGAATAATTAAGCTAAGATGATAAGTTACTTGCTCTCAAGAGTTAAAAACTAGAAAATCACTATTAGTGAAACGATGTTTGAAGTACATGGCAAAGGGCTGGTTCTTTATGGAGTTTTTAGAGAGGGTAGGGATTGTGCATGTTTTGCCATGAAAAGCCAAGGATGTAAGTATTCTTACTTACATCCTTAAATGCCTAGCCCAATGTCTAACATATAATACTAGTGATCATAATAATAATTTATTGAGCTCATATTTAATTTAAAAATCCTATGATATAGGTAAGGTTTTAACCCCCATATCATACATGAGGAAACAGATATGCAAACACCATCTGGTTTGTTTAGTGAAGGTAGAGGAAGCTCAACTCTGTTCTCTGTCCACCAGAATGGACAAGGAGGGGGTTCAGGACAAGTTAGGACTTTTGACAAGGCCTGGAGAATGGATACAGGTCAAATGAGGAATCGGCTGGGGAGTCATGCTCCCTGGCAGAAGGAAGGAATGCTAATATACTTGAGAAGGAGGGAAGAAATAAAGGTAAGCATGCTTGAGTATCAGGTGCAGGTTTGTGTCCTCCATGCAGGGTTGAGCAGAGAGGCAGTAGAAACTGTGGTTAGAAAGGTGATTTGGGGTGGACCCAAGAATGGCCATTGATGGCCTTTGTGGACGACCTTGAAACCTGGGCTGAGAACCTTGGCTTTTATTCTGTCCACATTGGGGAGCTCCCAGAAGCTTTGAGGAGGGGTGATATGGCTTGGCTGTGTCCCCACTCAAATCTCATCTTGAATTGTAGCTCCTATAATTCCCACATCTCGTGGGAGGGACCTGGTGGGAGGTAATTGAATCATGGGGGCAGATCGTTCTCATGCTGTTCCCATGATAGTGAATAAGTCTCATGAGAGCTGATGGTTTTATAAAGGGGAGTTCCACTGCACATGCTGTCTTGCCTGCTGCCATTTAAGATGTGTCTTCCTTCCCCTTTGCCTTCCACCATGATTGTAAGGCCTCCCCAGCCATGTGGAACTGTGAATTATACCTTTTTCCTTTATAAATTACCCAGCCTCGGGAATGTCTTTATTAGCAGCATCAGAACAGCCTAATACAAGGGGAAACAGTGTCCCAGAAAACGGCTATTCTAGGATGGCTGTGTCAAGAATTAGAAAAGGTCTGAGGCACCACAGCTCAAAGTCCCTATTCAAAGAAATAAAGACATTTGGAGAAAGTACCAATTAAGGAAGAGAGGAGACAATGGATTTATCTTTGTATGTGTTGAGTTGGGGATTGAGATGCCCAAGTCAGGTGGCCATCTCTACCAGGCAGTTGGAACTATGGGGCTATGGAGTGAGCAGCAGAATGGGACTGGAGTGGATTTTTGAAGTTGGTAATAAATGAGATCTCTGAGTAGAAGAATAAGAAACAGGAAGAGCAGAATTCCGGGACCAAATATTGTGCACCTGTTCTATTCGGGGTCAGGAAGAAAAACCAAGGCAGCAAATGGGCAAAACAGTAAGTGGAATCTGGAATGTAATGAGCTTCTGCATTTTATTAAAAAATACCCTCTTGTATATGATTAACTGTCTCATGTGCTCATTTCTCACGTGTGTGTTTATCCAGTGAGTTTTTCTTCCCAACTTCCGACAAGACACTTCTACCACGCTGCTTGCCAACTGGAAATCTTGCCAGGACCTTAAACTTAATATTTCCCAAATTGAACTCGGCTTCTCAATTTCCAAACTTGTCCTGTGTTCTGTGTCCTCTATTAGTAGTGACAATTTCCCATCTCCCAGGCTCAAACCCTTCAACTGTATTCCACTTTTTTCCAAGGCCCAGAAGGTTGACCTCGGTGCTGCTTGTAACTGCCTGGCCTCCCCTCCCACACCGCTGTACTTGAGTTCAGGCCCCCAGTGCCTCTACCTGGGGATGTTGCAGTAACCTCTTAATTCATCTTCTCAAGTTTGCACTCTCCTCACTCTAATCCATCTTAAACACTGCGGCTACCAGACTCATCTTTTGGCATCTGATCTCTTGACTCACCCGATCCTCTTAAAGATCTTGCATAGCTTCTATTTGCTGACAGCACTCATTTCATATTTGGTCCCCCATATGAAATCTTGTCCAGGAACTCTAGTATGTCAACTAGATAAAAGCAGACTGTCCCAGTCACAACAGGGTAGTATCCTGGATTGTCCCCCCATTCTGTTTTCACAACACCAAGAGCTCAGCAACATAGATTTTGAAGACATGCCAGCTTCCTGAGCCTCATAGTAATGGACCCCCCAAATTAACTCCCATTGTACTTTTCCCATCTATGGCCCATTATTGCCAACTGTGTCTCCTCCAGTTGATTCATTGTGGAACAGTTATTTCCATCTTCTGTCTTTGCTTCCCCACTTTTTATCCTTTGCTCATTTGAATAGAATTCTATTCTGTTTAGAAAGCCCTCCCTTCATCTGCGTAAGTCCTAATTCTGTCTTTCAAGACCCACCTCAAAGGCTTTCTCAGTGCAGAGTTCCTGCCTCAGTTTGTTCCCCTTAATTTCAAGTACTCTCTCTTTCTGCTCAACCCCTCATTGCTTATTATCTGGGTCTCTCTTAGGCATGTATCACTTTCTGCTTCGTACGGGAATTATTTAGTGTCAGTCTATTCTCTGCTTGTAGACTTGAGATCAAGATAATTGATCAACTTGCCCTTGTATTCATTCTCAAGGATTGGAACACATCTTGAGCTTGTTGCTCACAATTATTTGCAGAGAGAACATCAGCTTCTTGAGCATCATGAAGGCAGGAGTGAGGACTCCATCACCATTGTGCATTTCCTGTCATGCAGAGGTCAGGGCCAGGCTGACAGCAGACCTCATAATGAGCATAAAAAGCTGGCAGGCATTTCGTTTTGCTTTGCAGCTGTAATGTGTATTCTCACCTGCTCAGCTGCCTTTTGAAAGTCATTGATATAGACCTTCAGAGCCACAAAAGAACAGTTCGTCCGTCTAGTATGGAGGTGAGGAGAGCAATTAACCCTGATTCTGTTCATGACGTTCATAGGCTAAAAGAGGTAAAATGCACTTCAGATAATTAGAGGCAGGATCTTAAAATGCATAATAGTAATCTTTGTTATGCATCTTCTACCCGAGGTCATTTTTCCAGTAAGTATTTTATGGCATGTTTCCTTTGAGGTAATTTGCTGCCGCATGCCACTGTCTTTAGAGCGGATCTTCTGAAGGAGCCTGAAAAGAACCTAAAGTAACGGTTTAGAACTTTTATAGTTCTGTATCTCTAGTGAGATGCATAAACAGTTTGAGTTGAAAGAACTTGGAGGACAGTGGCAATAAGCTTCTGGTAGGGGCAGTAGGAACTGTGAAGGAATAAATTAAAGTACTACATGAACTTTATACTTCTCAACTGCTCAGCATGAGTCAGTCCTAACTTCCCAGCTTGGGTCACAAGTTTATCCTCTCAAAGGGCTGTGAAAGCAGCCACAATGGCAGGGGATGATGGATAAAGTTGTCCTGAGGAAGGGTGTGCATGGAAGTTCTGTTTGGGTTTTAAATTCCCCAAGAAGGTTCAAGAATTTTTCGTAGTCTAAATTCAGTAAATGAGAAGAAAAAGCAGGGGATGGGGAGGCTCACATCAATCATTTGTCTTAATTGTGTACATTTCGGTATCACATAGAGAAAGTTTGCTTATAAGTATAAAATCACAAGGGGAAAGATTTTTTGATTACTCGATTGCAAAATTAAAAAATATATACATATTTTTAATTTAAGTGTTAAATTCAAGTTCCTTCATATATGTCCTTCTCTTAATGCACAAAGGCCTAGAGATATGCCTGTTAGAACATGTTGCTAATCTCTCTTGCAGTTGAAGTAGCTCTGAGTTTTCCATTGATAAGAAAAATCAGATTTTTAAAAAATGATAACTCATTGTCTTTTGGAAATGGAAACTGTATGCATAGTTCCTAAGCCAATGATATAATTGGACATTTTAGTGTAATTGCTTTGATTCTCATATTCACAGTAGTCATATGTTAAATATGGGCTCGTTCATAGATGTTATAATGTAAGAATGCTTAAAAAAAAGACCTAGGAAATAAAATATCTGTGCCTTGGTTTGAGGTGGAATTCAAAGCTCCCCAGACATTTCACATAGAATGGATTCACAATGTTTATCTCAAACACTATGTAATATAAAGCAGGGCCTAAGAACTTTGCTTTAGAGTTGCATTGCTTGGTTGAAATTCCAGCTTCACCAGTTTAGCTGTGTGACCTTAGTCAAGCCACTTAACTTCTCTGTACCTGTATTTTCCCAGCTGAAAATGGAAATAAGCACAGAACATGTCTGTTTTAGTCAGCTTTTATTACAGTCCTGCTGTGTAACAAATAGCCCCTTCCCTAAACAAATTTAGTGCCTTATAATCACAGATATTTTATTTCTCCTTCAATTATCTGTAGGTCAAGTATGACAACTCTGTTACTGGCTGACAGTTGGATTCAGGTCTAGTCCACTGATATGAGGCTGAGAGAGCAGTGGTTCTCTGAGGTCAATGTGAGAAGCATGAAAGAATGAACTGAACCATTTAACAACCCAGGCAGAGCCTTTGCTTGCATATATTTACATTTCATTGGTAAAGCAAGTCATATGGCCAAGTTTAACATTGAGGGGTGGGTCATCATGCTTTTCCCATGGAAGGAGGAAGGGACAGTGAGTAGTTGCTGAACAATAACATCTACCTCACTATTCTGGGGTTGCTGTGAGTGATAACTGATGTAGTACACATTTGCTTGTGTCATAGTAACAGATCAAGATGCATTTCTCATTATTATTATGTCTTACAAAAAAGGTGGTGCCATAAACTGAAAGGAAAACAAAGGACAAAAGGACCTCAGAGAACCCAGTCAGGCATTACTGATATTCATGGTCCAACTTGCCCCGAGTCTCTCCTTTATTGCCAGCTTCTTCCTCTGCTACTGTAGAACCTGAAGGATTGTTAGCAATCTGGGAACAGAGGGGAGAAGTTTATCTCTCTCTTCTCTCTCTCTTCCTCATCCAGGCTGATGCTTAGTTGAGCACTGACAACTCCTTTCATAATGGTCCAAAAGTGTCACAAATTTGATTTCTGGGGGCCTATGGTAGTGAGTCAAGAATCTTAGGAAGTGCATAACTTCTATTAATTTTCTCCTCTCCTCTCCTCTCTTCCCCTTTCCCTTCCCTTTCCCCTTCCCCTTCCCTTCCCTTCCTTTCCCTTCCATTCCCTTCCCTTCCTTTCCCTTCCCTTCCCTTCCCTTTCCCTCCTCTCCCCTCCCCTCCCTCCCTTCCCCTCCCCTTCCTTCCTCCCTTTCCTTTTCCCTTCCCTTCCTTTCATTCCTTTACCTTCCCTCTTTCCTTTTCCTTCCTTCATTCCTTTTTCCTTTTTCTTTTATTTATTTATTTTTAAACAAAATGAAATTTCCATCAGGCGAATAGATTATATCACAGTATTTACTATCACCATTAACTCATAGAGTGAGTTTGGTTTGGTGTCTTGGAAGTAGATGCTGAGACAGAGTTTGGTAAACAAGATGTTTACTAAGCATTAATACCCATGAAAAGAAGGGGTAAGAAGTAAGATTGGGTGTTATAAGTCCGATGAAGCCTCAACCAACTAGACATAGACTCTGAAGCCAGCATAGCCCTCCAGAGCTGTCCTGAGTTGAATTGAGATGACTAATCATTTAAATTTCTGAATAGATCAGTCATTTGATGTGGGCTGCCCAAGAAGGGACATGGCTTGGGTATGGTGACTCTGCAAAAGGCAGACCCTGAAGGAGCTGGCAGCTAGAGGCTGCATGCAGATTGTACACCTACAACTGGGCAGCAAGCCCGTCCTGAAAAGGAATCTGGGAGGTGCTTCCCATGTGGACCACACAATCTAGCTCATTGTACACATTTAATAAACGTTAGCTGTTATTATTATTGCTGTTTATCCTTGATGTCTGTATATGTACATTTTTTCTATCTCAGCCTTCTTCCTGTCCCCCCAACTGCCCCTAGATGACATTATTTTCCTCCCATGCTTGGCACAATCCCTAAGAGAGCTGTTTTTGATGCCGAGGGCTGTGATGGTAGTAAGATCCATCCGGCTCCTTTGGCTCTGAGCCCCGGAGAACAATCTGGCTCTTGTGTTTACTCTTGAGTTTTCAACCTCAGCTTATCCAACCTCAAGCAGGGATGGAGGAGACCCCAGCAGAACCCCAATGTCCATCAGACTTGGATCTCTGCCCAAAGTCTATTATAAACAATACCATAAAGCCTCTAAGATATGATTCTATCATTCCAAGAAGGAGTCTTAGATATTTGAAAAACTAGGCTCATATCTTTTTTTTTTTTTTTTTCTTTTTGAGATGGAATCTCATCTCACTCTGTCTCCCAGGCTGGAGTGCAATGGCACGATCTCGGCTCACTGCAACCTCTGGCTCCCAGGTTCAAGCAATTCTTCTGCCTCAACCTTCTGAGTAGCCGGGACTACAGGCGTGCACCACCATGCCCAGCTAATTTTTTATTTTTAGTAGAGATGGGGTTTCATCATGTTGGTGAGGCTGGTCTCGAACTCCCGACCTCAGGCGATTTACCCGCCTCAGCCTCCCAAAGTGCTGGGATTACAGGCATGAACCACTGTGCCTGGCCAACTAGGCTCGTATCTTATAGAATAAAGGAATGTTGAAATAAAAGAAAAATTAAAATCAGCTTGTTCATTTTCTTCCTCTTAAAGTTGAGGAAACCAAAGCTTAGAGAGCCATGTTATGTTCTCATTTACTCAACTCTTTATTGGCAAGAACTGGGGTGGAGCCTGGAATCTTAGGCCAGTCATTTTCCATGTCATCATACAGTATGCAGATAGCACTGGCATTTTGAAATGTAGCTCAGAGATGGAATTGGATTTGCTGGGTGTGGTGGCTCACCCCTGTAATCCTAGCAATTTGGGAGGGCAAGGTGGGTGGATCACCTGAGGTCAGGAGTTCGAGACCAGCCTGACCAACATAGTGAAACCCTGTCTCTATTAAAAAAAAAAATACAAAAATTAGCTTGGCATGGCTGTGGGCACCTGTAATCCCAGCTACTCAGAAGGTGGAGGCATGAGAATCACTTGAACCTGGGAGGCACAGGCTGCAGTGAGCCGAGATCACACCACTGCACTCCAGCCTGGGAGTCAGAGTGAGACTGCATCTCAAAAAAAAAAAAAAAAAAAAGGGTTGGAATTGGACAACGTGGTTCAAATCCTGGCTCAAACACTTAGAAGCCGTGAAATTATGGGCAAGGGACTTAACCTCTATCAGCGTCAATTTTCTCATTTTTAAGAGGCTACTTTATAGGGTAGTTGTGAGAGTGAAATTAGAAATGGATGAAAAGGGCTTAGATTCTATGATGATGATTTTAATCACAAATCTTATCTGTATTTAGAAACATACAGTGATGCTGCCTTATAAGGGAGTATGTCTGTTATCCAGTACCACAATGTTGCAGTGTATCAATAATGCAACACCTCAGTAACATACAAAATTAAACATGTGTGGCTCATGCATCTGTGGTCAGCTTTGTCTAAACTAGCCACCTCCACTGATTTTGACTGGGCACACTCACATGCCTGGGTGTCAGCTGGCTGTTGGCTAATCTAGGATGGCTTTTCTTGGGTCAGTTGCAATCACTCAGCTCTGCTCCATGTGTCTCTCATCCTCCAGCAGGCTAGCCCAGGCACGTTCATGGTGGTGGTAGAAGCGCAAGAGAGGAAGTATTCAGGCATCTTAAGGTCTAGGCTTGGACTTGTATGCCATCATTTTTTATTTTTTTTTTATTGTCTAAAACAAGTCACATGACCATCTCCAGGATCAGAGGAGAAGGGCACTACAAAGTCACATGGTAGAATGAAAAGGGCAGGGGAAAAAGACCACACCACTTGATGGGAGTTGCAGTCACATGGCAAAGATAGTGGACATAGAAAGGGGTGGAGAATTGAGACCATTAATGTAATCAGTCTAGCACTGGGAGACATTTTACAATATGCCTCAGTTGACCCCACTGTGTACAGGGTCCATGATGCTCTATTCCATGTTGATTTCTGCTTAGGAAAGATCTTTATTGTGAGGTTCCTTTACACTTGATTGAAATATTATAATTCTCTCCTCATCATTATCCAGGGCTGACATCCCACCCCAGAGGACCAACTCTTCCTCCTTTTACACACAAGCTCGATGGGAACACAAAGTTTTAGAGGTGGAAGGGGCCTCACAATCTGCTTTATTTTACAGACGGAGAACCTAAAGTCCAGAGGGTTTTAGCAACTTGTCTAATGTCATCCAGTTACTAGGAAGGGATCCAAGACTGGGATCCCCATTGTGCTGACCATCAAGCTCAGGTCTCTCCACTGTTCCCTCCCATCTAATCTTTTCTGCCCAGACTCATCTTACAGGAGGAAGGGGTGCCCCTCTACATAGTGCAGTTTGAAGGAATATTGGACAGAACCCCGCTGCCTGTCACTCCATTATCTTTTTATTCCTTTAACTTGGACAGCTTTGGTTCTTTAAGTCATTTATTATAAGACAATATACTTTAATGAGTACTCTAGCAGGGAATGGGAATAATGGTGTATGTGTCTGATAAAAGAGTTTGAGATTATTGGCAAAATAGAAGTTAAGGGCAAAAAAAGCTTCTAGACTGAAGTGCTTTGTGAACTTTAAAGTATGCCCAGATCTCCTAGGATCTTGTTAAAATGAAGATTCTGATCCAATAAGTCTGAGGCAGGGCCTGAGACTGTGCATTTCTAGAAAGCTCTTAGGTGATATTGATGCTGCTGGTCCAGAAAACCCTCTTTGAGTAGCAAATGGCTGGAACATCTCTCCAGGAGGGCTTCCTGTGATGATGGAATGCTCTGTATCTATACCGTCCAAAACATCAGCTACTAGCCACATGTGGCTATTCAGCAGTTGAAATGTGGGCTAGTGCTGCTAAGGAAATAAATTTTAAATTTTATTTAATTTGAATTAATTAAATGTGGCCAATGACAAATGGCCAGCGCAGGTCTTGAGAAGAGGACTTATGTCCTATTTAGCTCTGCATCTTTTAGATTGGTGGTTGTCAATAAATGTTTGTTATGTGAAAGGAGCATGTTGCCTGAGGCAGGGGCTGAAAGACACAGCTCAAATATTATTTGCTCCTAGGAACTGTGTTTAGGTAATGTGGCATAGTGGATAAGACCACAGAGTCTAGAGCTTGCCAGACTGGATTTGAATATGGGCTCTGCCATTTATTAACTGTGTCACCTTGATTTTCCGTGCTTCAGTTTCTTCATCTGTAAAATGGAAATGAAATAATATCTGTCTTATAGAATTGTGTGTATGCATGGAATGATTTAATATCTGTAAAATTCTTAGGATTCTTCTAGAACATATTGAGTTCTGTCATGTCCATATGGTCTTACCAAGGTAGAACCTTGCCTGAATTAAGCCCTTAAGTATCTTTGCATTCTTTTCACCTCTCAGAAAAACTGAGGACTACACGTGAGCTCCCAGGTTTTTGGCGGAAGGGATTCTTTCATGCTGCGGATGCTCCTTTGGACAATTAAATCTTGTTGTGTTGTAAATCCAAAAGTGTTTAACCAACCCCTTCCCTAAATGGAGGTAATTCACCAGTGAAAGCGTCTGGTGTGAGCAGGAGAAGCGAGCTGCTGAAACAATGAGATCAGCCTTCAGAACCAAACAGGGTAATGATAGCTGGCCCCACAGAAGATACGACTGCTAGGAAATTCTGCACCCGTGTTTATACAAAACCAAGCAGGAAATGTTTGCCAGTGGAATAAATAAAGAAGCCTTCTGGTTACATAATGCTTCGTGGTGCCCTAGTTTGAGGCCGTTTTGGAATGGTTGCTGGGTCTAGGTTTGAATTTTGGAGCTCAGGCTGCTTGTCTCCTCTTTTGTTTGCTTACTTCAGACACTCGAAGCATCATTCTTCTCCGGTTCCCTAAAGGCCTGAGTGAACGCTGGATCGGGACGTGACTTCATCGCTCTGGCTTAAGACAGCCCTCATGTTCTACTTCATTTCTGAACCCCTGACCCTGGGATACATTTAGAATGGGGCAGAGGCTGATGGACTGGGGGTGATGGGGCTCAGGCCAATTTTCCCATGTGCCTAGAGAAAGGGAAGCTCTATTATTCCTAAAAACACATCCAATCATTGAGATCCAGATATGTGCCAAGCATGATGCCAGGCACCGTCCCAGCCTCTCCCAACCTTGCAATGTAAGCAATTATTATCTTCAGATACCGAGTGGTTTTAAGTAACACGTTCTGGGTCAGAAGCTAGGGTGGGTTGGCCTCCAAGTCGCTGCTTTTTCTCCTCTGTTAAACTACCTTTCCTGGATTAGAAACAAAAGCAGATATTTCAACTCAGTTGCCTGTGTGCCCCTGTGTAGCCCAGGAAAGCAAGGGATTCTTTACGGGGAAAAAAAATCTAATTGTAAAAATTCAAAAGAAAATTCTTATGAGTCAACCAATTTTAATTTGTATAGATGAGCGAATTTGTTATTGCACACTTTAAACTTCTCAGTACTCTGAAAAGAGAGTCACCATCTCCCTACCCTAGTGAACATTTTATGAAAGCATTTATAGAGCACCTGCTGGATACCAGGGCTGCCTGTTGGTCCTGGGAAGCAAGTGCAGCAAGGGCAAAGGCCTCACTTGGATCTGACAGACTGATGAGCTTGGTGAAACCCAGTTTTTCTGGCCTGAGTCTTGGTTTAAGGAAAAAAAAATGTTATGGTTCTGGAGCCCTCTGAAATTCTAGGGTGTGGTGAACTCGGTGAGGATTTAGGCCTCTCTAGATAAAAATTGTGCTCTCTGGTCTCTTATCTCCTGGGGAGGCTCTTGCAGCCCATTCAGAAATTCTAGAACAGTTGAGAAAGCAGACACCTCTCAGTATCTAGTGGGACTGAAGGAGAACTAAAGGGAAGACAGAAGTGGTAAGTGTAGTGGTATCTCATGTTGCCTGGTCTGCTGAATCTCCGGTACTGTTGTGAGCGTGATACCTGGACTGCATTTACTTGTTTAGTTAATTACTCCAGTGATTTAGAGCAGTAGGTGGGGCATGTGTGTGAACCCAGGAAGCTAAGAGGGTGGACGAGGGTTTGCAAGTGGATGGAAAAGGATGCTTTCAGTCTGAGTGGCTGGCTGACTAAGTGATTTGAGGTTCACAGTGGTGGCCCCCAAATTTCTGATTAGAAGGGCTCAGAAGCCTGCAGTTCAGTTGGAAAAGGTGTATGGAACCAGTTTTGAAGCTTCTTTGCTTGACACACACATGGTTTTTGCTTAGTGTGTATGTTTATTAGTAGGGGGATGTCTGTCGGTAGAGATTGTGGGGCTGGACTCCTGCTTATAAAGCTATTCCATGGTACTGTCGATTGGTCTTCAGCAGATCTTCTGCATACCGGGGGCAAAGTATCTGAAATTACATCAGACAAATGACAAAGTACTTCAAATAAATGAAGACTAATTTATTAATGTTCTGCATTTGCTCTGCAGGTTTGCTTTTTCTTTCTTTCTTTCTTTTTTGAGACGGAGTCTTGCTCTGTCGCCCAGACTGAAGTGCAAGGTTTGCTTTTTCTAACTTTATTTTTTGAGGATTAATTTACATTCAGTGAAATGCACAGATCTTAAGTATACAGTTTGAGTTTTGACAAATATATACTCCCATGGATCCACCACCATAGTCAAGATTTAGAACATTTTCATCTCCCTAGAATGTCCCTTTCTGCCCCATTCTAGTCAATTCCTCCCCCTCCATCCACCCCAGGTAACCATTGTTCTGATTTTTATCACTAGAGATTAGTTTTACCTGATCTAGAATTTCATATAAATGGAATCCAACAGTATTCACTACTTTGAGTCTGGCTTCCCTCACTTAGTGTTATCTTCTTGAAGTTCATCCACATTGTTGTGTGTATCAAGAGTTTATTCCTTTTAACTACTGAATAGTATGCCACTGTATGATTATACCACACTTTAAACATCTAATCCTGCTGATGGACATTTGCGTTATTTCTTATTTTTGGCCATTGCAAATAAAACTGGTATGAAAGTTCATGTACAAGACTTTTGTTGGCAGATGCACTTATTTCTTTTGTGTAGATACCCAGTAGTGAAATTGCTGGGTCAGAGGGAAAGTGTATGTTTTATGTCATAAGAAACCACCAAGCAGTTTTCCAAGGCAGTTGTGCCATTTCACGCTCTTACTCAAGACTTTCTCTCAAACAATTAGCAGCACAGAAAGGCGGACTTTTGTACTACTTTCTCTCACCACCCCCATCTCCTTTTTGCCTTGTCAAACCAGTCAACTCTAGAAAACTTGAACATATGGCAGGACTCAATAATACACATTCAGATTATTTAGGCTCTCCATTTTCTCATTCATTCTGTGAAAAAAATCATTGTCACTAGACACAAAGAAATGAAAGGGTGGACTTCAAAATCCAGGGAGAAAGCAACAACTAACTTCGTACTTAATGGTGGCTATTAAATCACCTTCAGATCATGAAAAAAGCAAAAATATTTACTCTTGCCAATTCCATTAACATTGTACTATAGTTCACACCAGTGCCATAAGGCAAGAAAAAGAAAAACAGGCATAGAGATGGAAAGGAAGAATACAACTCTTTACTCACAAATGGCATTTTTATCTATGTAACAATCCTGAGAAATTGACACAAAAGCTTCTAGAACTAATATGTAAGTGTAGCAAGATTTCAGTACTCAAGGTTGATATACAAAATCAATTGTATTTGTGTATCCAACAGCAAACAATTGAAAATAAAATTAAAAATACCATTTAAAGTAGTGTCGAAAAGCATAACATACTTAAACTTATTTCTAACAAAATGTGCAAGACTTGTACACAAAAATACAAAACATTTCAGTCATGGAAGACCTAATAAATGGAAAACTATGCCACATGCATGGTTTAGAAAACTCAACATCATTAAGATGTCAGTTCTTCTCAAATTGCTCTCTAGCAGGAATTGGCAAATATTTTGTGTAAAGGGACAGATAATAAATATTTTAGGTTTTGTAGGCTATATGATATTAATTGTGGCTATTAAACCCTGCCTTTGCAATGCAAAAGTATAGATAATATGTAAATGAACAAGTGTGGCTGTGTCTCCATAAAACTTCATTTACAAAAACAGGTGGGGGGCTAGATTGTCCTTCTTCTATTGCGCATAAACTGAAAAACAAGAGGTAAAACCAGATGGACTCTAGGGTGGCTTCCAACTTTGTCTTTTTCTAATTGTGCTAGAGAAAGAGAGAATATAAGTTATACCTGCTTATTTGGCTGCTAATTCTCTTGCCAACCTTATCTTCATATATAAAAGGTGAGTATTAAGTCTACTTGGTAGTGTTGATGGGGGGATTAAGTGAAATAATGTAAAAATCTGGGACGATGTCAGACTTGTTCAAAGATATTCACACTTCCCCTGCTCTCTGTTATATTTTCCCATTTGTTTTCAGAATTTAGCTTCAAGGTTTGGGAATCCAAATACTGTTTTCAATCAAGCAGCCGAGGCTTCAGATGACAAGCTTGTGTGTGTTTGGAAAACCTGGCCTCATGATGTGCACACCTAGGACTGGTCCAGCTGTCATACTGCCATTTCTTAGTGTAGGGTGCTGGGGTTTGAATTTTGATAATCCCTGTGGGACACCTCAGAAGGACTAGGCTTTATCTCCAAAGGGGTCACAGTGAGTAGAGTTTTGGCTTTATCTCCAAAGGGGTCACAGTGAGTAGAGTTTAGGATGCCATGGGGTTGCAGTCCAGAATCACAAGGCACCTAGTCCCATTTCTTTTTTAAGAAGACATGCTGCTTCTTGTAAACATTATACTCCAGCCCCCCAGCATAATCCCAAATAATGTCATTTCTGGGAAAAGTTGATAAGTGGTGAGAATTTAAGGCTTTTCATCTGTTGGGAATAAAAGTGGGTAGACATGCAGAAGTTTTCTTCTACCTTACACAGTTGCACCTCCTTGGCATTCACTTTCCTTTCACTTTCTGGAATTGAGCTGGCCAGAGATGAGGATCGGTATGCTGCTTCCTTCAGCCCTGCCCTGTGTGGCATTTGTCTTGCAACTTTCCCATGCTTGTTTCAACAGGAAAAAAAGCAAAGAGATTGACATATAGCTACCCCGAGGCTAGATTGTCACCGAAATAGATTTCTCCAAATAAAAATAAGGGCCGTTTTTGCTTGCAAGGCCTTGCAATGAAACAGAGTTAATAAAAACTGCATGGGAAACTCACATTGCAGCTATAAAAATATTAAAAAATAGAATTCTTAGCTAAAGTCAGCAGTGATTGTTGGCTCGAGGTAGAAATTAGGGAGTAAAACATTCTGAAACACTCACTGAAAGTGAAGAGAGGGAAGAATTATTACCCTTTATCCATTTGTTTAACCCTTCAGAAGTAAAGCTAGAGTCACACTTGTTTAGCAGGTGATTAAGTACTGGGTTTTTAAGCGTAGGACAGACCATTTTCTCCTGTGGCTAACCTGTAACAAACAGAAAATAGGGCCACTTAAAAATTAGCACAAACATATATAAGAAACAAAGCTGCTCCAACAGGAAAACTTGATAAGATCATTGATGAAAACGTCTACAGCTTCATTCGTTCTTCTCCTTCAGCCTCTGTCCCTGTGTGTGTATATCGGATGTCTCTGAGGTTAAAGCTTGTGCGTCCTCCTGGGCTGGAGTACAGTGACACCCTTCATCACTCTCCAGTCCCCAGTGCCCAGTGTCATCATCTGGAATATCTTCTGGAACCCTGGAGGGATGGTTTGTTTCTACAGCTCCCCACTGGCAGGGGTCTTTCCTCTAAGAATGGTGCTTCCAGGATCTCTCCAGGCTCAGTTTCAGGCGCCACTAGATCATCAGGGAATGGTGATTGATTATCTGAGAAATGTATCTATTTGCATTCAGGATTCACCAAGTCACTATTCTAATGGGAACTCACTAATTGGCTTCACTAATTCCCACTTAGAACTACAAGCATTAAAAGTCACAGTATCTAAGACAAGTGAGCTTTTAGCTCCTGGTTGCTATAGGGGAATTTATAAGAATATTTAGAAGTGACCTAGGTTCCTTTCTTTCCCTCTCCTTAAAGCACATAAACTCTGGTCATTTTCACAGGTTTTTGCTAATTAATACCACCACTGTGGAAATGGGGGCTGTTCTACAAGCAAGCTGCAACAAATGGGATTTTTATTGCTGGTGGAAAAGTCTGGGGAATAATTAGCAGATCTATGGAGATCCCTTGACTCCGGGCATCTGCATGGTAATGGCCAACCCTGGAGATCACTCAGGGAAATGGGGTCGGACTTTCCACCTTAGGGCACATTTATATTGTCAGTTACAACCTTCAAACTGCAGTGGGACAAATGTGGGAAAATATTTTGTGAAATGCTAGACAAATGAACCTGGTGTTGACCAATCTCAACTAGGAAAACTGGCTCTGCTTTGCTAAGTGCTGTACAGCAGCCAAGACTCGCAAATGAAATATTTTGATATCTTGTTAAACTTGAGTCCCCAGAGGGAGGCACATACACATACACATGATGGACTCGGGTCCTCAAGGTGGATGGCCAGAGAAGATTAGAGAAATGACTGGCTCGAGGGGGGAAGAGAGAACCGTGAGGTCATCTGGTCCAGAGGTTTGTACTCAAAGGATCCTTGGAGAGAATCCAGGGGGATTCTGTGAACTTGGATGGGAAAATAATCACATTTTTGTCTTCACTAACATCTAATTGAAATATACTCTTTCTTTCTATTTCAAATGAGGACAAAAAATCATAAGAACATCAGCTATACCCATGATATTGACACAGTGGAAATCAAAGATGTCTTTATATCATATTATAGTGTAGATATCTCAAGACATCATCTCTGCCCATCACTTCTGTGAAATTATGGTAGTTACTGAACCCACTGCTAGATCTTCTTCTTTAGTGTGCTACTAAAGAAAATACATGTATTACTATATCACACATTTAAAACTATTTTGAGTACTGTGTTTTCTGTCATTAGGTTTTTGAGTAACTTTATATATTTTATCTACTTATGAGCGTTATTCTGAGAACAGGGCATAGTCTTTATCACACTGCCAAGAGGTCCATAATACATGGTATAAGATCCCCTTCTTGCCCAGTCTTCTCTATTTACAGCTGAGGAAATTGAGGCAGCGCTGGCAAGTGGCAGAGAAAAAGCTGGAACCCCAAGGCGCTGTCTCTAAGTCTGTTCTCAGCATTCTTCTGCAGGAGAAGAAAGTACCCTTAGTAAAAACAACATGGAATACTTTCTTAAAACAATGTTTCAACGTGTAGGAATCAGGGATGATAAGTAATTCCCGGGGCTAGTCTTAGCTAGAGAATTTGTTTTCAAATTCAAATATACTTTTCTACCTTCATTTTAATGTGTGGACATTGCCAAGTTAAGTGAATGTTGTTATTTTTAAAAATTAACATGGAGGCCCAATGATGTGGGTTATATTTAAATGGTTCCATAGAATATATTTCATGTTATTTTCTACACCTATAGCAGCAAGTTTATCTCCTGCATATTTAAGGCAATTTGAAATGAAATTTTTAATCTGTGAACACCCCAACTGTGAGCCTTAGGAAGCTGGGTGTCAGACCAAGCTAGATTACAATGAGTATGGATAATTTAAATTATCAACTTCATGTATTATCTAGAATGGGATGCATTGATTATATACATGTGTACCTGTACTTACTAGTGGAAAAGGCAAGAAGCACATTCATTTCAAGCAGTTGATGTCTCTCATGAAAGCATTAGCTGATTCTACTTCCTTGGTGTGAACATAAAGATGAAAGAAATTCAAATAAATTATCTCTTAATGGTTAAATTGATGGCACATTTTCTCAAAGCAATTGATCCTGACACATTGTGGTTTTCTAAATTTCGTAATTTGTGGAATTGTAAAACTGTAGAATGGAAAGGGATCTTATATGTCATCTAATTCAGTAATTCTCAAACTTTAGATTTCTCGACCATTCTCTTTTTTCTTTTTCAGCAATTTATCAGATGGGACATAGATAGGGGCACATTTATTCATCTATTTTGGCTTTAATGTTTATGTTTTAGTTTTGAAATACTATCAGACTTATAAAAAAGTTACAAATATTGTATAATTTCAGTATGCCCTCATCCAGACTCTTCAAATAGTAATATTTCTTATAATTACAGTACAGTGATCAAAATGATAAAATTGAAGTTGATACTATCCTATTGTCTAAGCTATAGTCTTTACTTAGATTTTACATTATTTCACTAATATCCTTTTCTTGGTCCAGAATCCAATGTAGGATTGTATGTTGCATTTAGTTGTCACCTCTACTTATTCTCCTTTAATCTGAGACATTTCCTCAGTCTTTCTTTGTGTTTTGTGACATTGAACGTTAAACATTTTGCCAGTGATTTTGTGAAAGTTTCCTCATTTTAGGTCTGTCTGATCTTTTTCATGATTCTTCTCAGGTTATGCACTTTTAGTAGGAATACCATGGAAGAGATATTGTGTCCTTCTCAGTGCAGCCTATTAGGAGGCATGTGGTGTTGATATCTTATCACTGGTGATATTAACTTTGATCACTTGGTTAACGGAGTGTCCGCTAATTTCTCCACTATAAAATTACACATCTCCTGTTGTAATCAGTAAGTATTCTGTGGGGATATGCTTTGAGACTATATAAAAATCTTGTTTCTCCTCTAACTTTCACCTGCTAATTTTAATCAATGATCTTGCTTGAAACAACTGTTAGGATTGTATGAAAAAGTTTGTTAAAGAGAAGATTCAATATTTAACATGAAATCCACAATTTTAATTTTCTTGAGATTCAGCTTGGTTTTTTATAATTACTTCATTACCTTGCTTAATTTCTTTCTCTCATTATTTATTTACATTCTCATTATAAATGCCATGAGAATGTGACAGTTACGAATGTTCACACAATCTAAATGTCCTTGCAAGATAAGTGTGGTAATTCCTGAAGGTTCTGATCGGATTTCAAGTATTTAACAACACAGAAAAAGGCACAATGTGAATTATTTTATGCATGAATGTAATTTAATCACATCCCATGAGTACAGAAGAGCATAGTTATTTATATCTTCAAGGCTTCAAACACCTAATAAATACAATATTGAAAGGAAACCTCCATGTTACACAGGTGTCAAAAGCATACATTTCATGTTGTACTCTGAGACTCATCAAAGTGAGCTGAAGCCTCCAGGACGGAGAGGGAGAGTTGTGATCTGAAAATTTCTTGTATTAACATTTGACTATCTACTTCAGTATTTTTATAGCTCAAGTCTAGGTATACGTAAGTAAGCAGAAAAATAAAACTCCTACCTCGGATTTTACATGCTGCTGTGGAAGGTAATATAAGACTCTGAGATATATCTGGGCCTCCACAAAAGAGAAAAGAGGCTTGCCTGCTTGTTCTTGGAATGCATGGGGCCAGCTGGTAGAGACCTATCTACAGCAATCCCCCAAAATGTGAATAAGAATCAGCTTCTGGCTGGGCATGGTGGCTCACGCCTGTAATCCCAGCACTTTGGGAGGCTGAGGCAGGTGGATTGCTTTGAGCTCAGGAGTTTGTGGCCAGCCTGGGCAACATGGTGAAACCCGGTCTCTACTAAAGACACAAAAATTAGTGGGGTGTGGTGGCATGCTTGTGGTCCCAGCTACTCGGGAGGCTGAGGTGGGAGAATCATTTGAACTCCAGAGGCCGAGGTTGCAGAGTGAACCCCCATCTAAAAAAAAAAAAAAAAAAAAAAAGAATCAGCTTCCTAGACTGATTTTTTGTTTCAGGGCCAACTCTTTTAAAATATAGACATATGAAATAGAGATGTTGCTATAGGAGGGATCATTTTTCTTTTCCAAGATACCAAACAAAACAATTTCGTAAACCTTTAGCTAGTTCCTGCTTCACTTTATCAGAAGCCATTGCTGTTTCTAAGCCAATTCTTAGAAAACTCAAGTGCTGGAAATGTAACACCTCCATCACCTCTCATCCCTTGTTACTGTCAAAACTCTTTCCTAATGCCCACCTGAGGACCCGCATCAATAAAAACCCAATCTTTCAAAATCTAATCATAATAGTAATGCCAAAACTTGTTTCTTGACCAACCCTTACCAACAATGTAATCAGCTCCTCAGAGGAAGATTTGAAAATATGATCATCAAGTATGTTGTGGACACAATGCTGAGAGGGAACACAATTTCTAGATAAGAGACTTAAATTGACTTTAAGATTGACTTAAAATTCAAAAGGCCATGACCGCTGAGTTTGGGCCAAATCTAACAAGTGGAAATGAACAGGGCTGTCTGTAAAATTGTTCACTTGGGTCAGAAATGATTTGCTGGCACAAGTACAGGTCAGAGAGGGAGCAAATGGACAAAACAAAATAAAACGAAAGAAAACCTTGGGAATTTTCACTGCAAATAAATTAAAGCTAGAGATGTAGAGTGGCTGGAAATGTAACTATTCCCACCCACTTCCGTGTGGGGCCCTTGAATGCAGAATTTATTCAACTGAAAGTGAAGACCTTGACCGAAATGTCGAGGGCCTTGAGCTTATTTTCTTCTGTATGACCATCTTTCAGAAACAAATGAATTTTTTCAAAACAAAAAAAAAAAAAAAAAAAGAAAGAAAAAAAAAGGAGAGACAAAAGTCAAAGAAGATTTTGAAAAAAGTAATAACTGACCAATTTGGCATTAAAAAACAAATATTTGATGCATATGAGAATTAAACTTGTATAATGCAAAACCATCTCAAGTGTTCTGGGTATAGAAAATTATTTAATGAGGTCAAAATAGAGAGGTAGATGCAGTAGTTTTCATCAAATTCACATTTGCAAATATTCTTTTGATACATAATCCCCTGTGTTCAGTGCCAGAAAAATGGTGCTAATTTTGGAATAAAATCAGACCTTGCTCTGGATTCACAAAATATTCATCATAAGAATGAAGAATGAGAGATGAGAAAAATAAATGTGAGTTGAGAGAACATAAGGAAAGCTTTCTGCAGAACAGAAAGAGAACACATTTCCTGCATCCTGAGCCTCTCTCCTGTTTTTATTTTCCTTGTAAATTTCCCACATTTCAGAATGTAGGTTGATGTAGCCATTATGGAAAACAGTATGAAATTAAAAATAGAACTGCCGTACAACCCAGCAATCCCTCTTCTGGGTATGTGCCTGAGGGACATGAAGTCACTACCTCGTAAAGATATCTGCACTCCCGTGTTTATTGCAGGACTAGTCACAATAGCCAAGACATGGAAACACCTAAATGTTCATCGACTGATAAATGGATACAGAAAATGTGGTACATACATAATACAATGGAATATTATTCAGCCTTAAAAAAGAGATCCTGCCATTTGCCATAACATGGGCGGAACTGGAGAACATTATGCTAAGTGAAATAAGCCAGGCACTGAAAAATACTGCATGATCTCACTTATATGTGGAATATATTTTTTAAAAGAGGTCAAGTACACAGAATAAAACTGTGGTTACCATGGGGGAAAAGAAGGGTGGAGAGCAAATGGGGGAACATAGGTCAAAGGGAACAAAATTGCAGATATATAGGATGAACAAGTTTATAGATTGAATGTACAACATGAGGACTAAAGTTAATACAATTATATTGAATTAGAGATCTTTGTTAAATAAGTCGATTTCAGTTGCTCTTGTCACCAAAAAAACTATGTGAGATAATAGATATGTTAATTTGCTTTACTATAGTAACCATTTTATTATCTATACGTGTCCCATAACATCATGTTGTAAAACTCAAATATGCACAATAAAATTTATTTTTTTTAAATCCCACCTTTCATTAAGGCCACCCAAGGATTTCCCTGTAAGCTCAGGGAAGAAAATCAATTCTGTGTATGTACTGTGAGACAGCCAAGGAGCAGGCCCTAGGGAGGAAGCCTGCCAGTGGGCAAGCAGATACAGGTGTCTACAACTGAAGCATTAACATAGAAACAGGTTGCATATTTTCTGATCACTTTGAATTTTTGTTTTGAAGGCCCTGAAGAATTAATTAGGTGTCAGGGCCTTTTGTCTGCTATGTCCAGTCCCTGAAAGAACTGAAGCCATGAAGCCACTTAGAACCAGCACATCAACTGTTTCTAGATGATCAGAAACCTCCAGAGCTTTTCACTTCAGCTCACTGTATGCTTTTAAGCAACAGAGATTTAAAAGTCTTGAGATTATAGGACCATAAAAATACACATTTACATGTGGTCACATGTAAGGTTTAAGACTGGGAGTGAACCATAAAGGGAATGCTTTGTACCAGTACCAAAATACAAGTTCAATGAATGACGCAGCAGCTCTGAGAGGAACATAAGGAAAACACCCAAGCCGGAGTCTCTCAGAAGCTTGAATGTGTGTTCTGGAGCTGAAGGATGCACGGTTGTTAAGCCCCTGTTCTTTTCCGTAAGTTCCTTCTGGGGCCTTCTGCAGCCATATAAAATGCAGCTAGTAAAACAGGTTTCCGTGGGAGGGAGACCTGGGAGTGCCTGAATTTCCTTCTTTTTTTGCTGAACAATTAAGCAACAAAAGCAGTCTGGGAAAATAGAAGACATTTCAGAGCTGGTCATGCATTCAACACATGCCAAGGAAGGGAGGTTTTGTCGCTGTTTGACTCCTAATCCTGTATTTACTTGTTGGCTAAATGGAATTAATTCATTTAGTTTTGCAGAGTGTTAGGCTTTCTTCTCTCCGTTAAGTTTCTCTTTTCTTTTCTCAAAAGGAAATGGCAAGCTTATCTTAGAAGGTTGAAGGCAATTTGGCAATCTGTGATTTGGTTAGAAGAAATTATCTTATTTTAATAAACAGATTATTCAATTAATTCAACATGAAAAAATAGTTTAGCACTTACTGTGGGGCAGGCCTCGTACTAGGACATGGGATACATCAATGAACAAGACATTCAAAGATGTAGATAAACGAATAGGCAATTATGGTCAATGGACATGAGGTTAATGCAAGGGAAGGCATTAGGAACACTTGGGTCTTATTCACTTTTGGGGACCTGACAAAGGTTTCTTGCAGAAATCTAATCTGAGATCCAAGGAGTAAGTCAAAGTTTATTCAGTGACAGGGAGCAGGAATTAAGTTTAATTATTTTTCCAGGCATATGTGCAGAACGGTGGGGTGGGAGGCCTGAATGTGGGTGAGCACTCACTATGTATGAAGAACTAAAAGAATATTGAAATGACTGACATATGCACTGGTGAGAGATGGTCAAATAAAGTAGGTAGGAGCCAGATTCCTCCGGTCATTGTTGGTGTTGTTCAGCATTTAGAATGTTTTTCTTGCTTTGTCATTGTTTTTAACTGACACTTAATAACTGTACATATTTATGGGGTACAGTATGTTATTTCCATACATGTATACAATATGTAACGATCCAATCAGGGTAATTAGCATGTCCATCGCCTCAAACCTTGATCATTTATTTGTGTTGGGAAGCTTCAAAATCCACTCTTCTAGCTATTTGAAAATATATAATTAATTATTGTTGATTACAGACACTTTATAGTGCTATAGAACACTAGCACTTTTTCCTCCTCTCTCACTATACTTTTGTATCTGTTAGCATTTGAATTCTTACTCCAAGAACAAAGGGGTAACCACAGGGGAAAGAATCACTCAGATTTTGAAATTTCTCTTTGTCTACATTGTAGAAAATGGTTTGGAGGTAGGTAAGACCAGAGAATTGAGCAAGGGGAGGATGAAAGGTGAAAGAAGACAGCGCTCTTCCTATCTTGGTGGGCTTGGGGCTGGGTGGTACTGCTGAGTTTGTCCTTTGCCTGGTGTCAACCATCACCATCTATCTCAGTGATACCCCAATGGACTGTAAGGACCCATTATGCCTCTGTCAACTATGAAATATCTAGACCTTTTCAAGTGTCTGTTTTGTTTCCTCAAACCATACCCATTTGGAGGTTAATATGTTGTTGGGTAAAATAATTAAACTTAGCTCCAAGTACAGAATGAAAGGGAAATTTTTTGTTCTATCATGTTGGGACTTATATAATTTGATGTCTGTTTCATCCTCACCTTTTGAGTTAGTCTTTGCCCCGGAGTCTGAGAGAGTTTTCTCAAAGGAAATCTACAAAAATATTTGTGGATTTAGAAACACTAAAGGGAAGAGAAAATTGTTCTGTAGTTCACGTTCCTGACATTTCAGAAGCTCATGATCCCAGGCTCTCAGGTTACAAAAAGATTTTTTTCTTCTAAACATGTTCCCTTAAGGTGTCAATGGTTGATAATGCGCCCAATAAACATTAATGCATCAAACAAGTACAAACCCTTTTTGACACAGGAACAGAGCTGAAACTGTGGGACCTTAAGCATTAGCAGGCATGGGTGTGTTTTGGAGAGGGAAAAGTCCTCCTGAGAGCACATGGGTTTCTGGGTAGAGAGGGAGAGCTAGATTTATCCTGAGTCTTGTGAATTATCTGTTGTGTGACTGAGTTTTGTGGGAATTAAGCCAAATCAAAATAAATAATGCATGTAATGTGTTTAGCACACTCCCCTGTATGTGATGGGCATCCAGTAAGCATTGGCTATTATTAAGAGCTATGGAGTCTGGGCCACATGCTAAAAGACATTCAGCAGTAAAACTGTTTTGGGTTGCTGTAGAGGGTAGGGATGTATGTTGCATGGGAACAGTCAGGGAGGGAGGTCCATTTTCAGCATCACCCCAGGGTCAGATGGCATGACACAGACACAGGGACCGAGAGAGAGAGAGAGCGAGCACGAGCCCCTCCTGTTATTGTCCCAAACCCTCATTCACTGAGGGCAGCCTCTACTCCATTACCGCAGTAAAGGTTCTGCTGTGAAGCCAGATATGCAGCAGCCCTCCCTCCAGCATCTTGCTTTCACAGGATCTATTTCTTGCTAGGCATGCCATAGATTCACAGAGCATTTTATAAATTGAAAAAGGCTATTCAATGGCAAGGTATTACTATTACCATGTATCCAACTGGTGATGTTATCCCTATAGACAGGATGTGTTAGGGACACCCTGGGTCTCTTCCTCCCCACTCCTTCCCATTTTGAAGTACACATTTATGTTTATCAATTGTTACTATATCCAGAGCCCAGTCTTCTCCTATTTCTCCTACTTGTTCCTTGCCAACAAATTTCATTAAGGCTCTTCTGGGAGACCCAAAAACTGGTGGGAAGAAAATGCAATTCTGAAGTGCAAAGGTGGGATGATGGAAAATCAGGAATCTGTTGTAGAATTTTAATTTAAATATACCATTGTCGTTAAATACACCAATGGCGAGGGGCTGAGTCATTGAGCACTAGAATTCCACATGCGTTTGATAATGATGGTTTCTAGTCGGTAATTACGTGGCTGTGGCCCCCATGTTTTTCTTGGAGTCTTTGTGATACTCCCTCAATTTGCTCTTCCTGTACTCACTTCTTGTCTTTCATTCTTGTCCTTGAATATTTTGGGTATATAGGACAAAAATAAGAATGCAAGCAGGTACCCACCAGCATGACAAAAATGAAATAGATGGAAGATGCTTACTGTTGGCAAGGAAGTGGGACAACTGGAACTCACATGCACTGCTGGTGGGAGTATACATTGACACAACCTTTTTGGAAAAATGGTTGCTAGTATCTACTAAAGCTGAAAGTAGCTATGCTATTGTTCAACCAGCCCACTTGTTGGTGTGTACTTAACAGAACGCAGAAAACAGTCACCAAAAGACATGTAGTAGAATGTTCAAACTCCTCATAACTGGAATTACTCTAATGCCCATCAGCAATAAATTGGATAAATAAATTCTGGCATGTTTGCAAAAATGGGGTGCTATACAGTATTGAGAGTGCATGATATAATTCTAAATTACATGCATCAATATAGATGAATCTTATTTATAAACATAAATGTTGAGCAAAAGAAGCCAGATGCATGCACAAAAACACACACTCTATGACTGTAGTTTGTATAACAAACACCACTGATTTGTGCTGTTAGAAGTCAGGATAGCAGGTCGAATGTGGTGGCTCACACCTGTAATCCCAGCACTTTGGGAGGCTGAGTCACACAGATTGCTTGAGGCCAGGAGTTCGAGACCAGCCTGGCCAACATGACAAAACCCTGTCTCTACTGAAAATACAAAAATTAGCTGGGTGTGGTGGCAGGTGCCTGTAATCCCAGCTACTTGGGAGGTTGAGGCACAAGAATCACTTGAACCTGGGAGGCGGAGTTTGCAGTGGGCAGAGATGGCACCACTGCACTCCAGCCTGGGCAATAGAGTGAGGCATCATCTCAAAACAAACAAACAAACAAACAATAGAAGTCAGGATGCTAATTAGTATTGGTGACCAGAAGAAAGCATTCCCGGGGACTTCTTGGGTACTAGTCAGGTTCTGTTTCTTAGTCTGGGTGCTGGTTTTAAGATTGTGTTCAGTTTGTGAAAGTTCATTGGATTGTATGCTTAAGGGTACTTTTTGTATATTGTATTTTAATAAAAAGTTTTTTTTAATTGGCAAGATTAAATACATTATTTTTGTCATCTTTGCAGCCCTGGACACCATTAGTAATTTTTATGGAACAAAGCTAGCAGCAGAACCAACCAGCTACAGACAATTCCTCTAGTCCTTAAATTTATACATTTCATACAGAAAATAGTACTTTCCCATCATTATTTCAGAATGGCTTAATCAATATCTTCATCTAAAAGATGAAGCCAGAAATGTCAGCTACACATAGCTGTTGCAAATATTAACTAGCATCTTGTATATAGATATAGTTCCTGGCACTGGCAGGTATTCAGTATGGTGGCAATCCTGAACCCCTGATTCCACTTGGAATGGAAGTCAGGATAGCAGCATTCTGTGCTAGTCATTGCTCATAAGCTCATGATATGCTTTATATATTTTATCCCATATCAACCCTATGGGGTAAAAATTATTTCCATCGTTACCCAGATAAGGTGACTGAGGTTCAGAGAGCCGGATGGGCAAGGTCACAAAGCTGTAGGAGGCACACTGATATCTGAATTCAGGCCTCTTCCAAAGTTCATTCCACAGGAATATGCCGCCTCCCAATTAGGTAGAAAACTACCCGAGTTGTACTTTAATTTCTCTAAACATAGTGGTTTCCTTCTGAGGTAGAAATCATCTGCTCAGCTGGTTTCAGAGTACCATTTTCCTTGTTGAGTTGACTTAGTGGTAAAAGAAATTTTGAGTGAAGTGGGCAGAGAGATCCGGAGAACAGCAGGGAAGTCTCCAAGGACCTTGTGATTTTGGGCTCTCACTGTGGGAGTTGTTATGCTTTGCAGTAATTGCATATTGGATACATAATTCTAATTTTCATGGAGTGGGCTGCCTGGACCCTCCAATTTTTAGTGCTTATTGACATATTTTTATACATTTTATCAGTTTAACAACTAAAACACACTTTCCTCTTGCTCAAGAGTTTCCCAGGAGTATACTAGCAAAAGTGGGAGATGCAAATTTGTGAATATCCACTTTTGCCTTCACTGAAAGGAAAATAATAAAAAGTCCAGGTACTGGCCAAAAATAACTATTACTAAAGCAGACCCAGAAGCCCAGCCCAGGCCCTTGCAACCAAGATATGATGTGGTCTGCCCTCTTTACAAGTTGAGCTGTGCCAACATCTGTTGGCTTGTTGCCTCTGACAGCTACATAGAGAAAGACATGGGAAAGAGATGTGGCAGAAGAACCAATATACGTGGTGCCAAGCATCATTGTAGATATCTGCAAGTTGTATATCATGACTTAATTTAGAAATAAAAACTGAGGTCACAGAGGGTAAGAAACTTGCTTAATGCCACAGAGATGTTAAATGGCAGAATCAAAGTGCAGGCCTATCGCAAGAATTGGCAAACCTTTTCTATAAAGGGGCAGATAATAAATATTTCAGCTTTGTGGGTCATATGGTCTTTGTTGCAATTACTAGTCTCTTCTGTTGTAGTGTGAAAGCAGCCACAGATAATATAGAGGAAAGCAGGTGTGGTTGTATTCTAATAAAACTATTTATGAACACTGAAATTTCAAATTTCCTGTAATTTTTGTGTCTTAAAATATTATACTTAAAAATTATATTTAACTCTTTAAAAAATGTAAAGACCATTTTTAGCTTACAGGTATACAGAAACAGGCGGTAAGACATATTTGGCTCATAGGCCATAGTTTAGCTGACCCTTTGTTTTATCTGATTCTAAAGCTCACGCAAGCTGTTTTGACTTAGCAGGTTGTTTAATCTAATGTTCTTTGGAATAAAAATCTCCCTGCCAAGTAGTACTTGGTTTTATGCTCAACATGCTTTGACTGTTGAAAAGAGACCTTTGGCACACATTGAAGGGATGGTGAGTATATATTTGTTTGTGTTTGTGTGTGTGAGAGAGGGGGATAGAGGGAGGGAGGGAAAGAAGGAGGGAGAGAGAGAGAGAAAGAAAGAAGGGAGGCGCAAAGAACAGACAACAAAAAGAATTAACTCAATTTTTTATCTTATACCAACAAACAGACTTTGGTGATATTGACTTTTCCATTTTCAAAATCTAAGATGTCTTGCTGTTTTCTAAAATAAAAGTGAATTAATGTCAACATTAAAATTTATCAAATTTTATCAAATTGGGAGAATTTTGTCATCTGCTTGACATTTGGTAAATGAAATTCAATGGTGCCTAATTAAATATTGTGAATGTTAATACTGAATCAGGGAGGTTTGCAAATGATATCAACTGAGGTTTGTAGATAGTATTGACTGAGGTCCTCCGTGTTATCTCTGCTTCATTAGGTGATGGAGATGCCAATCCATGGAATCAGGTGGCACAGCTATGTTGGTAGCTATACCAGAAGTCTTCTTGGCAAAGATTCCTCCAGAGAAGGAAGGTACCATTGGAGAACCATGCATGAAGACAGGGAAGAAATGATTGGAATCATGAAACATTAAACTGGAAGGAAGCCCTAGGCAAACCTAACTCATGGGAAAACAGACACCCACATGTTACCCAGTTTAGTACCAAAACCAAGGCTGGTATTTGCATAAATATACTTTTCTTCTCTATCTAATATCAAGGCCTTCTTAGTATTGTTAATAGGCCTTAAGCTTGGTTTGTCTACATAGAAATCAAAATAACAATGTCAACCCATGAAAGAAGTAAAAGAAGTCCCAAACAGTTCTGATTTCCTCCAATGTGACTATTTCTGATATATTATAAAATAACAGAAATCAAATTCAAAGAATGAACTTTTTGTCTCTATTTTGCTAATAATGGTTAAAGTAAATGGATGGTCTTTCTAGTCTTTCCCAAAGGCCCCTAGATTAATTGTTAGTGACATTGCTAGGAAACTCCCATGAAATCTTGTAGGTCCATGGAAACCATGCATCAGACTCTAACATATTGTGTAGATCACATGCTATCATGTGAAAATGTTCTATTCCAAAGTCCCCTGGAACTTGGGATGTATTTTTCCTACAGAACAATGTTCCAAGCAAAGGTCTATTGGATTCCTCAAGTGGCTGACTGCAACGAATGTGCTCAGAAGCTGCTGAGGCTTAAACTTTCAGCCCTTCGAGAGGCAGCTCAAGAGATTGGGAAACTGGAAGAGGCTCTGCTATATCCTGTCCTCGTTTTGGGAGATCTTGGCAGCCCTTGCGTAGAGAGAGGGAGGAGGGTTGGTGGGCGTGGGGGTTTGGTGGGGAAGCTAAGGTCCTCCTTTGGAAACAACGGAGGAAACCTCCATGTTAAAGGGGAAAGGAGGAGACAGGAAACCTCCATTAAATTGTTTATAAGTCGAATTGTTTCTAAAGCCGGAACTGACAACTGTGTTTTTACAAAGTAGAAAAGGATGCAACGAGTTCCACAGCCCTCATTCAGGCATATACAATGCTTAAGAAGATCAGAGTGCAGTTTTCTTTGGGCAGGTAGGTTTCGAAAAAAAAAAAAAGAGTGTTGACACAGTGTACAAATTCTTCCAATCTGAAAATTATTGAGGGTTATTACTGATGCCATTTGAACAGGACCATAACATTCGTGGATGGTGGAATGGCTCAAATCACTGCCTAAGCAAGCAATTATTTTGTTTTTGCTTCTGCAGTTAGACAAGGAAGAATGTTTTGCATTCTATCAGCTGGGCTTTTATTGTTTTTCATGTTAGGACAAATGTTCTTTGAGAGGTGGGGTCTTGTTTGAGGAAATGTCAAGCTGTCCAGTTTAGATTTATTGGTGATTGCGGCAGGTGCCAAATGTTTCAAGAAGTTGGTGTATGCACTTTTTTTTTCTCCCCTGGCAGACTTTCCTGGAATCAGGATATGTTCTCTGCAGGAAGAAAGCAAACGTGCTATACTTAAAATTCAGTGTATGACAGAAAAACCTAAAGAAGACTTATAGTAGATGAATTTACATCATCTGAAAGGTATTTTATGCACCAAGTTCCAAAGTTAGAGAAGGCAACTAAGCAAGGGACTGCCACTTAAGACACAGGCATTGACTATGGAGTCTGGGTGGGCCAAAGAAGCAAGATTTGTGGGAATATCATGAGAGTTCCTGGCTCTAAAATAGTTGCTCTCCAATGTCCAGAAATTCCTGCCTTTGGAATAGTCCTTGGAGAGACAATTTTCTCCAACTTAGCCCCCCTTTCCCACTAAGCATCCTCATGAGCAGGTCAAATTCAATGTGAACTTTTGGCAGGGAATCCTTTGGAGGTTTATGTTTTATCTTAAAAATTGGTAGGAACTTTGCATCTTTTCCATCACATATTCATGTTTTATGTAACATAAAATTATCACCCATCTGCAAATCTTTGAGTGGAAATGAAGCTTCAGGAGGATGGACTGTATCTCTTCCACAGTCCTGGCCACTCTGCAGAATACTCTCTTGTCTTTTCAGGAGGAGGGGGATCCTACTTTGAGAAATAAGGACTTCAGTCATTGTCCAGTTGGTAGTCTGGCCATTGTCCTTTGAAAATGTACAAATCCTCTCTTGGGACAGTAATATGTGAGTTTATTTTTACATTAGAAGGAGGTACTTTATCAAAGGAGTTCATTTTCATTTTGGAAAACAATATTCTGGTCTTGGAAAGATTGTAAACCAGAAAATCTTTGGTGATGAAAAAGGGCAAGATTTGAAAGTGTGGGATACTGTGCCAGAAAGGTAACCTTATGTGGGGATGTGGAGAATCTGGGCTGAAGGGGGAGGATTTGGGTGGGGCTGGAGGAGAAGCAGATGCAGAGAAAAAGGAAGGAGGTGTAAGCCACAAGGTTTGCCGGAGGTTTTCTTAATGGCTTTCAATTCTCCCAAATCTATCTGCAATCTCGGTTCCAGTCCTCCGCTCTATTTCCAACTGCTCTGTCAAAGTGGCAGCATCTCCAGCTTGGAGAATCAAGTCAACATGTCTAAAATGCCAACTCACCTGTGAGCACCTCTGCCTACTCCTTATCATGCAGCATTTCCACCTGCTCATTCCTGTGTGGCTTCAGCTCTCACACTGCCAACTATCTGTCTCCCTTTTCCAGCCAGAAACTGGGGAGTCTTTGTCTTTTCCTTCTTCCCAACCTCCCATGCACATGTTTAGTTGATCATGAAATCTAGCCAGGCTTAATGTAACCTTTGAAACATTCTTTTATTCTCTGTAGAAATTACAGTTCCTGCAGGAAACTGAGCACTCAAAGGGCTGAAAGGTAGGGTTTAATGAACAGTTGGCTTTCAGAATAGGGAGGAGAAAACTAAGTAACAGTGGCAAGGCTGGATGCAGTGGCTAATATCTGTAATCCCAGTACTTTGGGAGGCCAAGGCGGGTGGATCACCTGAGTTCAGGAGTTCGAGACCAGCCTGACCAACATGTTGAAACCCCATCTCTACTAAAAATACAAAAATTAGCCCGTGTGGTGGCGGGCACCTGTAATCCCAGCTATTCATGAGACTGAGGCAGGAGAATCACTTGAACCCAGGAGGCAGAGGTTGCAGTGAGCTGAGATCAAGCTGCTGCACTCCAGCCTGGGTGACAGAGTGAGACTCCATCTCAAAACAAACAAACAAACAAACAAACAAACAAACAGTGGCAAAAGACCCAAGGGCAGCTGCAGGATGCCTTTACCATCCTTAGGAAAATAAGGTGCAAGGGGTGGCAGTGGAATTCCCAAAAGTACCTAATCTCTAAGCTTGGAGCTGTGGAAGAAGGGCCACCTGATGGGAGCTAAAGCAGGAGATGCAGCCACTGCCAGGACTCTGGAAAGGTAGGGGCAGTGAGGGACGAAAGCCAGGGAGACAATCGCCACCATCATTTGCTGTCCCTCTTCTCATCCTCTGATCTCCTGCCAGTGCTTCCAGTTGGCAAAGGCCAACCAAAAATCACAGGGCAAAGGAGCTGTAGGCCATAGATAGGAGGCAGGCTCCTGGGGTACAAAGAGTGCAGAGAGGGGAGCAAAAGGAATCTGGTAGGGTAAGCAACAAATGGAGAATGGCCAGCCCAGATTCAGCCCCTCCCTTCAACACCTGAAAATTCGGCCTGAATTCAAGACCATTATTTCTTTCTTGAATGTCTGGAAAAAACAAACAAATAAACAAACTTCCCAGTGGTCCCAATTGACTTCAGTGTGCGCTCTAATTTCATTTTATAAACACCATTTCTTAGCAATTTCAATGCTGACAGATGGAGCTCATGTGCCAGCTAACAGGAAAAGAGCATCATCTATGAGCGCAATTCCCCACGGCTGGAGCTCCTTGCCTATATTCCCCCCTCAAGAGCATACATGGGGCTGCAAATCAAACAGATCTCATGTGATGATTAGGGAATTATCTGTATTTCATTAAGAAAAATAACTTGTACACTCTGTTTGAAAAAAGTATTGAAGGCCGGGCGTGGTGGCTCACGCCTGTAATCCCAGCACTTTGGGAGGCCAAGGCGGGCGGATCACGAGGTCAGGAGTTCTAGACCAGCCTGACCAACATGGTGAAACCCCGTCTCTATTAAAAATACAAAACTTAGCCGGGCGTGGTGGTGTGTGCCTGTAATCCCAGCTACTCAGGAGGCTGAGGCAGGAGAATCATTTGAACCTGGAAGGCAGATGTTGCAGTGAGCCGAGATTGCACCACTGCACTCCAGCCCAGGTGACAGAGTGAAACTCTGTCTCAAAAAAAAGTATTGAAAACATATTCTTGGGGCTTAATAGATATTCATAGAGAGTGCTGAACAGATATTTGTTAAAGGGGTGAATGTTACTTGTGACACTCACAATTAGCGGATCTTTACATGTGAATGTGTTGAATACAACCAGACCCCTTTAATTAGACACGCTGTTCTAAAATGAATTTCTAAGGTATGAATCTAATCTAATCACCTCTTGACTTACACAGGCTGGTAGCTTCCCATTGTCAAGAAGTTCTTATCATGGTGGAAAAGATCTCTTCGTCATCTCAACCTCCAAGCCTCACCCTGGTCTTTCCAGGTCTCTTCTCTTACCTATCCTGACACCATCTGTCCCCATCTACGCTAAGATCCTTATCAGTCCTGGAAGAACACACTCAAAACCAATGATCTTTGCGCCCTCTGTATGTTCTCTCAACACTTAGCATTTTAATGAACATTGGCCCAAATTCCAGCTGCCAGCACCTGACACTCTGCCCAAGGGCTTCTCTGACCGACACAACCCACTCTGCCCATGTGTGGGGAAGGCTTCAAGTGCCAGGAAGTTAATGGCCCCTGGAAGCATCCCTGTCCAATGACTTCCAAGAATGGGTGTATAAATACCTCCACTCTTTCCTCCCTTGGGTAAGATAACTCTGAGGCACGTGTTTGACATTGCTTCATGGAGTTCCCCAGCAGGATTAAGTTCCAGTTGCCCTCAGTGGTAACTTGGGCTTGATTCATCCTTTCTTTGCTTCCTTCCTTTCCTGTCTCACTTCCTCACCTCCCTACCAGTGTTCCCGTGAATCACCTTCCAAATAAACTACTCACATTGGAATCCTTGCTTCAGGGTTGGCTTTTGGAGGAACCTAACGTAAAATATTTCAGTATTCTCTTTCAGCTTTTTCTTGCCTTTGCATAAGACATTGTTTGTGTCTGGATTCCCCTTTGTTTCTTTTTAAACAAACATTTAAAATGACACAGGAAAACACAGGAAAAGAAAGAATAAAATATTTCTCCTTCATCACCTATTCCCCTCCCTTCTCTCTCTCATCCTGGTCTACTTTCCTTCCCAGAACTAACCACTATTTGGTATACATACTTCCAAATATTTGCTTTATATCTACACATTTAAAAGTATGTAGATATACAAATGTAAATACATTTACCAATCTGTGTATACAATGATAAGTGAATTTGAACACATCCTTATACACAGTCCTTTTCACATGAATGAAATCGCATTATACATGTTGCATTGTGACTTGTTTTTTTTCAATAATACAATACCCTTAGATTCCATAATATAGTGTGATATACTATAATTCTTGAAACATTTCTCCTATTGATGAACACTTAGGGTCCTGATACTTTTTCCACTGTTATAAAAAAATGCTGCAATGACTATGTGAGTGCATATATCTTGCACACATGTGCCGGCCATCCTGTAGATGAATGTGTCTGTTTGAGCTTTTTAGTTTTCAGCAATAGAAAACCCAACCTCGGCCGGGCGTGGTGGTTGACGCCTGTAATTCCAGCACTTTTGGAGGCTGAGGTGGGCAGATCACCTGAGGTCAGGAGTTCCAGAGCAGCCTGGCCAACATGGTGAAACCTCATCTCTACTAAAAATAGAAAAATTAGCCAGGCCTGGTGGCGGATGCCTATAATCCCAGCTACTTGGGAGGCTAGGGCTGGAGAATCCCTTGAACCCAGGAGGAGGAGGTTGCAGTGAGCGATCCTGCCACTGCACTCCAGCAGGGGTGACAAGAATGAAACTCTGTTTCAAAATAAAGAAAAAAAAGAAAACCCAACCTCAACTAGCTTAAGCAAAAGCAAATTTATGTGGTGAAAGGGTGGATCTGGTTTTAGAATCAGTTACCAAGGGCTCAAGAAGTGTCACAGGGACTGATCCCCGCCCCCCGTCCCCCATGTCGTGTCATTCTCCAGGTCTTTCCTTTTCATTGCCAGGAGCTCCAGGCTTCTACCCTCAGAACTCCAAGGCCATTGGAAAACAGAGGGCAGTTTTCTTAGTTGCCCAAGGAAATGTTCCCAAATTGTATCAAAAGCCCACCTCTAGGTTAATTATTGTGGCTGGAGGATGTAATCCATTCATAGGTCAGGGCTGGCCAGGTGTAGTGGCTCATGCCTGTAATCCCAGCACTTTGGGAGACTGAGATGGGTGGGTCACTTGAGGTCAGAAGTTCGAGACCAGCCTGGCCAACATGATGAAACCCCATCTCTACTAAAAATGCAAAAATTAGCCAGGCATGGTGGCGGGCGCCTGTAATCCCAGCTGCTCGGGAGGCTGAGGCAGGAGAATGGATTGAACCCAGGAGGTGGAGGTTGCAGTGAGCAGAGATCACGCCACTGCACTCAAGCCCAGGCAATGAAGCGAGACTCCTCAAAAAAAAAAAAAAAAAAAAAAAAAGAGAAACATAGGCTAGGACTAGGCATATGCCATGCCTTGTGACATAAACTGGACATGGGGAAGGGGAGTGATTCCCCAGCGTTAGTTAGCCTTGCTCTTGTCACTAGAAGGAGGAAGGAATGCTGTGTGGCAAGGAAAGGAATTAATGTCCACTTGAGATGGATTTGAGATGGATGTCTGCAAGCAGAAATAAAGGGTTAAAGGGTGCTTACATTAAAAATTTTGATAGCTACTGCTCTCAAAATTGTATTGCAATTTATATTCCCAGTGCCAACAGTGTTTGAAGAGTCTGGCTCTCCAGAGCCTGTAGACACTGGATATTGTCAGTGTTTTAAATTTCAGCAGATCTGATATCTAAAAATGGTATCTCACTGTTCTAGACTGTTCTAGTATGGTGTTTTACGTGAACACCCTTTCATGTGTTTAGCTGGCCTTTGCATTTCTTTTTTTTTTGAACTGCCTATGCATATCTTTTGGTCAAAATTCAATTGAATTGCCCTTTTTTATTGTTAGAGCTGCTACAAACATTACTAAAAAGGCAACTCAGTTGTGTGTGTGTGTATGCACACACATATATATTTATAATACATATGTTACTTAGGGTTTGTACCAGCTCTGTGAGCTCCTTGAGGGTGGCACCTTGCTGTAATACAGCCTGACACCTAATACGAAGTAGAAATCAGTGATTATTTATCACGCAAATAAAGAAACAAATAAGTGAATGAATGAATGAGTCAATAGTGTTGACTGCCTTGTATTGTCCTAGGCCCAAGAGACAGTGAAATATCCCTGTTCCTGTATACTTTTCTGTAAGTTTCTGGAAGTTTCTCTGTAAAGCATCTCAGTAAGCTTTTCTATAGGCTGTGAGAAACGCATGAGTCGGGCTAATAGGAGGCATATAATTTTGAATTGCTTTTCAGAAATGGCCTTCATATTCCTTTGCACTCACTCATCCTGTTGATAAGAGCAGATGGCCTACTGCATGTGACTCAGACTCAAACACACACCTCCACTCCCTTGAAGTGCCAGCCCTGGAGCTTTGTTGAGGCTCGCATCTGCCACGGGAGTCAGCTAGTACATTGCCCAGTTCAACATCCATCCAGGATTTCATAGGAACTTGAGAATCATTGTTTTTGGCTTGAATCCTGGGTTTGAGGTTTCTTCGTGTAGGAATCTGAAAAAAGGATTTGGAAACGTTGTTGTCTCTAATCCCAAAGTATGTATCTGGGAGGCTGCCTTCGCCATCACCCACCTAATAACTCAGGCTCCCGGGGCCATTTCGCTCAAATGCATTCATTCCTTTGGTAGAATCAGAAGAAACTGATCCAGGTGACAGAGTACCTGGGTTCTAATCCCAGTTTTGATGAGCAAGTTATTTACCCCTTACAGCCCCATTTTCCCTATCCTAAAATGATATGGTTGCAACTGACGATCTCCAAGTCTCCGTCCAACTCAACAATTCAGAGTGGAATTCTGAATTCTGCTCTGCCACCAACAGCATGTCCTCGGAGCTTTGCCTATTACTCATGAGAATGTCAACGTCTGGGTAAATAGATATTTTGGGGTAAGCTCTAAAAAACCCAGAAGTACGTATTGTATGTTGACTTTGGCACACGGACAAGCCTGAACAGGGCTGTGTCAAGCCTTTTACCATGATAGCTGCCGGAAGAAAGGCCAGGCGAAGCAGTCTGGGTGAGCTGCTTGGAATGAAGAGGACCAGCCCGCATCCCATGGCACAGATGACCTTCAGGAGAAGTGGAGGGGAGCAGCTAATGTAAAGAAATCATTAGCATCTATGTTGGAAATGGCTTATGACACTGTCTCAAAGCCACATTCTCAGACAACAGGGAAAGCTGTAAATAGATCCACACAGTTATCCAAGCATAGCAGAGTAAAACTAAAGGAAAGCCAAATTAAACAGGCTCAACCAAAGTTTTGAGTGAAAGTGTTGAATATTGCTCATGCCTTCAGAACGGGAAGCTCTGTTTAGAATACTCACAATGGTGGGTCCTCTGGAGGTGACTACAGGCTGGTAGGTCGGTTCTATCCTCCCCCTAGGAGCCATCTCAGCAAAGAAGAACCAGAGGCAAAGACTCTTTCAAAGCAAGGACCTCACACTGTGAAGGACTTGGAGCATTGCTTGATTGCTACTCAACTGGCAAAAGTTTTTAAAAAGCAAGTTAGGCCCCAAGACCACATGACTGAGAATCCTAACACATAACTGAGAATTATAATAACATGATGGATTCTCTTTGAAAAATATATTTCATATTTTGGCATAATTTCAAACTTACAGGAAAGTTGCAAGAATTGTACAAATGATTTTTGTGTATGCTTCATACCCACATTCTGCATTTTACCAATTCTTTTTTCCCTTCCTCCCTCTTTATTTCATATATATGTGAGATATATATATATATGTATATAGACACACATACATATATGTAACAGTTCTTGGGTATATGTGTGTATATATATATATATAATGTATATTTCCCACCGAACTGTTTGGCAATAGGTTGCAGACATGATATCTTAAACATTTCACTGCATATTTTCTAAAAACAAGGACAGTCTCTTATATAACTGTAGTACCATTACCAAAATCAAAAAATTAATATTGCCATAATATTATTATCCAGTTCACAGACTTCATTCACTTCCCCGACTGTCCAAAAATAAATATTTTATAGCAAAAGAAAGTCCTAGACTACATGCTGCATTCAGTTAACACGTCTTTAGTTGTTTTTTCTTTTATTTTAATCTGGAAGTTTCTCAGTCTTTCTTTGTCTTTCATGATATTTTTGATGAATACAGGCCAGATACTTTGTGGAATGTCCCTCAATTTGGGTTTGCCTGATGTTGTGGAATTTCCTTTTAGCGCTATAAGCTGCCTCCTGAAATACAAATGCCTAGTTGGGATGTGACTGGCTGCAGGAAACAGTCTCTCCAGCCTAGCAGGCTAGAGCTCATGCAAACTCCCCTTTGCCCCATCTTGGGGATTTCCTCCCTATCCTCTTCAAACATGGTTTCTCTCTCTGCAAGAGTTGTGGGAAAATCTGATACTTTGCTTGTTGGAAATTAGACTTATATTGTTTCCCACAGACATCATGTTGGATGTGACAGATGGGTTGATTCTTCAGTTTTATCAGTGTTAAATTGTAGGAGCACTAAATATGCGTTACAAGCAGATGGGAATAGATTTATGATGTATAGCTTAGATTCTATGGAAAAATAAACTTTAGGCTGTAAACAAATCTATGTACAAATTAACTTTTGCAACAAGATGAGCTCTTTGTTGGCAGCTTCTGTTTGTTTGAAAGTTGTGTTTGCTATAATGTGGTTCAATCTTTGTCTCCACTTGGATGGGTTTCATTATTTAGGCCTCCAAATAGCCTTACTTTAAAGTCTCCCCTATAGGTTAGTCCTATGGCATGAAATCTGGAAATAATAATGTTGCAAAATTTCAGTAAATCTAAATATGATTTATCACTCATCCCCACATGTCATTGTCAAACCAAGAAGGTGAAATAAGAAGAGATAGTATGGAATGAGAGAACTACTCAAGGTGTTCCACCTGTTTTTTGATAGACAATTGAAGGTTTTCCTTAGTTTTTTCCTAAGGACTGAGACATTTCTGGACAAACCTGCCAGTCAGCTGAGAAATTTTCCTGAGAACCAGGGATCAGACTCTTAGAATTGCAGTAATTGTTACAAATTGCAATCAAATCTGGGAACTCTTAAAGATGTCATCCCTGAAATAAACCTCAGTAAATTCATCTAGGTTGAAAGGGAATCTCCAGCTTTACTCAGTAGTAAGAAGTTGACACATATACATACTTGAATGAATAACTTAATTCTTAGGAGACACTTAAATAAGAATTATTTCTGTTATTGAAACACAGTTCCAGTTATAGGGTCTTTGAAATCATGAGAGAGTTGTACAGTTATATTTCTGTATAGTGTGAAGAGCTATCTTATTTTTTGCAGATTACTTACTTTGTTAATATACCTCCCCCTCCTTTAACCAATTGGTCCATTATTATTGTAAGCGTATTACAAAGAATACTCTTTTGGAAGTCAGAAGAATGATACCTAATCTTTAATTTCTTATCAGGAACTAGGTTTTCGTTGTATGATGGACACGATGTAACCCCTAAAGACAGAAAAAGAAGTGAAAAATAGTCCTCATTCTCATGGATCTATAGCTGTAGTAGAAGAAAAGACAGATTAAAAAGGGCATAAGTTCCTCTAATGTTTATTGCAATGTGAAGCTAGATAGAAAAATAGAAGAAAACAGAGAGAATCATGATCATGGCAATAAGGAGAGAGTAGCTAACTCAGCTGGAATTGGCTTGGAGAAAACGATGGTGAGAACTCCCGGAGAACGTTAGAACTGAGCTGAAGCTTGCAGAATGCAGAGGAGTCTGACAGGCAGATGAGGCAGGGAGGACATTAAAGGCAGGAGCAATAGCACATGATAGTGGGCTGCAGGCTGGGCTGTAGTTTGAGGGGCTGTAATTCAATACAGGTGGAGGCAGGGGAAAAGCAGGCGTTGAAGTGAAAAAGTAGGAAAGGGAAGATCATGCAGAACCTTGCAGATCATGTAAGGAGCTTGGAATGTCATCTCCATATTATTCAATCATCAGACGGACTTCAACAAAAAAGCCACATTATTGAATGGTAGAGGTTGGAGGGGACAGCGACTGGAGGCAGGCACAGCAGTAGGGCACTATCATAATAAAATATTGAGCAGTGATAATGACTAATCAGGGGTCCCCAGCCTTCGGGCCACAGACTAGTGCAGGTCCATGGCCTGTTAGAACTGGGCAACACAGCAGGAGGTGAGCTTCGGGCCAGTCAGCATTACCACCTGAGGTCTGCTTCCTGTCAGATCAGCAGCGGCATTAGATTCTCATAGGAGCACAAACCCTATTGTGAACTGCGCATGGAGGAATCTACGTGGCGCGCTGCTTATGAGAGCTCCTACTGCCTGATGACCTGAGGTGGAACAGTTTCATCTGGAAGCCTTCTGCCCCCACCAACCCCAGCCATGGAAAAAAAAGTGTCTTTCACAAAACCAGTCCCCTGGTGCCAAAAAGGCTGGGGACTGCTGGCCTAAACTGAGATGATGGGCCTGGGAATGGAGGAAGTGGTATAGATGAGAAGAATGTTTCAGAGATGGACGTATTAAGATTTGTTAACAGATGGGATGTGATGTTTATGAGGAAGCATCAGCTAAGAATGACTTTAAGATTCAGCCTTGGGTGGCTAGGAGGGTGATGGGCATATTCCTTAAAATAGGGAATCTACTGGTCGGGCGCAGTGGCTCACGCCTGTAATCCCAGCACTTTGGGAGGCCGAGGCGGCCAGATCACGAGGTCAGGAGATTGAGACCATCCTGGCTAACATGGTGAAACCCTGTCTCTACTAAAAATACAAAAAAAAAAAAAAAAAAGAAAAAATTAGCCGGGTGTGGTGGCAGGTGCTTGTAGTCCCAGCTACTCAGGAGGCTGAGGCAGGAGAATGGCATGAACCTGGGAGGCAGAGCACGCAGTGAGCCAAGATTGTGCCACTGCACTCCAGCCTGGGTGACAGAGACTCTGTCTCAAAAAAAACAAAAAACAAAAAAACGGGAATCTACTGAGCACAGTGGCTCATGCCTGTAATCCCAGTGCTTTGGAAGGCCACGGCGGGTGGATCACAAGGTCAGGAGTTCAAGACCAGCCTGGCCAACATGGTGAAACCCCATCTCTACTAAAAAATACAAAAATTAGCCAGATGTGGTGGTGGGTGCCTGTAATCCCAGCTACTCAGGAGGCTGAGGCAGAAGAATCACTTGAACCCGGGAGGTCGAGGTTGCAGTGAGCTGAGATCGCACCACTGCACTCCAGCCTGGGGGACAGAGTAAGACTCCATCTCAAAAAAAAAAAAAAAAAAAAAGTTGATTGGAGGATAAGAAAAATGATATGCTCAGAATTTTGTAAATGTGGATTTTGATGTACCCGGGGAACATCCAAGTGATGATATTCCGTAAGAAGTTGAAAGTTGGGTTCCAGATTGGAGAACAAATTAAGACATCTGGGGCCAGGCATGGTGGTTCACACCTGTAATTCCAGCACTTTGGGAGGCCAAGGTGGGAGGATGCCTTGAAGCCAGGAGTTTGAGACCAACTTGGGCAACATAGTGAGACTCTGTCTCAAAAAAAAAAAAGAGCCAACCATGATGGCTCATGCCTGTAGTCCCAGCTGCTCAGGAGGCCGAGGTAGAAGAATTACTTGAGGCTGTGAGTTTGAGGCTTCAGTGAGCTATGATTGTGCCACTCCACTCCAGCCTGGGTGACAGAGACCTTGTCTCAAAAATAAAAATAAAAATGAAGATAAGACATCTGGGAGTCATTGGTACATAGGTGATAATAATAAAACAAATAGGAACAGATGAATCCAGGAAGATCTGTAGCATGAGACAAGAAGGGAACAGAGAACAAGCATTCACAAGTGGGATTAGGAGGAAGATTGTGCCAAGAGGAAACTGGAAAGAAGCAGGGAGAGAGGTAGGAGAGTAGTCAGGAGAGACGGCTCACATGGAAGAGAGTGAAGGAGCAAGTGGTCAAGGTCTCTTGAATACAGAGGGGTTCTTACAATGAGATACAATCAACACACTTTGAGAAATAATACTTTATTTAGGGAAAATATCATCTGCTTGCTGTATTTTTCTGAAGATTTTGTTTACAGAAGAGCAAGCTCTCCAGCAGCTATGTGATTTAGGCAATGTGGCTCTCGAATCTTCATTCTGTCCAACTACATTCACGTGAGGGTGCTGCCGTCTTTTGTAGGCCTGTCCCAAGGCCAGCTGTGACTTTGCATTTTCGCCTGGCTGTGTCTATATCTTTTAAAAGCCAGCAATTTCCACAGGAAAATTCTGCTGTAGAATATTGAGGAGAGGGCTTGATAAAAGCTGGAATGAGTGGTGTGTATGTGAATGGTATTCCCCAGCATGCATGGACCTGGCTGGGGATGGGGGATCTTCCATTTGCGGCAGGGAGGAGGCAAGAATAAACATGAGATTTATTCCATATCATTACCTTTCCTCTTTGACTCTATTTCAGGCTGCATGGAATAATGTCTATAATCAATTTCAAAGCCTCTCAGGAGTGATGAGTAAGTACCGGCTATACTTAGGGCATATCATCTGATATCTCTCCTGAAGTGACTAGCAATGTTACTATTTTCTCATGATTCCTTCAAGTATATTATATTTCCATCATATACATGTACAGTAAAACTTTTCTTTTTTTCTACCTACATACATAATATACTATAATATTTCCCCCCCCTTTTTTAATGGTACATCCTGATGGTTGGTTCCATTCCAGTACAGGTAGATTGCTTCATTCTTCTTAATGATTGCATGTGATCCTATTATATAGATGACCATAATTATTTAGCCAGTTTTTTATTCATAGATCACATGGATTAGATTGCTTCCAGTATTATGATATTACAGGTAATGCTATAGTGTCTTATTTTACACAGGTGCAGGTATATCTGTAGAATAAATATCTAGAAATGTTATTGTTGGGCCAAAGGTTACATAAAATTTTAATGCAGAGATATCTGAATAGGTTTGAAAATGGTCAGAATGAAAGGCGATTGGTTGGGACCTAATGCCTCACTCATTACTCACTAGAGATTGTAGGATGTCATCACTGTAAGCAGATGTGTGGCCACAGTTTTGTGTACTCAAGTTCAGTAAAATCAAGGCATAAGGCAGGACCAAAGTAGAATAGAACAAAACTCTTCTGAACATGGTGACCCCAAGACAATTGGCCATTGTGTGGCAAGTGTTCTTGAAGATCTATCCCTAGCCAATGATATGGTCCATGAGGTTGCATGTGAACTTTGTATGTCAGATGCCTGACTCCTGAGATATGCTCAGCCCTCTTCTTGTTTAGATAGGAGGCTCCATCAACTCCTACCCTAGTAATGTGTAGTCCCAGGCCTGGGAGCCAGGTCATGGATTAAATTATTAAGTTGGAACTGTCAGAGTGAAGGAGCAAGTTATGAGACTGGTTAAGTAGCATATCAAAGCCAGAGTGGTAACAGTGAAAGTAATCCTCCATTCATATAAGAGCCCAATGTCTCTGTAGCTCCATTTTCCTACCTCTTGCCTTCCTCCCACCATCAAAGAGATGAGATAGAAAATGTAAGAACTGGATGTCATAAAATCAAGAAGGTTTTCTGTTCAAGATGTTCCATTCGTTGCAATTAACTCCCATTGGAGCCCAAAACCATAATAACGTTTCCTGTGCCAGAGTCCCCAAAAAGTAGGTGATGTTCTCATGGAAGATTAGTTGTTTGTTTCAACAGGGAAAGAGAAGTAAATCTAAGGCACCACCTCTGGCAGCGGGACACCCCCTTCTCCTGCCTCATGCATTTTAACACATAAAGCAGATAAGGTGGAGGAGAGAATGGAGCTGGAGAAGAATGTTGAGTTACCCAGAGAAGACATGAACAAGTAGAGCAAAAAAGAACTGTGACCTCCCAGTCACCCATATTTATTCCTTTATCAAAGAACGCAGGAGGTAGACTTCTCTTTTCCTGATCTATTGTTTCTGGAGCTCAGGAAGTACAATGCACCGTGGCAAGTCAGAGTCATGAGTTTCAATTCCACCTTCCCCATTATCTGGCTAAGCAATGGTGGACTTAATCCAACGAGGTTCAGAGTCTACAGTTATAAAACAGGGGTTATATCAGTACTTATGCGTCAAAGATAACATAGGTAGAGATTTGGCATACTGCTTGGCACATACTAACTAGTCAATGACTGTTAGATATTATCATTAATACTAATCCCACAGAGTCAGTTGGGTTGCAAACTGTTTTGCACCAAAGCCAACATTATAGCACCCACTGTCACAATCCTTTGGGCAGCATCATCTCTTTGCATCATCCTTGTTGGATCATGTGTGGTTCCCATATGTGCAAACACAGTCCAGGTAATTGCATTACATGGCAGAGAGACTCAATGCATTGCACACAGCTGGAAGCTAGGCTACTCATTTTTAAAGTGAGCTCCTTGGCTAGCAGCATTAACATCACCCAGTTACTTGTTAGCAAATTCTCAAAACCTGCCCCACACCTCCTCAATAAAAAATCTCTGGGCGTGGGGCCCAGCAACCTGTGTCTTAGCATCCCTTACCCTTGCCAGACCCCAGGTGATACTGATGCATGCGAAAGTGTGAAGACCACTGATCTAGACTGTGGGATGCCATTGAACCTCTCTACTTCACCAGGGAAGAGCTAGAGGGGAAGCAGAAATGCAAAATGGCACGCTGGTAGCTCAGGGACAAATTTGGGTGAATGGTTTAACAGTCTTGCCTATTCTTGAATGCTCTCCTCTTTGGCTGGGAACGGCCTGTCAGGCTGCAGATATTTCCTTTCCTCTTTCTCTCACTGCTTCTCTCCCACAAGACACAAGATAGTTCCTGCCCAGGCATCTCAGATTACCATTCCTTCCTCAAAGCCAATTAAAGGTCTCTAATCCCTCCTGTGTTTACCTAAAGGATGAATTTGATCGGAAAGGATGAATGGAAAGGGCAAAATCCTAGAAGGGCTGGGAAAGAAAGTTTCTGCTCCAGTGGTGGGAACACACCCTTTCTCACTAAGCTTATTATGTACTGGTGCATTTTTTGAATTACAATTCTCCATCAGCCTGCCCCTTTTATTTGAAGCCCTCAGTTGTGATTTCAAATGCAGCTTCTGACTTTGCCCTTGGTATTCATACTTTTGAGAGTCTGTTCCCTTCATTAACATCTCAGGGACCCCCAAAGTAATACTTTGAACCATGTGACATATCTGTTTTGTGAGTTGAAAGCAGTTGGATATTAACAATTTCTTATAATTCAACTTCATGTACCCACTCGAGGTCTCTTATTTGGGACACATCATTCTGCCTTACTCCGAATTGAAGGCAGCTGAGTACTTCTGGGAACGGCAGATCATCTTCTTTTAAGACTACCTAGAGTTTGCCACTTTTTGGCTGGGATCCTTGTATAAGTAAGTAAATCTCCCAAGCCTCACTTTTATCATCTGTGAAGTGGGGATGCTATTATCTTCTTTATAGGTTGATGTATGAGTAAATGAGAAATCAGGCATAGAGTGTCTGATATGGTGGCTGAATTGTAGTTTTTTTTTTACAACCTTTAGTATCCTTCTTTAGCGAGGCTGGAGGTAACACTATCGTGCTAAAACTTGATCCATACCTTTCCTGCTAACTCTTAGCCCCGTCCTACATATCTATTGGTGGTGAGCCTCCAAGTTACTACCATTACTCACCTGAAAATGGGGAGGCCTGGGCTTTTTTAAAAGACCCTTAATTAGTACCTTTTTTTATGAGATGGTAAGACAAATGTTTTCTCTGCCTTAAGTACCCATTATTATTCTCATTTCAAAGGTGTGTCAGATTTATTTATTTACGTGTTTTGGAATCTTAGTAGGAGAAGAGAAGGCAGCCCAGTAAATGGATGCAGATTGTTCTGGCCTCATCGTCAACTGCATTGTGCAATCTTAGAGAAATGACTTACCTAACTCTGATGTCTCCATTTTCCTATTCTGTATGTGAGGATTATGTATATGCCTTAATTTATCTTGCTGAGGATGGAAGTGCTAGACAGAGCTAGTGTTTCATAAAAATGTTTTGAGCTTTTGGAATGCAGAGGTGTTATATATATACAAGGTATTACTGGATTGAGTAAGGATTATCATTATTCTTTGGCAATAGACATGACATCAGGAAAACATATCTTCTATCATAGTTCAAAGGCAGAATGAGAAAAGAAAACTTTTTTTTTTCAGTAGAACAGTCATCAGAAAGATGTTTTGGAGGGTGTAATAGGAATATTCTCAATGGCATTTAAGAGCAAGGTTTAGAGCTATCTGCACTTGTCGCTTCCTCCAGTACACAGTGGTATAGCAGTCCTGATGGATTGTCTTTCTGGCTAATTGTTAGATGTTAAAAAAGGTAAGCGGAACCTGATACCTTGTAAGTTGGACTGTTGACAAGAGACCCTGTGACTTTTCAAAGATGAGTGTTGATTGGAAATTTGCATGTGTTCCCAGGCATTCTTGTTTATGGAATTACCCTATTCTTGGAAGTAAAAAAGGAGAAACAATTCAATGTTCCCATTGACAAAATGGATTGCTCTATGCTTGTAAACTGTGCTGTAGCTTATTCATATACTGAGAGTTGAATAATGACAGGGGTATGATGTCATGCATGAGCAGTGAATTGGGGAGGCTCACTTTCCTTAGTGTGAAGTTGTTTGTATTTGCAGAGAGATGGGGAAAGTGATGTTTGAATGGGAGAACTGGAATCTGGGGTCTTGATTTTTTTTTCTTGCTAAGTTAAAGTGCTTGTAGCTTTTTCTTTATATCAAACTATACAGATGAAACCCACACATATAAAGAAAATCATATGGAACTGGCAAACAAAAGATATTCAGTGACTCAGGTTTCTTTGTCAACTTTTGCCACCCACCATGACAAGATCAACAGGCTTTGCTGTGTATAGATGTGTATTTTGAATTCCTTCCTCCCTTAAAAACATTCCATTGCCACTGATATCTCCACTCATGGGGCAGATATCCAGTAATCCCATGGATATTCTTGATTCTTCCTTAATAAGTAAAACTGTAAGTATGGCCTAGTCTTTCTCTACTCTTTCTGCTTTCTTGTTCATTACTGTAATTGCATGTTTACATCTGGAGCCCTGGGTTTTTGTGTTTACGTAGTTATGCACAAGCCTGAGCAGATCTGCAAAACAAAACAAAAAACAAAAACAAAAAACAACAACAACAGAGCCCTCAACCAATTATATGCTAGTTCTTGTCCCATTCTTTTTTCTCTTATGGGGAAGGCAGGTAATCAGGATTACTAGTGGCTGCCTTGGAAGTGATATGTTAAGCAAATGAAAAGTCAATTAATACCTTTACTGTCTAACCCTAAGGCAAGTCATGATTGAAGAATTTCATAGTTACGTATTTGACACCAGCACAATAGTAATTAAAAATATTTTCTTGCATTTTTAATTTGATAAATGCCAGTTTTCTGGTGTGAGTCTAACTAGATTGTGGCTTCCCTAGAGGTGATTTGATATGAAATAATTTTTTTGAGATTTCGCCTTGATTAGACATATAGGAACTAAATTGCGAAGTATGATCAGGTGGATTCTGCCCTAGAACTGCCTTTTTCTTTGCAATTCTCCAAAATACCTCACAGCTGAAGTAGCCATGTGGCCAGGACAGAAAGCTTGAGTTAGCACAATTATTTCAGTTGTCATTGGAGCAGTTTGAATTGAGAGGTTTTTTTATTGTTAATAATATCTGTCTGAAGACATCAGTGTAACCCAGGATGGCGTGCCATTGCACATATTTACCAGGTTTTCTAACTGCACCTTAGTCAGAAGAAGTTGTTGCGCAGTCTTGGGAATCGTGGTAATTTATGGGTGGCAGCTCAGTCCAAACCAGCTTTTCGCCTCTCTATGCTGGTTTGAGCTCTTTTGTGTCAATGTAGCCTTCCTTTCCTTTTATCTTCTGAGGTATAATTCAAGGTTTGTGGTTTTCTGTTGTGTTTTGCGTTAGTTTTGTAATAAACATCACTTCAGAGAAGGCTGATTAACATGGGAACTAAATGTCCATTTTCAGCTAGACTGCCTTAATTTAAATCCCAGTTTTAACACTTGGGAGTTGACTGTCTGATATGGTTCAGGTATTTGTCTCCTCTAAATCTCATGTTGACGTGTGATCTCCAATGTTGGAGGTGGGAACTATTGGGAGGTATTTGGGTCTTAATGATAGATCCTTCATGAATAACTTGGTGCTCTCTTTAAAGTAATGAGTCAGTTCTTGCTCTGTTAGTTCCTATGAGATCTGATTGTTAAAAAGAGTCTGGAACCTTCCTCCTCCCTCTTTCCTCATCTTTTGCATGTGATGCCTACTCTTCTTCCCCTTATGCCACGAGTGGAAGCTTCTTGATGCCCTCATCAGAAGCAGATGCTGGCACCATACTTCTTGTACAGCCTGCAGAACCGTGAGTCAAATAGACTTCTTTCCCTTATAAATTAGCCAGCCTCAGGTATTCCTTTATAGCAACGCAAATGAACTAAGACAGTGTCCTTGGGCAAACTACTTCAGTTTCCTCATCTGTTGATGGGGATGATGGAAAGCGTGACATCGCAAGATGGCAGAATAGGAGTTTCCAGTGCTTGTCCCCATACTGAAACATCAATTTGAAGAATTATTCATATGCAAAGATAACTTCACAAAAGCTGAGGAATCTAAGTGAGAGATTACAGCACGTGGGTTGAGCACAGGAATAAGAAAAGCTGCACTGAGGAAAACAGGAAGGACAGCTTCACATTACCTGTATCACTCCTACCCCTTTGCATGGGGGATGGAGATTGAGGCAAGCACCTGACTTCTCTGACTCCAGCACAGGGCCTATCTCAGTAAAACCTAGCTGGCCTTCTTAGATCCAGGCTCCAGGCCCACCCCAATCTTCAGGCTGGCCCTGCAGATCCACGCTCCAGACCTGTCCCAAGACCAGACTGGCTCCTATGGCCCCAGGTTCCAGTGGGCCTCAACAAAATACTAGCAAATTGAATTCAACAGTACAATAAAAAGATAATCAAGTGGAATTTGTCCCTGGGATGCAAGGATGGCTCTACATATGTAAGTCAATAAATGTGATACACCACATTAACGGGATGAAGAATAAAAATTATATGATCATTTTGACAGATGCAGAAAATGCATTTGACAAAATACAACATCCTATTATAATAAAAACTCTCAATATATTAGGGATAGAAGGAATGCACCTAAAGCTGATAAAAGCCATATATGGCCAGGCACAGGAGCTCATGCCTGTAATCTCAGAACTTTGAGAGACTGAGGCAGGAGAATTGCTTAAAGCCTCCGTTTGAGACCAGCCTGGGCAACAGAGCAAGACTCTGCCATCTCTACAAAAAAATAAAAATAAAAATAAAAGTAAAAATAAAAATAAAAAGGCTATGCAAGACCAGCCCACAGCTAACATCATATTCCATGGTGAAAAGCTAAAAACTTTTACTCTAATATCAGAAACCAGACAAAGATGCTCACTCTTGCTGCTTCTATTCAATATAGAACTGGAAGTTCTAACCAGAGTGATTTAATCAAGAAAAAGAAATAAAAGACATCCAAATTGGAAAGGAAGAAGAAAAATTATCTCTGTTTGCAGATGACATAATCTTTTTTTTTTCTTTTTTTGTTTTTACAGAACAGGATCTCCCAAGCTGGATTGCAGTGGTGCAATCATGGCTCACTGCAACTTCAACCTACTGGCCTAGAACGATTCTCTCATTTGAGTTTCCCAAGTAGTTGGATTACAGGCATACACCACAATGCCTACCTAATTTTAAAATCTTTTTTAGAGACAGGGTCTCCTTTTGTTGCTCAGGGTGATCCTAAACTCTTGGGCTTAAGTGATTCTTCTGCCTCAGCCTCCCAAAGTGCTATGGTTACAGGTGTGAGCCACTATGCCCAGCCGACATAACCTTATGAATAGAAAATTCTAAAGATTCCACCAAAATACTGTTAGAACTAATAAATTCAGTAAAGTTGCAGGATACAAAATCAATATATAAAAATCAATTGTGTTTGCATACACTAACAAAATAGCATCTGAAAAAAATTAAGACAACAATCACATTTACAGTAGTATAAAAAATGGGCATACATTTAACCAAGAAGGTAAAAGATCTATACGCTGAAAACTATAAAACACTGATGAAACAAACTGAAGAAGTCACAAGTAAATGGAAAGTTAGCTCATGCTCACGAATTGGAAGAAGTAACACTGTTAAAATCTTCATACCCCCAAAGTAATCTACAGATTCAAAGAAATCCCTACCAAAAATCCAATGGCATTTTTTACAGAAATAGAAAATACAATCTTAAAATTCATATAGAACCAAAAAAGATCCCAAATAGCCAAAGCAGTTTTGAACAAGAACAAAGCTAAATCACAATACCTGATTTAAAAATATACTACAAAGCTATAGCAATTAGAACAGCATCGTACTGACATATATATGGACATATTGACCAATGGAACAGAAAAGAGATCAAGGAAATACACTGATTTACATTCAATTGATCTTTGAGAAAGGTGCCAAGAAAGGACAGTCTCTTTAATAAACGGTGTTGAGAAAACTGGATATCTACATGTAGAAGACTGAAATTGGACCGGATCTTACACAATATACAAAAATCAATTCAAACTGAATTAAATACAAATTTATGACATTAAACTCTAAAACTACTAGAAGAAAACATAGGGAAACAGCTCCTGACACTGGTCAGGGCAAGAATTTTTTCTGGATATGACCTCAAAGACACCAGGAACAAATTCATAATAAACAAATGGGATTGCATCAAACTAACGAGCTTCTGCACAGCAAAGGAAACAATAAACAGTGAAAGGACAATCTGCAGAATGGGAGACAATATCTGCAAACCATATATCTGATAAGAGGTTAATATCCAAAATATATAAGGAACTCACAGCACTTAATAGCAAAAGCCAAAATAACCCAAATAAAAAGTGGGCGAAGACCTGAATAGACATTGATCCAAAGAAGACATACAAATGGCCAACAGGTATATGAAAAAGTGTTTAACATCACCAATTATCGGAGAAATACAAGTCAAAAACCACAATAAAATATTACCTCTCACCTGTTAAGATGGCTATTATCTAAAAGAAGAAAGATAGCAAGTGTTGGCAAGGATGTGGAGAAAAGAAAACCCTTGTACACTGTTAGTAGGAATGTAAATTAATATAGCCATTATGGAAACCACTATGAAGCTTCTTCAAAAAAATCGACAATAAAAGTACCATAGAATTCAGGATCCCACTTCTTGATGTTTGTCCAATAAATTGAAAACAAGATTGTGAAGAGATGTTTGCATTCCCATGTTCATTACAGCACTATTCAGAATAGCCAAGCAACAGAGTCAACCTAAGTGTCCATCAACAGATAAATGGACAAAGAAAATGTGATACACAGAGACAATGAAATAATACTCAGCCTTTAAAAAGAAGGGAATTTTGCCATCTGCAACAACATAAGATTAAACCTAGAGGAAAATGGAAGGTCATGCACAAAACGATATACTGCGTGATCTAACTTATGTGTGTAATCTAAAAAAAGCTGAACTCATGGAAGCAGAAGTAGAATGGTTGCCAGAGGTTAGGGGATGGAAGAAACGAGGAGATGTTCGTCAAAGTGGACAAAATTTCAGTTATGCAAAATGAATGGGTTCTGGAGACCTAAGGTACAACATGGTAACTATAGTTAATATTACTTTATTGTATACTTGAAATTTGCTAAGACAGTAGATCTTAAAAGCTCTTCTCTCTCTCTCACACACACACACACAAAGGTAATTGTGTGAGGTGATGAATATGTTAATTAGCTTGATCATGGTGATCATTTCACAATGTATACATATATCAAAACATCACATTGTATACTGTAAATATATATAATTTTTATTTATCAGTTATGCCTCAATAAGGCTGAAAAAAATGGGATGACAAAAATGAGGCTGTCCTGAAAGTTGTTAGTTAATTGACATAAAACACTCTTAAGCTTTCAATAAACCTTAGCCAATGTTATTATCAATTTTTCTGGAAAGCTGAACTGAAGGAAGGCATTTGTGTCAGCCTTTTAAATATCAAAACAGGAGAAAGAGCCTGGGAAGATGAGTTGGGAAGAGAAAGTGGCCAATATGAGGAGAAACCATGATGTTGCTTTCTGTTGTTTTTACTACTTGGTATCATTAGAAATTACATCAATTTTGGGAAAAAATTTTCAGCATGAACCATTTCAAATTTCTCCATTTTCTATGTAACAGTCATAATTTCACTTTATGTTAAAATACAAAGATTTACTGGGAGGAGGGACGCTTGGAGAGGAGAATAAGAGAGATGGTTGAAGGCAGGGAAAGAGGGCTGGTAAGGAAAGTTACAGACATTCCACTGACTTTCTCTGTAGGGAATGCTGAGTTTGGGTTAAGGTTATATTGCCAAGGACTTACTAAGGGAGAAGATGACTTTTATAGGAGGAGACATTAGGGTTAGTTGAATTGAAAACTTTCTAAAAATGACTGCTGTTGAATTATCATTCCCTTTGGTCTTGGTTTCGTTTCCCCCCAAAGCAGGCCCTGAGGCAGGTACTTTACTTGGAAGGTGACCCCAGAAAGCCAGGTAAGCGGGTGGTGAAGGGTGAGACAGAGAGGGAAGGAAGCCAATTCCGGCTACCACTGTGGGTGGTGGGGCTCACTGTTGCTGGGGGCCTCTGGGAAACCATGTGGAACACACCTCACACATGTCAGGGAACCCAGCATATTTATCAACTTCTGTTTCTCATTGGTTAAGAATTGCCGTGGAGGTGTTAAACCCCTAGTGCTTCTGAGCTGTCCTGGGCTGTCCTGTGCTGGACTGAGCAAACACGTACAGCGCTAGAACATCACACTCTGGGGACTGTTGTGGGGTCGGGGGAGGTGGGAGGGATAGCATTGGGAGATATACCTAATGCTAGATGACGAGTTAGTGGGTGCAGTGCACCAGCATGGCACATGTATACATATGTAACTAACCTGCACAATGTGCACATGTACCCTAAAACTTAAAGTATAATAATAAAAATAAATAAATAAATACATAAATAAATAAAAAAGAAAAAGCCATCAGGCTGAGAAGCAGAGGGAGGTGTCAGTGCATGAGGGGGAAGCTGCCAGCCTGCATGAAAACTGGCCGCTGCACATGGAGATGAACTCAGGTGGGCAGAGGGTACTGTGTCTACTATATCCAGTGACTTAAAAGAGCTAATTTTCACACAAGGGTAAATAAATGGCGGAGATTAAAGTTAACAAACTGCTTGTTTCCTCAGTGTGAGAGAATGGTCTCCCTACACACCTTTTCTTCCTTTCCTTTTTCTTCCCTTCCTTCTTCCTTTTATAACATTATCTTGCATTCTTTTATTACCTTTCATATATCACCTTATATTTTTAGAATTCTATATCAGGCTATTAAAGGCAGAGTCTTATATATCTACGTAATTAGCTAGCCGTATCTAAAGCTAGCTAATAATAGATAACTAATAATTACGTCAAATTACAGATTTTATGCCAAGACAGAATGTTTAGAAGTTATCCTGTCTAACATGCTTATTTTACCTCTCTGTTTGCCTTCCCAAAATGGCCCCATATATCTGCATTATCTTTTTAATTTTTGTATTGGTAGACCTCTTGAAATATGAAGAAATTAAGGTTCCTTCTATCCAGGAGAGAAAAAACAGTACAGACAGAGTGCTTCAATAGGCCAAGAACTGGGCTTAAAATTCAAGAACAGCAAATTCTGAGCTTGGCTGTCAGGTTTAATAACTTCTGCTCCTGACACACATAATTTTGCCTCATGTCTGACAGCTCACCTCAAAACACTGATTCCGAAACTCTAATAAAAGCAATTTTAACTTTAACTTTTGGAATAGATCATTTAAACCACCAGAGAAAGGTTATCAAAACCTCATTCACATGGACAATTTTTCTCACTGTGTTTGAGAAAATTGACTTCCTTCAATTCTCAATTCATGTGATTTTCTCAGGAATAGAGTTCAGCCTAGATCAAATGAGATTGCCATTAAAGCATTTTATTCAATATTAAGCCTTTGTATTATAAAGGTGTGATAAAAATGGATCAAAAACTCTGTTTCTAAAAATTTTTCAGACTTACCTTGACTGTAACAATAGGCACCAGGAACATTGTCTTTGTTCCCTAATGTAATTTAGCACTTAGAATTGTTCTTGGCACTTAATAGATGCTCAGGAAATGATTCTTGACTAAACAATTAAATAATGAATGGCTTTTTAGTGGCTCTCAGAGAATGTGGTTCGGATAGCTATCAAGGTCTATGTTCAAATTATCATCTTACAGAACCACAGGTATTTGTCTAAGACGTGAAAGATATTAATTCTAGCCCCTTCTATCATGATGTATATATGTCATTCCTGTGCCCCACCCTGCCACACATACATGCTATTAAACATGCTTAGACCATCTGGGCATACGTCAATCATTTGGAATGTACCCCTGCCACCTGGGTAAGGTGGAGCTATCTGGAGTTCTCCAGGCCTGCATACTGATATGTCCACATTGCGGATATCTAACAAATGTTTACTAAACGATTATGTAAATGATAAAAGTTTCAATTGTTATTTCCAGAGCTCAAAACGAGTTAAAAGCTTTATATGACATGACTCATAGGAGATACAAAGACTGTACGAACCATCGTTAGCAAAGGTCTTGCTCTGGCAAAATATCTGAGCCTATATTACATTTAATCCAGAGGCTTTTAAAAGATTTAGATCTTTATTGCTTTTTTATGTTCTTAATAGGATCCAAAATAATTTTAGAACATACTTTGAGTTGCCTATAAATACTTTCCAGTTCATATTTACACAATACTTTTTCTTCTAGATATTTTACTTATAGACATCATTTCATTAATTTTCTAAGGATTCTGGCCTATTTATTTTGGGGATGATAATTTCCACAGTCAACTATTTTCTGGTGAGCCTTTGGATCATCAGATGTTTAGCTTAATAGAGAGTTAACCCATATTTAATTCACCTTACTAATTTTAAAAGAATTAGAATACAATAGAGTTTATTAAACTTTTCAAATCCTATTGAACTTCAATTGCTCTTTCTGAATGGCCCAAACAGACTCCAGGGCTGTGTCATGCCTTGGGTCATTGTTAATGCAATAATCATGATTGCATTGCAGAAGTGTGTCTGTGTCAGCTCATAACATACCGTACACACCGATTTCCACTTGTTGAATATCCAGCATGCCCAGTCTTTGGTTCTAATCAGAAGAACTATTTCCTATTCATATCTAATTGTCTTAATTGCCACTGCTTCCTATTATGCCACATAGTAGATAAGAAACACATCAGTTAAAAATGGTCAACCTCACTGCATAATACCTAGATTACAGGCATTTTATCACAGAGCTCATATAAGGGAGGGGAATTTATTTGCTAGATTTTTTTGTGTTATAAATCCAAAGACATTTCAGGGAATGCAGGCCTAATTCTAACAGCATGAGTTGTGGGGCTGCTTGTGTCTGTTTACCGCACAACTATTGTCTTACTAATGTCAACTTTTAGGCAAGGAATGTGCTTTATTTGACTTACAGTTGGCAAAAAGGTGATTGTTCCAGATATGAACCCAGTGGATACTTCTCTTTCTAGCCTTGACCTATTGAAGAAGGAAGCTACTTTTTTCAGTGAGTTACTTCAAAACCAGCAGTTGCATTTTAATAGATCATCCACATTTTGGCAGCTGAAGAATTCAGATGTTTCTGTGACTACAGAACATCTAATGTCAACTCTGTAGCTGATAGATTAATCATGGGCTGGTCTCTTGGTTTTAGTAAAAAGAATCAGATTTCCTTTCTGAAAAAAATGTTTTAGTTTATGTCCTTTCTTCTTTTTATTTTTTTTCTTTTCTCTAATCAGCAGATCAAAACTTTGGGCCCTTCTTAACCCTAATTCAAACATCACTTCAGAAGTTAACACATTTGAGCTCCAAAAGCAATGCTTTTAACTTCTGTCCCATGGTCAATAAGGGGCTAAATCGATCTATAAACAGTGTCAGATGGTGTCTCACACATGGCACTTAAGAAACCTTATTCCTGATAGAGCCTTGACCTCGGGGGCCCCCCTGATCAGGAGGTCTCGGTAACACTGAACAGGGAAGCATCAAAGGAAGGGCTTGTGCGGTCCCACGAGCCTGACTGCAGCTTGGACTCCACGGTGAGGTGCGACGGCCGGGAGAGGGTGTTGAAGACAGGGCAGGCATGGTACTGACATGACTGCTGAATATTTCCAGTTGTGTTTGTTGCATGACTGAGGTTGGAAGGTTTCAGGCTCATTTTTTTCCCCTAGTAGTTCCGTTTCTCATCCTTCTTGCTTTTCAGTTTATCTAGAAGTTTTGCATTGGGAACTGATGGAGTTCAAGGATATCTTTCAAGGAAGCCAAAACAAAGCAAGCTCAGAACTGAGGAGGCTCAACATAGTTTTTTTGGGGAGCAGCAAGATTGTCATTTGTTGAACAGAGTAGCATTTTGATCAGTAAAAATCCTGCAGAATCTATGGCAGATGCTGTTGGTTTCCTGGAGGTCCCTTGCAGGCAGCTCCCCTGAACACTGAGAGCTTCTGTGATCTCTAGGATGTGGCTGGGCTGCTCGTGGGGCATGTTAGGAAACCCAGAAGCTGAGGCCCCAGGACGGCTGTCAGTGAATGAATACCAGCTTCTTGCCCTCCAGTGTAGAATTCTGAGGTGCGTTCCCTGCGGCCTCTCAGGGGCTCCCCAGTGGGGTTGTGCCCACAGCTTCCCACAGAAACTGACTCATGAACACACTTTGTATTGGCTCTCTTTCCCTTCTCTGTCTCACTCCTCTAGTCTCCCACTTCTGCTTCCTGAGGTACTTCTCAAATAAACTACCTGTACCCACATCCTTTTCTTAGCAGCTGCTTTTGGGGAAACCCAAAGACAGAATCAGATAAAAGTACAGTTTTTGCATCCAAAAGAATTTGAGACCTCTTGAAAGTTCTATTTTTCCACCAAGTTGATACCACTGTACCTTGGTTTGGATTCCCTGATGCAAATCCTGAGATAATGATTTTGGTACAAATAGTGTATTTGGGAGGAGATTCCAGGGGGAGTAGGAAAGTGAGATAGGGAAGGGAAGGAAGAAAGAAAGTGGATGTTATCAAGCCAATCACGAGTGCAGGTAGCTAGAGCCCAGTCCTGCTGAGGCTCTCTGGAACTCCGTAGAACATGCCTCAGAGCTGTCCTGTCCCAGAAGTGAAGAAGTTAAGATGTTGATCACCAACTCCTCATTCATCATTGATCAAGGGTTTCTCTAGGAGTACAAACTTTCCTGTGCTTCTGAGATGCCCTGCACTCAGACTGATCATGTACTGTGGCCTGAAAAGAAGTCCTTAGGAAGAGAGTCTCATGTTTGCAGTAAGCAGGCTTTGAGAATAGAGATAAATGCTGAGGGAATTTGGGAAGGGCACTAAAACCCCTTTTACACACTCAGAGTTGCTAAAAGCCAACAAATGCATCTCTGAAATAAAATGCAAAGGAATCACTCATTCTCTCATTCAACAAATCTTTACAAAGCCCTTCCTGTGTATTTGGATAAATGTGGAGAAGATGGACTATCTGGTGCCTTGCAGGTACTCCAACACTTTTGTTCCATAAGGAGTTCCATGCCGTCCAGCACAGAGGGGAACTTTTCATCCTGATGTGGCCTCCCTAAGCCTGGTTTCTTGAATGCATGGGTTGTTATGCAGAGCATTGGACTGAGAATTAGGAGACTTGTGTTCTGGTTCTTGTTCTGCTCTTGAAGAGCCAAATTACCTTGGGGGAGTCATCTTGCTTTCCAGGACCTTGATTTGTTCCTGTGCTTAATGAGGGAGCTGGCATAGGATGCCTTCAGACCTTCCTGCCCTGAAATATGTGGCTGCAGGTCCACTTGCAGAAGTGGCTGTGGTCCCAGGGCTATTTGTGCTGTGTAGGTCAATAGCTGTGAGCAGCTTCTGGTCTGGAGGCATTTCAGGTCAAGGGATATCTGAGCTGGCAGAAAAGTTAGAGATGGAAATTAATTCTTGTAATGAATAGCAGTGAAGCTCAGGAGATGACATGACTTGTACAAGCTCACTCAGCTAAGAGGGGGCAGAATTGGAGCCAGAACCTTTTTTCCTATTATTCGATTGATGGGTCTTTCTTTCTGCCTCTCTCTCTCTCTTTCTTTCTTTTTCTTTTTCTTCCTTTTTTTTTTTTTTTTTCCTGAGACACGATCTGGCTCTGTCTCCCAGGCTGGAGTGCAGTTGCATGATCTTGGATCACTGAAACCTCTGCTGCCCGGGATCAAGCAATCCTCCCACCTCAGCCTCCTGAGTAGCTGGGACTACAGGCACACACCACCATGCCTGGCTGATTTTTTGTATTTTTTTTGTAGAGTCTGGTTTTGCCATGTTGCCCAAGCTTCTCCAGAACTCATAAACTCAAGCGATCCACCTGCCTCTGCCTCCCAAAGTACTGGGAGTGCTGGGATTACAGGCATGAGCCACCGTGCCAGGAAAATGGATCTTTCTATTAGTTTACAGACTGCACTTTTTGTAGCAAGCTGTTAAACAGCACTGTTTCTGAGACAAACAGTAGACAAATGGCTAAAGAAATCCCCTTGATCCAAACACTGTGATCATGAAATTGGAAGATATTCTTGTTTAAGGGCTCAAACCAAATATCAGAGGCTCCACCTCCTTAGAAACACTCTCCTGCTGATTTGTTCTATGTGCTGTCCAATAGAAGGCCAGTCCCATCCACAGGGATTGTTATCAAGTGGAAAAGGTGGACCAAACACCTGATTAAAAAAAAATCCAGCTCATGTACACCTCACCATGAAGCCTTGGATCTGCAGATATTGATGCAGGGCTTAGCCAGGGAATGTTCTTGGCTTTGCTCAGGAAAGAATTCAAGGGTGAGTGGGTGATGCTATACAGCAACTTTTACTGAAACAGCAATGTATAGCAGCAGAGGCATGGCTCCTTGTGGAGCAGGGATACCCCATAGGCAGTCTGCCCAGAGTAGCAGCTCAGAGGCAGTGCTGTTACTCTGGGCATATTTATACTCACTTTTAATTATATGCAAATTAAGGGGCAGATTATGTTGAGGTTTCTAGGAAAAGGGTGGTAACTTCCCAGTTGTCAGATCCTCCTCATGGAAAAAGGCAGTAATTTCCTGCTGTTGCCATGGCAATAGTAAACTGACATGGGACACTGGTGGGTGTGTCTTATGGAAAGCTGCTTTTGCCTTTTGTTTTAGCTAGTCCTCAATTTGGTCCAGTGTCCAAGCCCTGCCTCTGGAGTCAAGTCCCGCCTCCTACCTCAATATCACCTGCATTATTTAGCTTTGGTTAATGTGTATACAAGATGGCAGTTTGATAACAGGTCTGAGCAAAGAAAGGGAAGAGAATTACAAAGAGAAGTGGAAGAATCCAGCCTTTTTAGAATGGAAAGTAATTTAGATGCAAATTTAGAAAATGACGGGAAGAGAAGTGAAGATGACTCAGCACTCCTGCTTCCTGTGTCCACACAAATGGGTGTCTTGTTTTTGTTCAGCAAAAGACCAGCCAGGTGATAACACCTTTGGCATTACACCGGGTTGAGTTCAGGTTGCTGATCACAGAGTGAATGACATTAATAGACATGATATAAGCTGCTGCCTATTTTCCAGCCTGATCGTCACGTGCTGTATCATGTTCCATCTTAGCAAAATTTTAAGTGTTAGAAGAACAGCACAAGTCCACTCTTGACTCTTGTGTGGACCTACGTCACCAACTTCATTTCAGAGCTGGTCTGAAATGCAGTCTCAGTCCTGACCCCAGACCTACTACACTGGTAGTAGTAATTGAAAAGCAACTGTGTTTTTAACAAGATCTTCAAGTGATTTGTATAGATATTAAAATTTTGGAAGCACTGTCGCTGCTCATAACAAGTGAATAATTCCTTGAGTGAAACCACTGAAAAATATTATCAGACAAAAATGAAGTACTCAAGGAGACCTTGCAAACAAGTGGAAAAACTAGATGCGATTCAAATAATCGATACAATGGTGTAATGCTTAGTTGTTGTGAGCTAATATTTAAACAATGTTAAATCAAACACATAGCTTTTAAAAAACACCTGCTTCAATTTTTTTCAAGTGTGAATGTATGGGAGGATGTTATTTATATTTATACCTTGTTTCATTCCACAAGGGATAAAGACATGTTGTTATCAGACATAACAGTAATTACAGAGAAAAACACCACTGTTAAAGGGCTGTTGTGATTCCCCGCAGTGTCTTTAGACTGTACACTAAGTAGAAGCTTTCAGAATCATCAAATTCCTTTTCTGTCTCTGAACCCACAGAGGTAATTGTCCGTCTTAGTTCTGAAATATCACCAGCCTTTGTTAATAGACTCTGAGATATTTGTAATGGATGAAGGTTAAAGTTTGCTTTTTCTGCTTTTTTGTTTATTTCATTTTTTTTGAGACAGAGTCTCACTCCATCACTCAGGCTGGAGTGCAGTGGTGCAGTCATGCTCACTGTAACCCCAAACTCCTGGGTTCAAGTGATTCTCCTGCCTCAGCCTCCCAAGTGTCTAGGATTATAGGCAAGGACCATCAGGGCTGGCTAATTTATTTTTATTTTGTAGAGACAGTCTTGCTATGTTGCCCAAGCTGGTCTTGAACTCCTGGCCTCAAGTGATCCTTCCACCTTTGTCTCCCAAAGTGCTCGAATTATACCTGTGAGCTCCTGTGCTCAGACTTTTTCTCTTTTAAAAAGACCATTGAAGGAATCATTTAGAAAATAAATCTTGACTAATAAATTGTGTGGAGAGAGCTGGTTAAATGTCTAAAGAGAACAAATTTTGAAAAGCAATTTCAAAGACTTGAGAAGCGTCCTTTTAATAGCAGAGTTTAACAGATCAATTACAAATCATTCTTTATATTTATTAAACCCTCATTACTTGTTATGTAGCAATAGCTTACTGATACAGAGAAGGAGTCACTAACTGGGGAGATGCTGATGCCTGGTTGCAACACAGAACTACCACCTGCTAGAAGACAGCAAGTACAGGGTTCTATTCAGACCACTTGCTTCTCATGCTCTAGGAATGAGTGTGTGTAGGACAGGAAGGACTCTTTCAGAGACTGTGAGCAAGAATGGGCAAGAAAAAATCCATGGCTGGAATGAGTAAAGCCATCTCTTCTCCCATCTCATTTTCAAGAGCTTCTTGTGACCCTAAGGCTGGTGTCCTAACATTACAGAACCTCCTGCCCAGCTGTCATAAACTTCTAAACATGAGTGTGGATGAAAATATTGACAGACCTCATGGTGGGGGTTGGGTGGGGTGATGAAATTTCACTTTCCCTGAGGCATGCCAGAAGGGTGAAATAAATAATGGATTAACCTAAATTACTCTGATGAGAAAGCTTGGGTTTGGTTTTGTACCTCCCTCTTCCATTCTAGGTGGTTCTACTATAAATACCTTTATTTTTGTTTCCTTTAGGGTAGTGTTTCCAAAGAATGAAATGTGTATCCCTGATGTTACACAAAAAGAGTTTCATCTATTTAACATTTTGTTTAATAGGTTAATTAATTAGGTACTTTTTAACATTAATGTCTATTTATGACAAGGGTCACTGGTTTTCAATTTAGGGCAGAATTTTAACATTTCTCTTTAACGATATTTAAATCAAAGTGAACTGATTTAAAAATTGCATGAAATATTGAAACAAGCATTGATATTAGTAATAAGGATGATAAAAGAATATTCAGTTATTTAGTTGAAATAAAACAAATTTGCAGCACAAATTTGAATTAATGAGAACATATTTCTGTGCCTTATTCCTAGTAGTCTAAGGCCTTTTTATTCAAGGACATTCAGCTTCTCTGGATGTTATTTAGTTGTTCACATGTCCCTGTGAGGTCAAGATAAGACAGATAGCCGTTATCTACTGTTAGCTGTCACATGGAGAAGAAACAGACTTTCAAGGTACAAGAATTGAAGCATGTGTAGGAAGCAGAGAGGTGTCTCATCATTGCTTCAATCTTTCACTGTCACACTCTCCATCATAAGGTCAGCTGTTGAAGTTTGTAGGTGTCATGATACAGGTACAGCCTGAAGAGTATATGGGTTGTTTGTTTCAATAGCTAAAATTCCACCATTATTGAGTCTTGAGAACCCATCTTGAAAATGTCAGTATTATGGGCAGAAAAACCTTTGCAATAAGTCATTTGTGACCACGAGATCTTGAAGAGAACAAGCCTTCCTAGAATTATGTGCAGATGGTGGCCGAAGGAGGAGGAAGGGGTTCAGGTATTGGGAGAGAAAAGCAGCAATATACCAATGGGGGAAGGTATTGGCTGAAGTAAAGTTTAGCTTTTAGTGCTCTTTTTTTATGAGCTGTGTCCACTCATGGCCAGGGTGCCACATGGGGAATTAAAACAGAGGCCACCTGCCTTATGTGTCTTCTAGGCAACCAGATTTGGTCCCCATTTTGCTAGCTTTATCTTCCTTCCAGGCCAACTCTGGGTTAGGTTTTAAGTGGCAATCTTAGATCTGAAGGTCTGTGCCCTGGAATGTGAATAAATGAATGAATGAACAAACAAAGTCGGTGCAATCGACACCACATTTGTCTGATAGGACCCTATTTGTCCTTACATTCATAGCGGCTAACACTGTGCTTAACACATGGTAAATACTAAGTATTTGAATGAATGAAGGTAAGAAACCCACCTATTCATAAAAACAGGGCAAGAATGACTGTATCTGAAAACTACAAGGTCGAGCTTCTCTTTTGTTAACTAATTCATTCATTCAATAAAGAATGAAAGAACTTTGTGAACCAACACCATGCTGAGAATTGGCCCTTGAGATAAAATCTGAGTTAAAATCATCACTTACTCTATGGGGGGTTGTTGAGAAAGGGCATGAGTTTAGCCATAAGGCCATACACACATATACAAAAATTTTGTGTATTGTTTTGCAAGGACTTGGGTAGGGGTAGTTTGGGTACCGGTACTTGAGCCCTGGAAGACGGAGTAACGGAGCAGAGAAGAGTGAGACAGGGATAGAGAGAAAGCCAGTAAAAAGGTACACTATTGAGTTTGTTACAATTACATGGAACTAGGGATCAATTCTCTAGGGGATCCTTTGAGTAACCATGTGGAATGCTTTTCAGGAGTATACCCTAAAAAACTCCCCAAAGGAGTAAGGTATTTCTCCATCTACTCCCATCACCCAACGCTGAAGATTGTTCCTGAGGGATTTAAGGTTCCCTTTCCCCATCTGGTGGCTGCCCCTGTGTGTGGGCTGGTGAGAAGTGTGTGGTATGTGCTGAAGAGAGGAAGTCCTCAGCAATCATGACCCACCCCAGCTGCTGCGAAGCTGTTGGCTAAGGAGATGTAGCAAAAGGAACTCATAGCCTCAACTAGAGTTTTCTTAGGGGAATTTGCCAGAGATTATTTATAAAATATCTGACATACAAAATAAAAGCAATAGGCAGTTTTCGAAGCAGATTTCAAAAAAAATTCTTCACCTAAGCAAAAATATGGAATCCATTGAAATATTTAATGGAAGGTAAAACTTTAGACAACATTAGGGTCTGTTGGCTATGACTGGGAGACACTAAATAATTGTAACTGACAACAGAGTAAAGATAGGACACATCTGTGTCTTGGAAAAGCCCAGGATTATATGTGTGTGTGTGTGTGTGTGTGTGGTGGTGGTGGGGGTAGGAGTGTCTTTCTGATTACACCTGCCACCAGTGTCTGGTTAGGGAACAAGAACAGCAGATGTTTCTTAGAAGACGAATGAGTATGGGTCTAATAAATATCACTGCTTGAATAATATCTATTAAAATAGTTACTATATTAGTCAGGCATATTAGTTATTTCTTGCTGTGTAACAAAGAACTCCAAAACTTAGTGACATAAAACAACCACTTATTATTTTTCATAAATCTATGGATTGGCTGGCTCGGAAGTTCTGCTGATCTTGTCTGAGTTTGGTTGATTCAGCTTGGCTTGATTTATTAACTTCTGGTCTGCTTGGACAATTCGCTCTTCTCCATGTTGTTTCTCAACCTTCAGCAGACTAGTCTGGCTTCTTCGCGTGGTGGAGTCTGAGATCTCAAAGAGTAAGCAAAAGCCTGCAAGGTCTCTTGAGGCCTAGGCTTGGAACTGGCTCTGTCACTTCTGCTACATTTCATGTGCCAGTTCAAGGCACATGGCCAAACCTAGGTCCAAGGAATGGAAAATAAACACCACCACTTGATGGAAGAAACTGCTAAATCACATTGCATGGAAGAGAAATAATTGAAGGAAATTTTGCAATCAATTTACAACAGAGTAGCCTGATTGCTCTAATAAACAAATCTCAAATTTTAGGATTAAACATCATAATGTTTATTTCTTGTTCACAGTCCAATCTTGTATCACAGTCCCATAGAGGTGGGCAGGGGAGTGAGAGAGATTGCTCCACACAGCCATTCAGGTACCAAGGTTCCTTCTCTCTAGTTGCTGTGTTATCCAAAGCCATAGAGCCTTTGATTGAGTCCTGCGTTTCCATCCACTAGATGAGAGAAGAGAGCAAATATGTAGAAGAAATATCTGTCCTTAATTGCCTCAACCTGGAGGTGTCATGCATATCACTTCTGCCCCTTTCCAGGGCTAGAACTTGGTCACATGGTTGACTAGAACTGCAAGGGAAGCTGGGAAATGTGGTTCAGCTGTTAGGAGAAAGAGGAAAATGGCTTATTGAGCACCTAGCTAGACTCTGCTGCAGTCACAGACTCTGTGACTGAGGAACTCATTCCCAAACAAAGTGCACTGGGACACATTTCAAAAGTTGATGCATGATAGTATGGGGCAGACAAAGGTTAAAAAGACAAGGTCATGATTAAGTAGGGGAGACACACACAGATACCTATGTAAATACCTAGGGTATGAGCAAGAATCTGGGGAAAGACTTGGAGTTAGGAGGAGGTGGGTGCTTGGCAGGCAGTGAGACTTTAATAGGCAGAGGTAGAAGTGAAGGGCAAAGGGAAGCTTTGGAACACACGGGGAAACTAGGTTTGTTTGCTTGTTTAACACTGTGGCCTCCAGTGGGACCTAAAGTCGATGCCTTAATGTAGGATGGCTATGTTAGTGCTGATCAGAATAATGTACCCCTTAGGGCTACATTAAAAAACTATGCTCAGTGCCTCATTTGCACCTTCAAAATATGCACATACATGTGTGGGCCAGAAAAGGCTGCGCTCAGGACATGCATTCTTATGTGAACCGTAGGTAATTGCACAAGCAAACAGGAAGTTGCGTAGGTATGCAGGCAGCTGCCTGTTGAGAGGTGCGTGTGGGCATGGGCAGGCGTGGGCCTTGTCTGTTTGAGTACAATTTTAAAGGCTTCTCCTGATGGAAGGGAGGGCAAGCAAGCCTCTGGGCACCTGCTTCCCTAACTGCTGCTGTCGTTTGTCCTTCTCAAGGTTTCCTTTCTGGGCAGGGCCATGTTCAGGGAGTATTTGTAGCTGTAAGAAAACGGTGCCGTTTCAAGGTCTTTGCTAACTGCTGAGCTGGTGAATAAAAGTTTTGAAATTCTCTTTGCTGAGAATTCCATCTCCTGGTTCTCTTCCTGATTCTATGGCCCAGTTTCCCCAGTTTATTCCCTGTCTTCTTCTTCCGTTTGTTCCTCAGATGTTTTCCCGTGAATCTGTCCCTAATCACTTGCTGACCTTCTGAACCAGAGCTATCCAACAGAACTATCTGCAAAGGTACCTGCACTGTTCCTTGTTGTAGCCACTAGCCACATATAGTCATTGAGCACTTGACATGGGGCTTATGGGCCTGAGAAACTGACTTTTAAATTTTATTTAAGTTAAATATAAATAGACATATGTGGCTAGTGGCTTCTGTATTGGACAGCATAGCTCTAGAACAGTCTTTATGGGTAATAATTTCTCCCTTACAGTCTGCCCCATTATTCCCAGTCTATATCTCCTTACCCTACCTGCTCTCCTGAACCATGTTTACAAATACTCCAATTTGATTATTCTGTGGTCCCCTTAATGCAATGTGGCTAAGGTTGAACTCTTTGTCTCTACCCACAAAACTCATTTCTTCTTGACCTTCCTCCTGTCACTTTATCCTTGGTCCTCCTTTATTAGGGAACAGTTCTGATCAGACCATGTTACTCATATATATTATCATCAAGATAGGTCCAGGTTTTGTGGATCTGAGTAAATTTGGGATCTCTACTTAAAAAAAAAATACAGAGTACAAATGCAAAATTAGATTTAGAGCCTTGGAGCATCCTGGGCAAGTGAAGATGTCTGTGAAGCTTAAGCTTTATTTGCTTTACTGCAAATTGGCCTCAGTTTATCATTGGAATATTCTACAGTTTCTGGGTTTGAATCTCAGTCTGACCACTTCCTTGTTCCACAACCTGGGCACAGTACTTAACCACACTGAGATCGAATTGGCTATTGGGGATAATGATAATACCTATTAGACTAAGTTGTTGCAAAATTAAATAAGATATATGTATACAAAGTCTAGTACATCTTGGAGCCATTCCATGAAATAATGTTATTCCCTTGTTCTCACTGCATAGAAAATAGTAACAGCAATAACAATGAAAATAATAACACTAGCTAATTGTCTTAGTCCATTTGGCTGTTATAACAAAATCATAGACTTAGTGGCTTATAAACGATGGAGACTTATTTCTCACAGTTCTGGAGGCTGGGAAGTCTAAGACCAAGACACCAGCAGTTTCAGTGTCTGATGAGGGCCCACTTCCTCGTAGGCTATCTTCTCACTGTAACCTCCCCGGAGGAAGGGTTCTCTCTCAGGCCTCTTTTAAAAGAACACTAATCCCATTCCTGAGAGCTCCACCTTTATGACCTAATCACCTCTCATAGGCCCACCTCCAAATACCCTCAGTTTGGGGATTAGGATTTTAACATAGGAATTTGGGGTGAACACAGACATTCAGTTCACAGCACTATTGTATTGGGTGCCATGGTCGACACTTGGCATAGATTATCTCATTTATGCCTACAAGGTAAGTACTTTTCTTAGCCCGTTTTACAGATGGGTGAACCTAGGCCCCAAAAGGTAGGCAACATGCCTAAGGTCCCACATGCTAGTAAGCAGGGGAGTTGGGATTTAAACCCAGCCAATTGCACTTTCCCTTCCCTTTGCACTGTTAACCCCACGCCTTGAGCTGGGCATTCAGGACTCTCCACAACCCTCTTTTCATCAGCTTGCTGGATTCCTTCCACTTGTGTGTATGTTTTCACCAACAACTAAATGTTTCATGATTTGCTCGTATACTTCTTTTTCTTTTCTCATCCTATTTCTTTTCCCTGGAGTACTTGTCCCTTCTCCTTGATCTCCTGTTCTTTATTCATGCCTTAACATAACCAACTTTGTTGCTTTTACTGTAAGGGAGTTGCTGAGAGGGTTTTTTTTCCCATATAACACAATGTTCTTCCTATGAACATCGAGAATGATTATGTCCTGAGGAACTGGTCTATTTTTGTCTCACCAGGGAGCTTTAAAACATAAAAATGTGTGGGTCCCCACCCCCAAACCACATGTATCAGAAACCCTGGGGCTGAGTTGAGATTCACTGGTTTTAAGGATTGTGTTTTTCTTTTTGAACTGGTTACTAGAAAGCCATGAACCAGCTCTCAGCTCAGCTCGGGCCAGGATACAGGACGTTGGGCTTCATCTCACCTCTTACCTCATTTTCCTTTCACTTTTTATTTTAAATTGCATGTTATCTTGGTTTTTGGTATGGATTTTTGTAGGTCACTGATATGGTTTGGCTTTGTCCCCACCCAAATTGCACCTTGAATTATAATAATCCCCGTGTCAAAGGCGGGGCCAGGTGGAGAATCATTGACTCATGGGGGCAGTTTTCCCCATGCTGTTCTTGCGGTAGTGAATAAGTCTCATGAGATCTGATGGTTTTAAAAAGGGGAGTTCCCCTGCACAAGCTCTCTCTCTTGCCTGCCACCATGTAAGATGGGACTTGCTTCTCCTTTGCCTTCTGCCATGATTGTGAGGCCTCCCCAGCCATGTGGAACTGTGAGTTCATTAAGCCTCTTTCCTTTATAAATTGCCCAGTCTCAGGTATGTCTTGATTAGCAGCTTGAGAACAGACCAATACAGTCACCTAAATTAATTTTGTAATGACTAGAGGTACAAATACAGATGATGATGATGGTGATGAAGACAACAGATTTACTCTAGAATAATGAGAAACTGTGGAAAGCCTGTTTGAGTCGATCTCAAAACAGACATCAGTAGACAACACCATAGATGAAATCAAATTGTAGTCTCAGGAAAAACATTATCTTCAAATCCAGGGCCACCAATCACCCTGGAACCATCCCATAGCTGTCTAAACGCAGTTTGCATGTGGCCGTTCATCTGATGGCTTCATTTCCTTTTGACCCTTCTTTTATTCTAATTTTGCTGAAGAGATTAAATGATCGCCTGTTAAAAAGGTGTATAAAGCGGAGTCTTGTAGAAGAAATAAAAATAAATCCCTTTGTGTATTTGAATTTACTGACATACCCAGTGCCTGACTCCACTCCCCGGTGTCTGTGATTTTGGGTAAGATTTCCTGCTTAGGGATCTGGAGCTAGTCAGGTAACGACCACCGCGTGCATTTAGCATGTACGCCAGGTACAGCTGCAAGGTTTCCAATTTTCCCGTTTGCCTGCCAGACATCACCCCAGACTCATCTGAAAGCCAGCAAGGAGGCAGTGGCTGCAAAGCGGCTTTTTGTCCTCAAAGTTTAGGCTCCTTGAGGCCCCAGAATGACAAAATGGAGAGGCAGGGCCAGGGGAAGAGGGCCTGGTGAGACCCGCCCTGGCTGCCGCCGGCCTTCTGCCAATGCCCGCAGATGGTGGGGGCCCATGGCCGGGGCGCCCGCTCAGGCCCTGGCAGCCTCATGTGCCCCAGCACCTCCTTAAAAGCTGATTATCCGGCTTGTCTCCTTTGTGAGCCGGCTCATTACCATTTCATTGTGTGGTGGCAATTCTTACCCGCACCATGAATATTGACTTTATGCTTGCTTTTCTACCTGAATTACAGGCGGGCAGGCTCGCATTGCTTGCTCAGCTCCAGCCTCCCTGGCAGCCACTTGAATAGTCTCAAAGAAAAGCTGTTTGCTTGAGCATTTAGGGATAACAGAGAGCGGTCACAGGCCGCTACAGTGATTTATTAAAAGACAGGAAAATGAGAGAAAAGACCCTTACTTCTTGCACCAGCTGCCTGCTCTCTTGCTTCCTTTTATTCTCTGTCTCTCTCCTCTTTTCTCTTTATTCCTCCCTCCCTGTGCCTCCCTCTCTGCCTTTCTTTCTGTCTCTTTCTCTGCCTCCTTTTTGTTCACATTTTTAAAATGAGAGAGGGAAAAAGACGGCTGTGCTTTTAAAATTTGTATAAATTTATGAGATACAAATACCATTTTACTACATGGATATATTGCATAGTAGTGAAGCGTGAGCTTTTTGTGTGTTCGTCGCCCAAATGCTGTGTTAAGCAGATGCTTGAGGGACGTTGGGCTTGTTTGCTACATCTAATGACACATCCCATTAAAGGTAGATAGAACCCAGGGTTAGCCTTGGAAGGATATGAGAGGAGATTGAGTACTTGCAGGTGTGTGTGTGCATTTAGTGTATACACACACACACACACACACACACTGCAAATGGTGCCAGCTGTTCTGGAAAAAGGAAGCTCTCTTCTCAGAAAAATAAGGCAGGGTGTCCTCTCCTCTCAATCTCCTTCTCCCCAGACATACTCCAGCAGTCCATGACCTTCTGAGTTCCTACCCTGAACACAGTGCCTGCCATCTGAAGAGGCCACCCCTGCACTGTCCAGCCTGGGCTTCTCTCAAGGGAATGATGCATGGAGGGTCTTCCCTCCTTGGTGTGCTGGTTCTTCCAGTCCCAGGTTCAGCCCCATCACCACCCTGATGGCTCCTCCCTACATGCAGGAAATCTGTGGGAAGTAAACGTGGCTGGAGTGTGTGCAGACCTTCAAAGCGAAGGCTACATCTTGGTGACAATTTCTGTTCAACCAACTGACCTATTGGAGCACTAAGCAAGCTGGGCTAGGAAGGACATGGGAGGGTGGGCTGGGTGACCCTGGCATGCTGGCCGCTTGGTGTGAGCAATTGCATGGGGGCAGCTCTTCCAAACTGAGCCGCAAGGACTTTGTTTCCAGACCTTATCTGAGATGCAGGAACATGGGCTTTTCTTGGTGGCTTCTGGGAACTTTCCAAAACGCAATTTTCTTGGAATTCAAAGTTGGTCTGTTTTGCGTCTGGAGCTTGTTTCTGTGGCCCCTGCCCTCTCCAGCTTGCAGTTTGCACTAAGTACTCGGCCGGGTTCCTGCCTCCTTTTACTTTGCTTTCCCCAAATGCCTTTGGTCCCCCTTATCACCTGCCATGAGGCTCTAATTAGTCTGCTCCCAAACCCATAAATCAGCCCCCACCTCCTCCGGTTTGCTTCCTCTGGCTGAGGCGTGGAGCTCACCTTTCCCTTCCCAGATGACAAATCAGCCATTAATCTTGGTTTATTTGCTGGCTTCCTTCATTAGCTTCTGAACAGTTTGCAAACAAAGAGGGAGGGATTTTTGGTGACCTCAGTAGAGATAGGGACCCACAGGTGGATTTATTCTCATGTTTGATATTTTTTCTTCTTTTTTTTTTTCATGAAAAGGCTAAATACATAACTGTCTTTCAGCACTTGTGGTTTTTCATTTTTGAAGCTTTCAGATCTGATGTTGGGCTGCAGCGTGCTTGTTTTTATTTGGTCAGGCTAGTTTGTTGCTATGTATGAATTGGGACAGGGTGACCTGGGGAAGTAATGGAAAGGGTGGCATGTTTGGGTGCTCAGTGACTCTGAACCTTCAAAGAGGGCGCTGCCATGATGTTTTAATGGTCAACAGTCAATGGCTGCAGGAGAGTCATCTAGAAGCTTAGGAATTAGAGTGTTTTAGCTCTTTCTGTTAGCTTTTGGATTTCTCAAGCCTGATGTTAGAATACACCAGCTCCCCCTTCTTAGGTTCCATCTAATACTCTGGATTAAGTCTCTGAGAAGAGAGCTGAATTTATCAGCTGATATGTGTCTTTTAGGATGCAGGAAATAAAGCTGGACAGATTGTGGGAGGATAGGAAGGGTATCACTTGAGAAAGAATGTCTACGAAGGGAAGACCAAGTTTTCAAATGTCATGGATTAGAGATGGGCTACAGGGAAGATGTGGGGTATTGGGTCTTTTAGTGTCTATCTCTACTTTAACCCAAAAGAATCTGTGATGTGGGCATTTGGGCATTGGAACAGGACAATGGGCAAGATATTTTCAAGGTCTTCAGGAAGATTGTGCCTTACAGAGATTAGTGGGCCTTCTTGACCTCAGTGCAATGGGATAATCTTAAAACTCAAAGCCCTTGGAACACAATCTATGAAGCGGTCCACATCAAAATAGTAATGTTGGAGTTTGCAATCTTTTTTTTGAGACGAAGTCTCACGTTTGTCCCCCAGGCTGAAGTACAATGGCATGATCTTGGCTCACTGAAACCTCTGTCTTCTGGGTTCCAGGCATTCTAGTGCTTCAGCCTCCTGAGTAGCTGGGACTACAGGTGTGCACCACCACACCCGGCTAATTTTTTTGTATTTTAGTAGAAACGGGGTTTCACCATGTTGCCCAGGGTGGTCTCAAACTTCTGAGCTCAGGTGCTCCACCCACCTCGGCCTCCCAAAACACTGGGATTACAGGTGTGAGCCACCGTGCCCAGCCAGAGTTTGTAATCCTGATGCGCATTGTCTGGTGACAGCCATGCTAACCTCTGTTTTCCCCTATCCAACAATTAATTTAGACTAAGGATTATGTATTCAATTTATTAAAAAATGCTTTTTAGTCATCAGGGCTTTAGAAAGGGAGCCAAGTATATGCTGTCAAATGTGTTCAGTAACTCCATCCTTTCCTCCCCTACACCCTTTGATCTTGTCAGAGAAATGATGTCTCCCCCATCATTGAAGAGTCCTTGAGGATCGGAATATCGTCATTTCATCTTTACGTCATCATCTGTTTCCCTGCAATGGCCTGTTCTTTTTTTCATATGTTTCAACTGATATATAAATTACTTACAGTGGAATCCACAAATCTTAAGTGTGATTTCAATTATTTTTGACAAACGCATACGCACATGTAACCCACAAAGCAATTCCATCACTCTGGAAAGTTCTTTTGGATTTCTCATTGGACAGTCTCCCTCCCCTTGCCAGAAGCAATTACTATTTTGATTTCCATCATGATAGATTCATTCGACCTCCTTTAGAGCTTCATACAATTGGAATTATGTGGTGTAAAATCTTTACATCCAACTTCTTTAACTCGACATACTGTTTTTGAGATCCATCCATTTGTGTTGTTGCATGTATCAATAATTTATTGCTTTTTATTGTTGAATATTATTCTATTGTATGAATATACCACAGTTTGTTTTTCCATTGTCCTGTGGGCGCATACCTTGGATGTTTCCAGTGTTTAGCTATTATAAACACTGCTATGTTTATAAAGCTGCTATGAACATTTTTGTTTAAGTCTTTTTATAAGCTGGGATAAATACCCAGGAATGGAACTGATGGGTCACAGGGTAAATGCATGTTTACATTTTAAAGAAAGTGTCTTTTTTCCCCCTATATTTTTATTTATTTATTTATTTAGTTATACTTTAAGTTCTAGGGTACATGTGCACAATGTGCAAGTTTATTACATAGGTATACATGTGCCATGTTCGTTTGCTGCACCCATCAGCTCGTCATTTACATTAGGTATTTCTCCTAATGCTATCCCTCCCCCAGTCCCCTACCACCTGACAGGCCCTGGTGTGTGATATTCCCCACCCTGTGTCCAAGTGTTCTCATTGTTCAATTCCCACCTATGAGTGAGAACATGTGGTGTTTGGTTTTCTGTCCTTGTGATAGTTTGCTGAGAATGAGGGCTTCCAGCTTCATTCATGTCCCTGCAAAGGACATGAACTCACCCTTTTTTATGGCTGCATAGTATTCCATGGTGTATAGGTGCCACGTTTTCTTAATCCAGTCTATCACTGATGGACATTTGGGTTGGTTCCCAGTCTTTGCTATTGTGAATAGTGCCACATAATTTCCAAAGTGTTGGTATCATTTATACTTTCATCATCAATGTATGAAAGTTCCATTCGGTCTACAGCCTCACCAACTTTTGGTGTCATTGATATTTTTCATTTTAGCCATGCTAATAGGTGTGAAATAGCATTTCATTGTTGTTTTAATTTGCATTTCCTTGATAATAATAATATTGAGCACTTTTTCATGTGCTTATTGGTCATATATATATGACCTTTATATATAAGGTGTCTGTCAAGTCTTCTGTTCATTTCAAAAATTGGTTTGCTTATCTTTTTACTATAGAGTTGTAGGAATTCTTTATATGTTCTGGATGGACGTTCTTTCTATGGAATTGTAGGAATTCTTTATATGTTCTGGATAAACATTCTTTCTCAAATATAGTTATCTCCTAATCTGTTCCTTGTCTATTCTCTTAGATGTATTTTGATAAGCAGAGAATTTTAATTTTAATTTTAATGAGGTCCAATTTACCATTTTTTCTTTTATATTTAGTGCCCTCTGGGCCCTTTCTAAGAAATCTTTGCTTACTCCAAATTCAGGAAGATGTTATTCTATGTTCTTTTCTAGAAGCATTATACATTAGATGGTCTAGTCAATTCTTAATAAGCAAAGCAAAATAAGAAACCCAAACAACAGCTTAACTAAGCAACCAATCCTTAAAAGAACCAATGAACCCACTCACCAACCAACCAATGAACCAACTGGCCAATCAATCAATCATAAGAATTTGTTCCAATGCCTTTCAGGGGGGTAAGTAGCATGCTGTAACTTGTATGGTTGGAACAGATCCACAAAGTGTGTCTGACTTCCATGGTTTGGCAGATGACTGACTAATCCACAGAATTTCTACCCGTTGAGGGTTTGCCAGCAGAGTCCCTGGGTTACTACTTTTTTCTGAGCTGGCTAAACTCTTAGTGGTCATTCTGAATGAGCAGTCAAAGCTGACCGAAACTGCTCTGTGTGTGTTGGGGGAGGGGGGGCGTGGGGCTGGGGGATGACAGGGTGGAGCAGGTGTGCATTGCTTTCTTCCTAGTACTTGGAAGATACTTATCATTGGAAGGATTTTTATATATGATGTCTAAGTCTCATTTAAGTGATTCTATAACTATTGTGCTTCAGGGAGGGTGTTGTGTGTTGAGGAGGCTTCTGCGGGCTGGGCAGGACACCAATCCTCTGTGTATATGGCTCCTGTGTACTTGCAAATGAATCCAGCCTGTGGAAAATGAAGGGACCTCTTGACTGCAGTATTCTTTGCCCTGTCACAGGTCCTGAGACATGAGTCTTGACCTTGGAGAATTTCTAGACTCGCTCTGTATGTGTGCCCTCTCCCTTCCCTAATCCCAGGCATCTTGGGTTTGGCTGGTCTTGGCTACATATCTAGTTAAGTGTCAGCACTGGTATTGTACCAGCCTAGCTGCTTGGGTCAGCACCTTAGGCACAGCCCAGAGAGTCACCTTAGTATTTAATTTACCTCTCTTTGCCAGTGGTGTGGTGTTAATGATTAATGTCCTGCGTTTCATAATTGAAGATAATACTGTCCCAGATAATTTATTTTATTTTAAGTTTATAGTTTCTTCTTGCTGTGCTTGTGGACTTATGCAGTTAGATTCTGTCATTTAGTTATTAGACATCACAGAAAAAGCTTCAGCTTTTTTTGAGTTATCCTTTTTTTAAAAAAAGAAATGAAAACACATCTCTGGAGAGCTTCAGTGATTCATAGGAGTCATCCTACTAGGTAGTGTCAGTGGCTGGATGACTGGGACTGAAGCCTCCTGCCTTCTAGACCAAGATTTATGTATTTTATGTATATGGTCTTTGTGCAAATACAGAGGCTGGGAGGGCTATGTGTTATGATGATTGGTTTTGTAAATCCCACTGATAATCTGTGGCCATAAAGAGTGATACTTGAAGCCGAGGGTTTTGTATCTCAGTTGGATGGTTTGGTGAGAAGATAATTTAACACTGTTAGACACTGCTAAAATTTCTGTGGCCAACAAATTTGGTATCCATCTGTTCACTTCAAACGTATTATTTCTTGCTTTGTGGCTTCCGTATTTGATAGACCTAAACTCTGACTCCTTAGCATTTCAGCTTAAGGTAAAAGAGGAGAGAGGGAGCTAACCACCACCCTGCCTCTGGGTCTCAGGAGACCCTTCTGTTGATGTCTGTGAGAGTGAACATGTGTATGTGAGGAGAGAAGTGGCCTTCGGGTTCTGAGTCTGCTGGCTATAGTAGAAGTTGACCTTGAATATGAAATGGAGAATTTAAAAACAGCTTTACCCAAGGGCCCAAAGCTAACGATTCCGAAGTGTTGACTAAGGTATCGGAGTAAACAATAGCAGGCTTTCATAGTGTTTACTTAGCTCTGCAGCTTACAAAGGAATTGTGTGGGCTTTCGTCCACACCACGTTGCTGGCTTATATCACAACTGTTCGTTTTGAAACAACTTAAATGATTTTGACCTTTTGTTTAGGTTGTGGGTCAGTGCAGAAAGGAAGTTTTCTATAAACTACCATGATGTTTTTCTCAAATTGGAATGGGCATGTCTTTGATTAGAACTCATTTCATATGTAGGAATGGCATCCGCAGACTGGATAGAGTGTTGAACGAGAGGGGCATGTGCCTTCAACTTGTCAGATGCTCACACTCCTTATTTTGCTTAATCAAAAGCATGGCAGAAGATGTGAGGTGTTTATCTATAATTTAAATCATTTGAGTGAAGCACATCTTACTTCAATGTGCCTATTCTATTGCATTTTCATAAGCATCATGAGGTCCACTGGTCTTACACTTGAAGACTGCTGTAGTATTTTCTCAAATAGAGACATTTTATCAAACTTCATCAAACAAGGTCATTTTGAACTCCTAATTGCACATGGTACCATTTTTAAAGAGGTTGGTACTATATTAAAACATAATTACCCACAAGGGCTCTCTGCCTAGAGCTAATACGTGAAAACTGATATAAAAATTAGCATACTGAATATGCTAGATGTTATTTTTCTTCATTTTCCTAAATTGTTTTTTAGATGTGAGGGAAAAAAATGCCAATATACTTTATCAGTCCAGTTTGACTAATATTGAGCCTCAGGTTCAATAGGCATAAGTAATGTAAATTAGGCTCAAGCAATGTAAATTAGTGGGCCTTGTGGACCTCAGTGCAATGGGATAACCTTAAAACTCAAAGCCCTTGGGACACAATCTATAAAGTGGTCTACATCAAAATAGTAATGTTGGAGTTTGTAATCTTGATGGTCCTTCTCTGGTGACAGCCACACTAACCTCTGTTTTTCCCTATCCAACAATTAATTTTGACTAAGGATTATTGATTAAAAAATGCTTAAAAAGCATTTAAAAAGGGAGGCCACATATATGCTACTAAATGTGTTCAGTAACTCCATCCTTTCCAATAGCAGAGCTGAGATGAAGCCCCAAGCTTTCCAATCCTGCTCCTGGCCTTGTGTCAGCTGGCCACATAAGGGGACAACACCTGCCTCAAGTGGGCTGTCAAGTGTTTCTACTCTGAGCTAAATGGCAACCCTCCTCTGAGCCCTTCCACTGTCTTCACACCTTATCATGGTGATCTAAGTTCATTCCCACCCCCACTTCATCCTGCTACCACACAGATCATTAGATACCAAGAAGTTGCCACTATGGAATTTCTCCTGCGACTCCCCACATTCCACAGGTTTTCTGACCTTTTCTCAATGCAATTCACCTATCCTGTGTCCTGTTCCCCCAGAGCCAAACTCAATGGCTTGAAAAGTGAAAAGGAGCTAACAACAAGGATTTGTCGTGGTGTCATGCATGTCTGAGCCCCTCCTGGAGAGCAGAGGCCTTTCTTACATGCATTGGGTCAAAGCAGGGATGATGGGAATTTGGGGTGACAGTTTATGTCAGAGGAGATGCATGTGAACAGAGAGACTTTTCTTTGTGCACCTCCTATCAATATGGATGGGCAATGGATTGCAATGTGGCAAACAAGCAGGGGAACCAGGAGTCTGTCTCAAGTCCCACAGCTTGGCCATCATGTCACTTTCTCTCTCTCATGCAAGTTCTCTGCATTAGTTTCCCAGGGCAGCCATGCTAATTTCCATAGCCTGGGTGACTTAAAACAACACAAATCTATTTTCTTACAGTTCAAGAGGATAGAAGTCTGAGATCAAAGTGTGAGTAGGGCCATTTTTCCTTCGGAAGACTTCAGGGAAAAACCCATCCTTGCTTCTTCTTAGCTTCTCGTGGTTGCGGGGAATTCCTGGTATTCCTTGGCTTGCAGCTGTGTGACTCCAATTGCTCCAATTTCTTCCTTTATTGTCACACGGCTGTTTTCTCTCTGTATGGGTTACTGTCTCCAAATTTCTCTCTTCTTATAAGGACATCAGTCTTCGGATTAGAGCCCAACTTAATCCAGTGTGACTCCATTTTAAATCAATTATATCTGCAAAGATCTAATTTTCAAATGAGGTCACAGTCACAAGTATTGGGGGTTAGGACTTTTGGGGGACATAACCCACAATGTTCTCCGAATATATATATATATATATCCTCCTATATATATATATATATATCCTCCTATATATATATACATCTCCTCCTATATATATATATCCTCCCATATACATATCCTCCCATATATATATCCTCCCGTTATATATATCCTCCTATATATATATACATCTCCTCCCATATATATATCCTCCCATATATATATCCTCCCATATATATATCCTCCCATATATATATATCCTCCCATATATATATATCCTCCCATATATATATCCTCCCATATATATATCCTCCCATATATATATATCCTCCCATATATATATATCCTCCCATATATATATCCTCCCATAATTATATATCCTCCCATATATATATCATCCCATATATATATCCTCCCATAATTATATATCCTCCCATAATTATATATCCTCCCATATATATATCATCCCATATATATATCCTCCCATAATTATATATCCTCCCATAATTATATATCCTCCCATATATATATCATCCCATATATATATCCTCCCATAATTATATATCCTCCCATAATTATATATCCTCCCATATATATATCATCCCATATATATATCCTCCCATATATATATATCCTCCCATATATATATATCCTCCCATATATATATATCCTCCCATATATATATCCTCCCATATATATATATCCTCCCATATATATATCCTCCCATATATATATATCCTCCCATATATATATATATCCTCCCATATATATATCCTCCCATATATATATCCTCCCATATATATATATCCTCCCATAATTATATATCCTCCCATAATTATATATCCTCCCATATATATATCCTCCCATAATTATATATCCTCCCATATATATATCCTCCCATATATATATATCCTCCCATATATATATCCTCCCATATATATATATCCTCCCATATATATATCCTCCCATATATATATATCCTCCCATATATATATCCTCCCATATATATATATCCTCCCATATATATATATCCTCCCATATATATATCCTCCCATATATATATCCTCCCATATATATATATCCTCCCATAATTATATATCCTCCCATAATTATATATCCTCCCATATATATATCCTCCCATAATTATATATCCTCCCATATATATATCCTCCCATATATATATATCCTCCCATATATATATATCCTCCCACATATATATCCTCCCATATATATATATCCTCCCATATATATATATCCTCCCATATATATATCCTCCCATATATATATCCTCCCATAATTATATATCCTCCCATATATATATCCTCCCATATATATATATCCTCCCATATATATATATCCTCCCATATATATATCCTCCCATAATTATATATCCTCCAATATATATATCATCCCATATATATATCCTCCCATATATATATATCCTCCCATATATATATATCCTCCCATATATATATCCTCACATATATATATCCTCCCATAATTATATATCCTCCCATATATATATCCTCCCATATATATATATCCTCCCATATATATATCCTCCCATATATATATATCCTCCCATATATATATCCTCCCATATATATATATCCTCCCATATATATATCCTCCCATATATATATATCCTCCCATATATATATATATCCTCCCATATATATATCCTCCCATATATATATCCTCCCATATATATATATCCTCCCATAATTATATATCCTCCCATAATTATATATCCTCCCATATATATATCCTCCCATAATTATATATCCTCCCATATATATATCCTCCCATATATATATATCCTCCCATATATATATATCCTCCCACATATATATCCTCCCATATATATATATCCTCCCATATATATATATCCTCCCATATATATATCCTCCCATATATATATCCTCCCATAATTATATATCCTCCCATATATATATCCTCCCATATATATATATCCTCCCATATATATATATCCTCCCATATATATATATCCTCCCATATATATATATCCTCCCATATATATATCCTCCCATAATTATATATCCTCCCATAATTATATATCCTCCCATATATATATCCTCCCATATATATATATATCCTCCCATATATATATCCTCCCATATATATATATATCCTCCCATATATATATCCTCCCATATATATATCCTCCCATAATTATATATCCTCCCATATATATATCCTCCCATATATATATATATCCTCCCATATATATATCCTCCCATATATATATCCTCCCATATATATATCCTCCCATATATATATCCTCCCATATATATATATCCTCCCATATATATATCCTCCCATATATATATATCCTCCCATATATATATCCTCCCATATATATATATCCTCCCATATATATATATCCTCCCATATATATATCCTCCCATATATATATCCTCCCATATATATATCCTCCCATATATATATATCCTCCCATATATATATATCCTCCCATATATATATCCTCCCATATATATATCCTCCCATATATATATATCCGCCCATATATATATCCTCCCATATATATATACCCTCCCATATATATATCCTCCCATATATATATATATCCGCCCATATATATATCCTCCCATATATATATATCCTCCCATATATATATATCCTCCCATATATAATCCTCCCATATATATATCCTCCCATATATATATATCCTCCCATATATATATCCTCCCATATATATATATCCTCCCATATATATATATATCCTCCCATATATATATATATCCGCCCATATATATATTCTCCCATATATATATATCCTCCCATATATATATATCCTCCCATATATAATCCTCCCATATATATATCCTCCCATATATAATCCTCCCATATATATATATCCTCCCATATATATATCCTCCCATATATATATCCTCCCATATATATATATCCACCCATATATATATCCTCCCATATATATATATCCTCCCATATATATATCCTCCCATATATATATCCTCCCATATATAATCCTCCCATATATATATCCTCCCATATATAATCCTCCCATATATATATCCTCCCATATATATATCCTCCCATATATATATATCCTCCCATATATATATCCTCCCATATATATATCCTCCCATATATATATCCTCCCATAATTATATATCCTCCCATATATATATATCCTCCCATATATATATCCTCCCATATATATATATATCCGCCCATATATATATCCTCCCATATATATATATCCTCCCATATATATATATCCTCCCATATATAATCCTCCCATATATATATCCTCCCATATATAATCCTCCCATATATATATATCCTCCCATATATATATCCTCCCATATATATATCCTCCCATATATATATATCCACCCATATATATATCCTCCCATATATATATCCTCCCATATATATATCCTCCCATATATATATCCTCCCATATATATATCCTCCCATATATAATCCTCCCATATATATATCCTCCCATATATAATCCTCCCATATATATATCCTCCCATATATATATCCTCCCATATATATATCCTCCCATATATATATCCTCCCATATATATATCCTCCCATATATATATATCCTCCCATATATATATCCTCCCATATATATATATCCTCCCATATATATATATATCCTCACATATATATATATCCTCCCATATATATATATATCCTCCCATATATAATCCTCCCTATATATATATCCTCCCATATATAATCCTCCCATATATATCCTCCCATAATTATATATCCTCCCATATATATATCCTCCCATATATATATATCCTCCCATATATATATATCCTCCCATATATATATCCTCCCATATATATATATCCTCCCATATATATATATCCTCCCATATATATATATCCTCCCATATATATATCCTCCCATAATTATATATCCTCCCATAATTATATATCCTCCCATATATATATCCTCCCATATATATATATATCCTCCCATATATATATCCTCCCATATATATATATATCCTCCCATATATATATCCTCCCATATATATATCCTCCCATAATTATATATCCTCCCATATATATATCCTCCCATATATATATATATCCTCCCATATATATATCCTCCCATATATATATCCTCCCATATATATATCCTCCCATATATATATATCCTCCCATATATATATCCTCCCATATATATATATCCTCCCCTATATATATCCTCCCATATATATATATCCTCCCATATATATATATATATCCTCCCATATATATATATATCCTCCCATATATATATCCTCCCATATATATATCCTCCCATATATATATATCCGCCCATATATATATCCTCCCATATATATATATCCTCCCATATATATATCCTCCCATATATATATATCCGCCCATATATATATCCTCCCATATATATATATCCTCCCATATATATATATCCTCCCATATATAATCCTCCCATATATATATCCTCCCATATATAATCCTCCCATATATATATATCCACCCATATATATATCCTCCCATATATATATATCCTCCCATATATATATCCTCCCATATATAATCCTCCCATATATATATCCTCCCATATATAATCCTCCCATATATATATCCTCCCATATATATATCCTCCCATATATATATATCCTCCCATATATATATCCTCCCATATATATATCCTCCCATATATATATCCTCCCATATATATATCCTCCCATATATATATATCCTCACATATATATATATCCTCCCATATATATATCCTCCCATATATAATCCTCCCTATATATATATCCTCCCATATATAATCCTCCCATATATATATCCTCCCATATATATATATCCTCCCATATATAATCCTCCCATATATATATATATCCTCCCATATATATATCCTCCCATATATATATATCCTCACATATATATATATCCTCCCATATATATATATATCCTCCCATATATAATCCTCCCTATATATATATCCTCCCATATATAATCCTCCCATATATATATCCTCCCATATATAATCCTCCCATATATAATCCTCCCATATATATATCCTCCCATATATAATCCTCCCATATATATATCCTCCCATAATTATATATCCTCCCATATATATATCCTCCCATATATATATATCCTCCCATATATATATATCCTCCCATATATATATCCTCCCATATATATATATCCTCCCATATATATATATCCTCCCATATATATATATCCTCCCATATATATATCCTCCCATAATTATATATCCTCTCATAATTATATATCCTCCCATATATATATCCTCCCATATATATATCCTCCCATATATATATATCCTCCCATATATATATCCTCCCATATATATATCCTCCCATAATTATATATCCTCCCATATATATATCCTCCCATATATATATATATCCTCCCATATATATATCCTCCCATATATATATCCTCCCATATATATATCCTCCCATATATATATATCCTCCCATATATATATCCTCCCATATATATATATCCTCCCATATATATATCCTCCCATATATATATATCCTCCCATATATATATATATATCCTCCCATATATATATATATATCCTCCCATATATATATCCTCCCATATATATATATCCGCCCATATATATATCCTCCCATATATATATATCCTCCCATATATATATCCTCCCATATATATATATATCCGCCCATATATATATCCTCCCATATATATATATCCTCCCATATATATATATCCTCCCATATATAATCCTCCCATATATATATCCTCCCATATATAATCCTCCCATATATATATATCCACCCATATATATATCCTCCCATATATATATATCCTCCCATATATATATCCTCCCATATATAATCCTCCCTTATATATATCCTCCCATATATAATCCTCCCATATATATATCCTCCCATATATATATCCTCCCATATATATATATCCTCCCATATATATATCCTCCCATATATATATCCTCCCATATATATATCCTCCCATATATATATATCCTCACATATATATATATCCTCCCATATATATATATATCCTCCCATATATAATCCTCCCTATATATATATCCTCCCATATATAATCCTCCCATATATATATCCTCCCATATATATATATCCTCCCATATATATATATCCTCCCATATATATATATATCCTCCTATATATATATCCTCCCATATATATATATCCTCCCATATATATATATCCTCCCATATATATATATCCTCCCGTATATATATATCCTCCCGTATATATATATATCCTCCCGTATATATATATCCTCCCGTATATATATATATATCCTCCCGTATATATATATATATCCTCCCGTATATATATATATCCTCCCGTATATATATATCCTCCTATATATATATCCTCCCATATATATATATCCTCCCATATATATATCCTCCCATATATATATATCCTCCGGTATATATATATCCTCCCGTATATATATATCCTCCCAAATATACATATCCTCCCATATATATATATCCTCCCAAATATATATATCCTCCCATATATATATCCTCCGGTATATATATATCCTCCCGTATATATATATATATATATATCCTCCCGTATATATATATATATCCTCCCGTATATATATATATCCTCCCGTATATATATATCCTCCTATATATATATCCTCCCATATATATATATCCTCCCATATATATATCCTCCCATATATATATATCCTCCGGTATATATATATCCTCCCATATATGTATATATATCCTCCCATAAATATATATCCTCCCATATATATTTCCTCTCAAATATATATATCCTCCCATGTATATATCCTCCCATGTATATATCCTCCCATATATATATATCCCCTGGTATATATATATCCTCCCATATATATATCCTCCCATATATAATCCTCCCATATATATATATCCTCCCATATATATATCCTCCCATATATATATGTATCCTCCCATATATATATATCCTCCCATATATATATATATCCTCCCATATATATATATATATCCTCCCATATATATATATATATATATATTTTCAATGTATCCCTTTATTCAAGTGATTTTAAGCAATGAAAGCAAGACAGCTGTTATAGGATTTACCTTTCTAGATGGAAAAGGACAAGTAAATAGGGTCTTAAACTCCATGTCAAGAAAGGGGCACAACAGAACAAATTGTGCCTTGGTGGGCATCAGTCTTCTCTTTCTGCTGCGCAAGCTCCTGGTTCTGTCTTCTCTGTGTTGTGCCTTGTTCTGTGTGATCACAGTCCAGCAGTCAAAGAGGCACACTGGGCTTCCTCATTCTCAGCTGAATCCCTCATCGCCACTTCTACCTATATGGGCAGGCTGAACGGGGGTGACACTCCCGTGTTCCTTTTGTCAAACATCCTTTCTTCTCCCTACCATACCACTGATCCACGTTCTTCCAATGTTTTCTTGAGGTCTCAGACATCTTAGAAAGTCCTTACCTTCCAAATGTATTCCCACATTGACTCTGTCTCTTCCTTTTCACCCTTTACCCTAGTCCAGGCCACCGGCACTTCTTGCCTGTCCTGCTGGCAGTAGTTGTCCAATGGGCCTGCCTGCTCTCCTGGTCTTCCCCCTCTGCCACAAACTCACCCTAAGCAGCCAGGGCGATCCTTCTAGAAGAGACACTGTACTATGTTTTTCCACTTCTCTGGACCATCAAGGGACTTTGCAAAGCATTGATAGAAACCCCAAAATTCTCCCATGGTCTACAAATCCCTTGGGGATCATGACCTGCCTGAGGACTACCTCTGACATGTCATCTCCTACTACTCACCCCTTTGCTCATCCATACATACACCCTGGCCTCTGGCCTCTTCTCAAACATGCCAAGCATGCATCTAACTGCACACCTTTGCTCTTGCCATTTTCTCTGCCTAGAATATTCTTTGGCAGTGAAGTCAAATGGCTCAGTCTCTTGCTTCATTCACCCTGTTCAGTTATCACCTCTTTCCCTAGTCTCTTTCTCTTACCTGGTTTTAGTTTTCTGTATGGCGCTTACTATTATCTGGTCTTATAGGTATATTTGTACTTGTGGGCACCTTGATATAATCCCTGTAAAATATAAGGGTTCTTCATTTGGGGTCCATAGATCTCTACAAAGTGTGAGTAGAATTCAGGGGGGCTAAGGTAGGCTTAAAAATGACTCTTCCAAGATGTGCTCACGTCCTAATCCTCGGAACCTGTTCACGTTGCTTTATATGGAGAAATATGGGAAAAAGTTAAACATCTTTGGAGCACTAGCTTATCCTGGATTATTTGGGTGGGCTTTAAATGCCATCACAAGTGTCCTCATGAGATAGGGAGAGAAAGATTAGGCACACATACACATGTGCACACATGTGTGCACACACAGACACACAAAAAAGAAGGTGATGTGAAATTGGAGGCAGAGATCAGAGAGATGTGGCTATAAACCAAGGAACGCCTGCCTGCAGCCCCCAGAAGCTGTGAGAGGCAGGAAGCAGATTCTCTTCTGGCATCTCTGGAGGGAAGAAGGTCATGCTAACACCTTGATTTTGAACTCCCAGCCTCCAGAACTGGAGAGAATAAATCTCTATTATCTTAAGCCACCAAGTTTATGGTAACTTCTTATGGCAGCCACAGAAAATTAACACAGGGTCTGTGAACATGGATGGAAAAAGTTATATCTTTATTTTAAGGTATCTCTAATTGAAACTTAGCATTTCCTTCAATCATGAATGCAAGAAACAAAATGTAGTTTTAGTGGGATCTGTGATTTTGTCACCAATTGAAATCACAGATCCTCGCATATCATAGGACAGACATTACAGAGACCTTGAAATATCATTGACACTTCTTGATACTTTGAAATTGCAGTGGTTATTAAGCCTATGCGATTTCCAGATTATTAAGCCTGGATCTAGTCATTACAAAGTGTTAATAAGGTATACATTAACACTAAACTACAATTTTGGTTTTAAGTAGTTTGAGAAGTATTTTAAAAATATAATTGGTTACCTTTGTATTCTTATCTGTTTTGTTTTCTATATCCAAAACAGTCTGACAAAAGGCCCATAGGTTTCATCAAAAAAAGTCAGGACTATCTGGGATGGATAATTGGTCCCAAATAGTGAAAGAAAGAAAAAGAAAGAAAGAAAGAAAGAGAAAGAAAGAAAAAAACATGAATAATTCTAGTACAATGTGCTCATTTTAAAGAGGGAAATTAAGGCCCAGAGAACTGAAATTGTCTGCGGTTATAGCAGCAGAGAAAAGACTAAAGCCATATCCTCTAGGGACCACTTTTGCTTGTATTGCATACTTCAAGATCAGTTTGGGTCCTGCTTCCTCTAGAAAACCTTGTGGAGAAACTTCACTCCCTACAGTTCAATCCCGGGCCTTGCTTTACCTGTTACCCCTTCTATACATCTTATCACTTGATTCCACTGAAGGCAGCCCTTTTGACATTCCATTTTGTGGTGTTCCCATCTGAGCTCAATGCCTGGTATATAAAAAATAAGTGCTTGTTGAGAAGTGAAATGCAAATGTCTTCCAATTTTTAATACATGTGAGTATCACCTCCTGAACAAAAGGAAAGACACCTGCCTTTGTTTTTTGTTTGCGTTTATACAATTTATAAATGCACCACAGGCACATAGTAGGTGTTCAACGAAGATGTATTGAATATAATTGAATTTCCTGGTAGCTGAACAACTAGGCAGATGGGTGGAGAGATATAAATTAGTAAAGCAGATTTAAACCATGTGTTGATCATTGAAAAGTTGTTTCATTTTCAGCCAAGATAAATGCTTTTTTAATGTGTAAAGAAATCTATAATTTTCTATGCTTTGAATTAAAGCTCCCACTTCCCAAGTTTCCTGCCTGCTTCTGGCTGCTCTTAATGAGCTAATTTACCCCACCGAGGTGAGAGATTTCCTCTTGGGAAAGGGTTTAGATGTGCCTCTCTCATATCCAGGGCCCCAGAGCGTTTCCTTACAGGGCTTTAAACACTCTGCCCGTATTTAAGAGAGAAGCCAAGGAACAAATCTGTTGTTTTAGCTTTATTCCTTGAGGCTCAGCGGCTCGACTTTCCTTCCCCTTTGATCGCTCTCACTGGAGTGGCAGGCCTGGAAACTGCGGAGAAGGGGTGTGTCTCTTTAGGAAGCCCAGTTCAGGGGACCCACCCAGCTCCACACAATGAAAATAAAGTTGTCAAGCCTTTGAGGTGGCTGTGAAGATTTATTCTTCCTGGGCAAATTGGTGAGACATTTATATTTTTAAAAAATGCTTTGATGAACTTGATAAGGAAGCCTCGTCTGAATGTGGAAAAACATTCTAGAGCTTTTTCCACTGCTACACTGGGTTTTTAGCTTTAACCTGTGAAAATGGACTGGGTTTTGACCTGGGTTTTAGCTTGACCTGTGGAAATGGACTTGCCCTTCAGATTAATGACGAGACTGTAAGGGGTTCATTTGGGGATTTTAGGACACAGGTTTACCCTGTCTTAGAATATAAGCATCCATGAGGCAGGAGGTCTTAAAAACCTTTTGCAGATCTTGACATCTTATCTACACATTTCCTAGTCCTCAGCTGCCAACCAAAATCTCCCAATTGCTCTATTACAGCTCAATGACTTACATCACCAAGTATGGTTCCATTACTTCTACCAGCTGAAGCAATGGAATATGCAATATTTTCTTATGCATATAATTGAAATACTTTCTGTTCTTTCTAAGTTTCAATATTGTTTGTGTCACATATTGTTCTGAGCATGCCTTGGTCACAGTCAGGTCTCGAGGGACCTAGGGAAGGAAGTGGAAGCTGGTGTGAAATATCCTTCTCTTGCATTCCAGAAAGTCATTTTAGCCAGGAACATCTGCCAACAGCTCTGAGATGGTGCTGTTAACATCCCTGTGTTATGCAGACCATTATGAATGGCTCTGAAAAGACTGTGAGTGCTTGGCCAAAAAAAAAAAAAAAAAAAAAGACATGGACACATTTATCAGCTCTTAGTGGTGGAAATTCTGCAATCATTGGAGGATTTTCTTGGAAAAATCGGAGAACTGTCCTTGAATTCTGTTATCGGGGTAACTCTGTCTTGGGCTGCAACTGGCACTGTGCTCTGTGGAGAGCCCATGGGCTTGTGACAGATGGAACCAGGTTTAGATTCCTTTGTGGGAACTTATTTTCTGTGTCACCTACGGTATATTCTTAATTCTTCTTTTTCAATTATCTCAACTGTAGTATTAAAGTAATTGCACTTTGCTGGTTGCAACCTTTCAGGTCGTAAGGATCAAAGGCAGGCTCAGGTTACCCTGGAGATCAGGGATTACTAAAAGGAATGCAGGCACTTAAGGAAACGTAGCAAGTGATCACTACACAGGATGCAGCAGAACCTTCCTAAGAAGCTCTGCCACCATATTCATGGTAGAGTTTCTTCCTGTCTCATCTTCCCTCTTTATGTCTGTTTCTACTCTGCCAACACAGCTTTCTTTTTTTTTTTTTTTTTTGAGATCCACCATACCTAAAATCCCTGTATCAGTCAGTCAAGGTTCCATCACGTAAAACCTGTTTCACTGAAAGGGTTCACTAACAAGAGTGGCAGGAAGGGATTATTTACAAAACTATGGTCGGAATTAAGGGAACCAACTAGGGATGGTGAAGTACCCAGCGTCCAGCAGAAGTGGGAAGCCATTACCACCTGTAGGGCTGGAGAAAAGAGCTGCTACTAAAATGCCAGAGAGTTGTAGCCAAGGTGGGGATGCTGATTAATAGAGGCTGTGGACCCTGCCAAAACCATGGCCACATGGTAAGAGACAGATGAAGAATAAATACCCCAACTTCTCTCTCCTTCATCATCTGATCGCCTTCCAATGCTTCCCATTGGCCACACCTAATGGGAACAAGACAGCACAGGCAATGCAGTCTGTCGCCCAGGCTGGAGTGCAGAGGCGCGATCTCGGCTCACTGCAAGCTCTGCCTCCCGGGTTCACACCATTCTCCTGCCTCAGCCTCCCGAGTAGCTGGGACTACAGGTGCCCACCACCATGCCCAGCTAATTTTTTGTAATTTTAGTAGAGATGGGGTTTCACCGTGTTAGCCAGGATGGTCTCGGTCTCCTGACCTTGTGATCCGCCAGCCTCAGTCTCCCAAAGTGCTGGGATTACAGATGTGAGCCACTGCGCCCGGCCCAACATGGCTTTTTTCTTCTTTCTACCACTCTTTCCCTGTCTCTGTCTTTCATTTAAACCTCACCAACAGAGAGAATACCATTAAGTCAGGAGGTGACCACCCATTAGGGACCCTCCACTGGTGAGAGTGCTCATTTTAGGCTTCCTCAGAGCTGGCTCAGCCCATGGATGGTTGCATTTGGTTCAGGATCCCCAGAACCATCTGCAAAGGCAAGGCCAATAGGGTCATATGACATTAAACACAGCTATGTTGCTCAGTAAGGGACTGTCCTTGGTAAGCTCCACCTGCCCCTTCAGATCCATTCTCCACTCTTCTCTGCCCTGCTAGGTACCCTGCAGGCTGAGCTCTATAAACTGCATTGCCTGTGCTGTCTTGTTCCCATGAGGTGTGGCCAATGGGAAGCACTGGAAGGCGATCAGATGATAAAGGAGAGAGAGTTGGGGTATTTATTCTTCATCTGTCCCTTACCATGTGGCCATGGTTTTGGCAGGGTCCACAGCCTCTATTAATCAGCATCCCCACCTTGGCTACAACTCTCTGGCATTTTAGTAGCAGTTCTTTTCTCCAGCCCTACAGGTGGTAATGGCTTCCCACTTCTGCTGGACGCTGGGTGCTTCACCATCCCTAGTTGGTTCCCTTAATTCTGACCATAGTTTTGTAAATAATCCCTTCCTGCCACTCTTGTTAGTGAACGCTTTCAGTGAAACAGGTCTTACATGATGGAACCTTGACTGACTGATACAGGGATTTTAGGTATGGTGGATCTCAACATATATCATGCATGGGTTATCCAGGACAAACACTCAACTTCAGGGGTAGTTGTAAGAATTGAGTTTATGTTCCTAAGGACCTGATGCATCAGGGGACTCAACAACTAGCAGCTGCTGTCATCATTACTTTTGCCATGTCTCTGTGGAAGAAGCTAATCAAAATTATGTGTTTCAGAGACATAAAGTCTTCACACATGTCCCATCTAGTTTCTTCAGTGACTTGAAAGTAGTCACTTCCAAAATAATGGGAATGATGTTTGTACACTCATCGGTGGCCCAATTCTCAAATGAAATGATGTTTAATTTTCTGGAGCAAATTCAGAGAGAAGGGGATGTGACAAAGTTTTGTGAGATATCATTTAAGGGCATGATATGGAGCACCTATCATTATCGCATGACTGAAACAACGTGATAGAGTGAATCTCAGCTGAGGTCGGAGGAGACAGGAGAGGTAGCTCAGAACGTGAAGAAGTAAAGAAAAGGGCCGCTATCATTGGATTGTTGCTGCTGTCTCGTTGTAATAAAAATTTTGGGCAACCAGGAATCTGCGACAGAATATCAGGAAAGTTATCACATATATAGCTAATCAGAAAAAAAGCAACAACGGTGTGTTAGACATGGAAGGTTTTCAGACATAGCCCAGTTCAAGTGTCTTTTTCTACAAATGAGCAAGCTGAGGCCTCGAGGGCTCCATGCCTAGGTCAGGAATGACAAATGTGTGGTGCATGTGTGACCACCCATTCTCCCATGCCCGGGATACACACAACCAACTGACCATGGCGATTGTTTCCGCCAAGCCCAAATAAGACCTAAGACACCTCCATTCAGTGCTCTAGGCAGGCACCAGCAATCCAGCTCATCATAGACACTGCAACTCATGTGTCATCCCTGGACTAGAAGTAGTCTCTCACTTCTAGACCTAAAATTCAGTGATTATAACTCTTGTTAGTGACAGAGCAAAACAGTCCAATTTTGCCTTTTAAATCTTTAATTTTCAAGTTTTATCTGCATGTGGATTACCTGGAATATAATTTGTAAATGACATGTGTAATTTATACAGATGCTGCAGCCGCAGGCATGAGAGGAAGGCAGGCTGGATGTCTCTGTTCAACATTTGTCATCCAGTCTGAGAGTTTCCCAGGCATGATTTATCTTTTTCTCTTTCTGCTACCTTCCTTTGAACTATTTATCCATGAATTAAACCACCTCCATAGACCAATTTGAGGAAGCTCGCATCAATCTATTCTTCTCTATGTTTGGCTAAAATGTTTAGTTGACCCCACATTTTTAGATCATTTGCTGTTGTGCTGAACCTCTATGGACTCCAGTGGGGTAGGCACCATGTTCAAGCGGTTGAAGAAGAGACCCAGAGCCAGCAAATGAGACATGGGGTTTTACTGGGGGCTACATGCCGGGGAGAGAGTCTAGTGGTGGTGAGCTGGGCAGGAGAACTGCCTTACATACGGTCCAGTGGCAGTGAGCTGGACAAGATAACTGCATGGCCCAGAGGTGGCAGACTAGGTGGGAAAACCACAACAGCTTGCAAAATGCATGCAGTTTATATAGTGTTTCCACTTAGTGCCTTCCCACTAACAACCTCCACCTGGCAATCATCATTCAACCTAAAACTTGGGGCCTTGATCCCCTATATGGCCAGTGTTCTATGGAATGGGACAGGGACTCAGATGTTCCTTGTAGACAAGGAAGGAACTCTGGGCTGGCAACTCCTGGATTCCCTAGCTCAGAACACACATTCAGGTCCATCTTCCATACAGGGTCATCCTAAGGGTATGCCTAAGTTATTGCTATCAGATGCATTTATCATACATTTGCTTCCAGTTTTAGTCATCTATTGTCATTTATCCACCATTCTGGTGAAGGACAGCAGTGGCTCCAACAAACAATTGTGCCCATTTACTCATGATGCACACCATTCAGCAATTTGAAAGGGCCATGAAGGAGCCTCAGCAAATCTAAATCTAATCTAATCTTTTATTCTTCCTTTTGCTCTCAGTAGCCTATGTGTTGAACCATGTGAACTTGCTGATATTCAACTGTTTTTAAACTACAAAAATGTCAATTTCACATGGTTCAATCTAAAATGTATCACTTACACCTTTACACTTTTGTGCAGAAATCTCTGAAAATATAGATGCACAGAGTAGATTTTAGTAGTTAATAAGACTTTTTTTTTTACCTGAGAGCAATTATGTACTATGCAGTAGTGACCAGAGTCACCTGCTGTCATTAGGTCAGTGTCAGGTTGAGAGAAGGGAACCCAGAGCTGGGGCCTGTGGCACGTGCCTGTAATCCCAGCTACTCCCGAGGCTGATGCAGGCGGATTGCTTATGCTGAGGAGTTTGACACTAGCCCAGGCAACATAACAAGTTCCCTTCCCCCCACCTCTCCCCCAAAAAGAGCAAAGGAAATCCTACCAAGCTTGGCAATCCATTCTGTGCTACTCAAAGAAGATAAGACCCAGACAGGGCAGATGCACTGAACAATGCCAGGTGGTGCCTTCCACATTCCAGTTAATGTGTGTGATGGCCACGGAAGCAGGAGTTTATTTTCTTCCTACCTATAACCTACCACCCTGTACAGTATATATTGAAAAAATGGGCCCCAAAGACTTAAACGTTTAACCTGAGTGGTTGTTGGCCAGGGTCTCTATGGAGCCTCTGATGTTAATGAGAAAGGTCAGACAGATACATAGAAAGTTCAGGAGTCTTAAACTGTCTGCCTGTTGATCCCATAAGTTGGTCAAATGGTTTCGTTTGGAGTTTTGTTTCACCCAATTGTCTAAAACCTTTCAGTTTCATTCATTCTCATTATGTGCATGGATCCCATGAAAGTGGTTGCCATTTTGGTTTTTAATTTAGATGCTTCAGAGATAACAATGGGATATATAGTAGGTAGGAACTTGGGCTGTATCCTTTGGAGGTAGATGAACAAGGTTCTCAATCCAGCTTTGCTACTTCTAAGGCTGTGAGTGTAAGTAATTTTGCCTTTCTGAGCCTGTTTTCCCCACTGCGCAATGGTGATAGTAACTGAACATACTTCATAAGTGATTTGCTAATGCACATGATGTGCTTTGTAAGAGGTACCTAGTACTTAAAAAAGTTAGTAGCGGCCATCACTCGTACAATACTTCTCCAACACAGTTTGCAAAGCGGGGTGAACCTGTGCCCTGCCAAAATTCTTTTACAAGCTTGCTGCATCAATCCCAGCTTCTGCCAACAGCTTGAACCTGTGACCTTCTGAAAGTTACCTCTGGGCACTTGGAGATGCTTTACTTGCCGAGAGCCATAAGTGCCTGGGAGTGTACATTTCCAACCAATACCAGCCTGACCAGCTGTAGCCAAGGACTAGCTAGGGTACGACTGTGAAAGCCCTGCTCCTTTGCCTTGATTCAGGACAAACTCTGAGGTATAATTTATGCTCTAGCGATTTATGCAAGCTGAGGCAGGGACTGGAAATTTGTAGGGAATATCAACTCTGGCTCGACTCCTTCCCCTTTTCGGTCCAGCATTCCCCACCTGGTGCTTTCTGGTAGCACTTCCTTAATCTGTGAATCCTGGCCTCAGTCTGCCTCCTAGCAACCTGACTAACTATAAACGGGACTGTGTTTCACCTACACAAAACGTCAGGTAGGATTCCCACTTTACCGATGTGGAATATGGAGGCTCACCTGACTTGCAGAAGTTCACTCTTGCCAGTAGGTAACAAGCAGCACCTGGCTCCAGCTGCGCTGTCTTGGGAGGCACACCTGATCCAAGTCAGTTATCTCCATTCCCCACTGTTAATTTTAAGACTAAGCGAAAGGCTAGAGTGGCTGATCTTATAAGGCATTTGGTATTGAGAAAAGAGAGGAAAACTTAAACAAGGCTAAAGAAAAGGGCCGAAAATCTTATCATAAAGGCTGGATCCTGTTGCTTTTGAAACTGCATCGTAGAGAGTATTCCCTGATATCAGCAAGAAGGGGCTGGGACCTGAGGGTTATTGTATTTCTACATGCAGACTATACTGCAGCCTGCTTGATGCTGGCATCGGCTTGCTTCATGCTTAAACCGCTTATTAAAGTCTAGACGCAACATAAAAGCACGTAAATTGGTTCCAGCCATCTCTAGTAAAAACTTCAGCTGGAGCTGGGAAGTGATTGGAGCATCTCTTGGTGTAATTAAAATTGACTCTTAAAGTTTCTTTAGCTTAATTGGTAACACTTTCTTTGGAGGCTGGTGAAAGCGTCTTGCTGGGAAGGTTAAATGCATTTCTGTGTATAAGATCAGAATTCAAATATAGTTTTATGGACACATTTACAGTTATGTTCTACCCGGGTGGTCTTTTTTCCCTGTATCTTTTCTATTTAAGATTTATGCTGTCATTCACCACAGTCTAAATGTGTTTTGATAAAAGGAAAAAAAATGAACCGTTGCTGACGCATTTCAAACAGACAGTTGGTAATATTTTGAAGCTTTCAGTAAATTGAACTGCAGTTTGGCTTAAACCCGAGCTCCTTCTTTCCCCTAAACCCTTCACTTAGAGTCTAGCGCTTAAGCTTTGTTTGTTATCCAGAAATTAAAGCAGCTACTACTATTTAGCTGTGTCCAAAGGTAGGAAACCAGGCATTTTCTAAGATAGCCATGCCTTTGCTGTGACCGAATGCCTTTGACCCCCATTATTTGAGAATGAATGTGTTTATGTGCGTGGATATGTTTATATGTGCTGGGACTTCTCTTCTTTGGCATTGCTTCTTGAGGGTCTTGTCAGTGTGATACATTCTGATAGGCAAAAGGCCTAGGCTTTCCATTTTTGGAAAGTAATCATGGATGAAGCTTCCAATTCTCTGGACTGTCCTTAATTCAGACTTGGGAGAGGACCTGCTTTAATTTACATTTGTGAACATTGACTCTTCATGATTTCCAGGGCAAGGATTTGATCCTTATTGTAGGAATCTATTTCGATCCATCCCTATAGAGCAGAGGGACTACCTCCCTTGAAATCAATTCAATATTATCTCTTTGTGTGTATGTGGTGTTGCAAAACAATGTTATGAAGACCATAAAGGAAATAAAAATCACTCTGATTCTAGGATCCAAATGCAACAACTGCTTATATTTCTGTGTTTTTTTTTTTCTAATACTTGTCTACAGGCTTATATAGTTTCAGTTTTTGTTATATAGGTATAATTTTTAACCAATAATCTTTTAAAAAATACTGAGTTAATTTTTCTCATTAAGTACATACTTGTTATAGAACATTTAAAAATATAACAAAGTGTAGTACCAATTGCTCAAACACAATGCTTGGCAAGATTTTAGTGTTTATTTCTTCAAACTTTTATATATGCCTTGCTTTGCCTCTTCTATGTGCAATATGAACAAGAATTGTATTTATATTGCATATATAATTATGATTTCTGTCTTTTTATTTCACATGATTTTAATAATATATTATTATAAATTTTTGATAAATATTTAAATGGTTACATAATAATATGCTACATTAACAGGCTGTAATTTGCTTTAGCATTCTTTTACTAGAAGATAATGTTCCATTTTATTTTTTGCTATTATAATGCTACAAATGGGCAGGATAATTATAAATTCAGATTTGTTTGTTTTCTGCATCCAGAATTATTTCCTTTCCATAGATTCCAAAAGATGAACTTATACCATCAAAAGGAGTGAAAAGATTTAAGGCTCTTGATAATATTGCCAAATGTATTTCCAAAATGTTCTATCAATTTACAGTCTTATTAGCAACACACAGGGCTACCATTATTGGTTATGGCCAATGATGTTAGTTTTTTACCATTTTGGTAGAAAGCAGCATCTTGTTCAGTTTGCATGTCTCTGGTGACAACAAGGTTGTTCTGTTTCCTTTGTGTTATCTAATTCCATATCCTTTCAAATGAATCATCTGTTCTCATCCTTTGCTGACTTAGCTTTTGAATTTTTGTACTTTAAAAAACATTGATCTGTGATATATAGTATACATATTAACTATATTTTGATCATTTTTTATATTTTCTGCAATTTGCAAGAGCAGTGTTTTGTTTACTTGGTATGTTAGATGATGTGAGTGTAAATACCATTTCTGCATACTTTGTGGTGACTGGGCATTCTGGGAAGGCAGTAGTGCTGTCATTGAGATGACATGATCTCTGTTTCCAGGGAGACCAACTTGCACCCCAGCTCTGATACTAGTGATGCCTTTCACATTTCAGGTGTCAAGCCCAGATTTTGCTCACATCAATTCTTTGCATATGGAAATCCTACATACCCTTTAAGGCCTAGGTCACATGTAATCTCTTCCAGTTTCCTGGTCTCCTTCCATTGCTTCTTCCTGGTTAGTAACCCCAAAGATCTGTGCTTGATTCGAGAGAGAACCCTTCTCAAGATCTGGAGGAGAATTTTGGGGGGAAGTTTTCCTGGGAGTTTTATTTTCTCATAGAACTACCAGTAAAGTTATTGAAGTCCATTTAATGATAGGCAGAAATGAATGTGGATGGGATAACTTGATTTTAAGCTGAAAGAAGAGGAAAAGGATAGTTTTTTCTATCTTGTTTTGCATTCTTTTTCACATCCTGCATATAGTTGGGGCTGTGTGTGTGTGTACATTTTTTGTGTGTGAGTGTGTGCATGCACCCAAGCCTAGATTCCATTGAAAAGCAGAGCCAGAGGCAAGGGGTTGCGTGCAGGTTATTTTAGGAAATGATTCCAGGGATCAGGAGCAGGAGATTGGGGAGAGTGAAGTAGGGAAAGAAGAAAAGCCAATTTCATGGTGAATTATTGAGCTGATTCTTGCTGTGGGTACTAGGGCTCAGTCCAGAGCCCCCAGAAGCCATGCAGGATTGTCTTCTGAGAAGAAGGGAGTATTTCTCCACTGGTTTCCATTACTCATGGTCAAGGATGCCCCATGAGTTAATTCCCTTACACTTCTAAGTTTGCATGTGTGCCAGAATGGCTGGTTGGGTTCTTTCTGGCATCCTGCATGACTGTGGCATAGAAAGGCCCAGTATAGAAAGTGAGAGGTACATGATATAGTTGAGCTGAAGTGCTGTCAGGTTACATCACATACATCTGGTTGCAGCAACAATGCTGTAGTGGAAAGTGGGGGTGGTGGTAAGAGACCCTAGGAAGTGCACAAGAGGAGTCAGACATGGTGTGCATGTATTATAACCTCATGTGTGCTTTCCCTGTTTAATTAGGTAGATTTGGAGCCTGGGTGGATGCAGCATCTATTTAATCTTGATGTTTTTCTTTGTGAACCCACACCTCACTTTCTTTCAGTGAAGGTGTCCCCCATTCACTACCTCCACCTCTTATGTCCTCCAGGCCTGGCCAATGAGAACATTGCATTTCCCCAACCAAAGTGATTGACTCAGGGATGGGGATGTGATACAGCCAGAATCGAGAGAACCAATCAAGGCTTTCCCAGGACTAATGGGGAAAAAATACCTTTTCTTTTTCTATTTGAAAGATGAAAGACTGTAGCTTTAGGGGTACCACTCAGAGCTTGAAAAAAAAATGAATAAAGCAGGAGATGGAGCTGAGATCCAAAGAAAAACCAGATCCTGATGGGATGGCATTGTTTGAATTCCTGAATTCAGCCACCCATGGAAATTTCAAGTTACATTAACCAGTTAAATACTTGTTTTTGCTGAAGCCAATTTGATAAGGGGTTTCCATCACTTGCAACCAAAAGAGACCAATAGATACTTTGAGTTTACTCTCATTTAAGGTCAATCTTACTTTTTATTTTAATTCATTCATTCAAAGAATATTTAATGAGTGCCTACTCTGTACCTGATGTTGTGAAAAAGTTCAGCTTCCAGTTGCATGGAGAAGAAAGAGATATGTAAAATAAAGCTCAGCTCTACTTTAATTTTCTGGAATACAGAACAAATTACCTTTAGGTAGGTATGTCTTTGAGCAACAGCTGATTGCCAGAAGGCATAGAGGAAATTTTTGGCTCTAAAAATAACACAAGAGATGAGACAGATTCAAGCCTAAGGGAAATTGGGAGGGGTGGGAGGGGGGAGGAAGGACACCTTTTATTGAAAATATATAATGGTGGTAATATTTGCAGAGTATCAAGAAATGGTCACAAATATAATTTCTATTACATGATATATCAGTTATCTATTGCTGCAATAATGCAACATCACAAGTAGCCATACAGCCTCGCATGCATGTGACAATAAACCTTTTTGTTCATAAATCTATGGTTTGGCTGAGTGGTTGTGCCAATCTGAGCCAGGCTTGGTAGGGCTTACTCATATGTCTATCAGCTTGGGTTTGGCTGGGTAACTTTGCGGATCTTGGCTGGACTTCCTCACATGTCTGAGACCTTGACTGGGACATTTGGGGCCTGCTCTACATGTCTCTACCTTGAGCAGTTTAGCCAAGGCATGCTTATATGTGAAGCTGAGGAGCAAGAGACTAAATGGAAACCCACTTCAAGCCTTTGCCCACATCACCTTTGCTGATATTTAATTGGCCAAAACAAATCACAGGGCTAAATTTAGGGACATGAGGCAGGCACTACAACATTATATAGCCAAGGGTAGAGAACCAGGGGAAGGTAAAGAATTGAGACCATTTTTACAACCTGTCTACCATACTTGGTTGGCTTATACTTAGTTTATTAAAATTAATATTAGTATAATTGATTTGATTTGTTGAAATGTAGTTCATTTAGTCCCTGAGTTCCCAGAAAAATAAAACTCTTGACAGCTGAGTCTTGGTCAAATCAGCTCTCCTCTAAACACATGGGGGCTTTGCCTTTTCTCCATAGGAAAACCCCAATATTTTGGATTTGTTAAAAACAAAAAGATGCCTTTTGGATTTAAAATATGCTACCTTCCTTTACAGAGTTTAGATTTCCTAAGCTGGAAGCTATGTATACCTTTTTCACCAAGGTCAGCTCTGAGCCTATGATATTCACTGTCTTTGTGAACAAATTCTAGGGCTCTCTGCTATGTTCCCCTTCCATATTTCAGATGGGGTCTTAAAAGGCTGATTGCTTTGGATATGCACGGATCAGAGAATGATTACAATTGGCTTTTTAAAGAATTTATTATAATTTTACTTTTTTTATGATGTTATGGATTTATGTAATATTTGAGCTTTGTAATCCCTGAAATTTTTATTTAAAATAAATCTCAGGGTTTTTTTTTCCCTCTCTATTCCTTATAGGTTTCCAACTCTGAAGGATGGTTGAGCTCAAGACACTGAATAGGCCCCTATATCTAGCAACCATTTTTGTTTAACTGCAAGAGTTTTGAAAGTTGGCAGTCTAGGTTTGAAACCAGGTTCTACTGTAATTATTAGTTGGATAGCTTAAAGCAAATTTTTCATTTTCAGCCTGAGCTTACCTCTCTGAAAAATAGGTGTCACATTACCTACTTTATAGTGTGAAATGAGATAACACATGTGAAGCCCTTTGCCCAGTGCTTTACAGGTAGGTAGTGCTCAATAAATGGAGACTGTTCTTAGCCTACTTTGTGGCCTCCAGTTCATTGCCATCAAAAGTATTTTAGAACATCAGCTTCTGTATTAGTCTGTTCTCACACTGCTAATATAGACATATCCAAAGACTGGGTAATTTTTAAAGGAAAGAGGCTTAATGGACTCACAGTTCCACTTGACTGGGGAGGCCTCACAATCATGGCAGAAGGTGGATGAGGAGTGAAGTCACATCTTACATAGTGGCAGGCAAGAGAGTGTGCAGAGGGAAACTCCCCTTTATAAAACCGTCAGATCTTCTGAGACTTATGCATTGTCATGAGAACAGCATGGGAAAAACCCACCCCCATGATTCAATTACCTCCCATTGGGTCCCTCCCACAACACATGGGTATGATTACAATTAGAGGTGAGATTTGGATGGGACACAGAGCCACACCATATCAGCTTTCCTATCCTGAGAAACCTTGCTCAGGCTGGTGATGGAAGCTCAGAAACTATTTATATAAGACTCTTCCCAAGGAGGACACAGCTTGGGAGATGTTGACAGGAATGACTCCAGCAGGTGGGAAGTTGCAGGAGGAAGGACATGGAGCTGACTACTTGTCCTGCTACTGTGGGAGTTTCATGTGTCTGTTCTCATCATTATTCAGATGCTCTGCTCATACCTCAAGCCTCTTATTTGCATAATTCACTCCCCCGTTTCCTTTCAAGTGTCCCTCACTCTCAACAAGATGTTATGAATTTGTTTGCTCTTGCTTCTCTAGTTCTTTTAATTGTGATGTTAGGGTGTCAATTTTAGATCTTTCCTGCTTTCTCTTGTGGGCATTTAGTGCTATAAATTTCCCTCTACACACTGCTTTAAATGTGTCCCAGAGATTCTGGTACATTGTGTCTTTGTTCTTACTGGTTTCAAAGAACATCTTTATTCCTGCCTTCATTTCATTATTTACCCAGTAGTTATTCAGGAGGAGGTTGTTCAGTTTCCATGTAGTTGTGCGGTTTCAAGTGAGTTTCTTAATCCTGAGTTCTAATTTGATTGCACTGTGGTCTTAGAGGTGTTTATAGTATTCTTTGATGGTAGTTTGTATTTCTGTGGGATCGGTGGACAAGAAATAACTAAGATCAGAGGAGAACTGAAGGAGATAGAGACAGGAAAAACCCTTCAAAAAAAATCAATTAATCCAGGAGCTGGTTTTTTTTTTTAAAAGATCAACAAAAGAGATAGACCACTAGCCAGACTAATAAAGAAGAAAAGAGAGAAGAATCAAATAGATGCAATAAAAAATGATAAAGGGGATATCACCACCAATCCCACAGAAATATAAACTACCATCAGCGAATACTATAAACACCTCTACGCAAATAAACTAGAAAATCCAGAAGAAGTGGATACATTCCTGGACACATACACCCTCCCAAGACTAAATAAGGAAGAAGTCAAATCCCTGAATAGACCAATAACAAGTTCTGAAATTGAGGCAGCAATTAATAGCCTAACAACCAAAAAAAGTCCAGGACCAGATGGATTCACAGCCGAATTCTACCAGAGGTACAAAGAGGAGCTGATATAATTCCTTCCAAAACTATTCCAAACAATAGAAAAAGAGGGAATCCTCCCTGACTCATTTTATGAGGCTGGCATCATCCTGATACCAAAACCTGGCAGAGACACAACAAAAAGGAAAGTTTCAGGCCAATATCCCTGATGACCATCGATGTGAAAACCCTCAATTAAATACTGGTAAATCAAATCCAGCAGCACATCAAAAAGCTTATCCACCAGGATGAAGTAGGCTTCATCCCTGGGATGCAAAGCGGTTCAACATACACAAATTAATAAATGTAATCCATCACATAAACAGAACCAACAACAAAAACCACATGATTATCTCAATAGATGCAGAAAAGGCCTTCGACAAAATTCAACAGTGCTTCACACTAAAAACTCTCAATAAACTAGGCATTAATGGAATGTATCTCAAAATAGTAAGAGTTATTTATGACAAACCCACAGCCAATATCATACTGAATGGGCAAAAACTGGAAACATTCGCTTTGAAAACCAGTACAGGACAAGGATGCCCTCTCTCACCACTCCTATTCAACATAGTGTTGGAAGTCCTGACCAGGGCCATCAGGCAAGAGAAAGAAATAAAGGGTATTCAAATAGGAAAAGAGGAAGTCAAATTGTCTCTGTTTGCAGATGACATGATTGTGTATTTAGAAAACCCCATCGTCTCAGCCCCAAATCTCCTTAAGCTGATAAGAAACTTCAGCAAAATCTCAGGACACAAAATCAATGTGCAAAAATCACAAGCATTCCTATATACCAATAACAGAGAGCCAAATCATGAGTGAACTCCTATTCACAATTGCTACAAAGAGAATAAAATACCTAGGAATCCAACTTACAAGGGATGTGAAGGATCTCTTCAAGGAGAACTACAAACCACTGCTCATGGAAATAAGAGAGGACACAAACATATGGAAAAACATATGATGCTCATGGATCAGAAGAATCAATATCACCAAAATAGCCATACTCCCTGAAGTAATTTATAGATTCAATACTGTCCCAATCAAGCTACCATTGACTTTTTTCATAGAATTGGAAAAAACTACTTTAAATTTCATGTGGAACCAAAAAAGAGGCCACATAGCCAAGACAATCCCAAGCAAAAAGAACAGAGTGAGAGGCATCACACTACCTGACTTTAAACTATAATACAAGGCTACAGTAACCAAAACATCATGGTACTGGTACCAAAACAGATATATAGACCAATGAAACAGAACAGAGGCCTCAGAAATCACACCACCCATCTACAACCATCTGATCTTTGACAAACCCGACAAAAACAAGCAATGGGGAAAGGATTTCCTATTTAAGAAATGGTGTTGGGAAAACTAGCTAGCCATATGCAGAAAGCTGAAACTGGATCCCTTCCTTACACCTTTTACAAAAATTAACTCAAGATGGATTAAAGACTTAAACATAAGACCTAAAACCATAAAAAGCCTTAGAAGAAAACCTAGGCAGTACCATTCAGGACATAGGCATGGACAAATACTTGATGACTAAAACACCAAAAGCAATGGCAACAAAAGCCAAAATAGACAAATGGGATCTGATTAAACTAAAGAGCTTCTGCACAGCAAATGAAACTATCACCAGAGTGAACAGGCAACCTACAGAATGGGAGAAAATTTTTGTAATCTATCCATCTGACAAAGGACTAATATCCAGAACCTACAAAGAACTTAAACAAATTTACAAGAAAAAACAAGCCCATCAAAAAGTGGGTGAAGGATATGAACAGACACTTCGCAAAAGAAGACATTCATGCAGCCAACAAACATGAAAAAAAGCTCATCATCACTGGTCATTAGAGAAATGCAAGTCAAAACCACAATGAGATACCGTCTAAAGCCAGTTAGAATGGCAATCATTAAAAAGTCAGGAAACAACAGATGCTGGAGAGGATGCAGAGAAATAGGAAGTCTTTTACACTGTTTGTGGGAGTGTAAATTAGTTCAACCACTGTGGAAGACAGTGTGGAGATTCCTCAAGGATCCAGAACTAGAAATAACATTTGACCTAGCAATCCCATTACTGGGTATATACCCAAAGGATTATAAATCATTCTACTATAAAGACACATGCACACATATGTTTATTGTGGCACTGTTCACAATAGCAAAGACTTGGAACCAACCCAAATGACCATCAGTGATAGACTGGATAAAGAAAATGTGGCACATATACACCATGGAACACTATGCAGCCATAAAAAAGGATGAATTCATGTCCTTTGCAGGGACATGGATGATACTGGAAACCATCACTCTCAGCAAACTAACAGAAGAACAGAAAACCAAATACGGTATGTTCTCACTCATAAGTAGGAGTCGAACAATGAACACATAGACACAATGATGGGAACACCACACACTGGGGCTTCTCGGGGGGTGGGGGGCTAGGGGAGGGATAGCACTAGGAGAAATACCTAATGTAGATGACAGGTTGATGGGTAGAGCAAACCACCATGGCATGTGTATACCTATGTAACAAACCTGCACTTTCTGCACATGTACCCCGGAACTTAAAGTAAAATTTTAAAAAAATTTAAAAATTGGCAAGGTTTGGTATCCTGAATACATGTAGTTAATATGATCTCAACCTTGAAAGAATAGTACATGCACCCATAAGAAAAGTCTGTAAAAATATAAATAAAAATGTTAACAGTATTTGAGGAAAAAAAATGTTGTGAAGATACACTGGGAGAACCGGTAGCTCTCAAATATAGCTGCACAATAAAATTGCTTGGGAAACTTTAAAAAATCCTGATGCCTGAGCCCTACCTTAAAAATTCTGATTTACTTTATCCGAAGTGGGGTTTGGGTATCCACATTTTAAAAAGTTCTTCATGTGGTGCTCATGTGTCACTAGGGTGAGAATCACCCAGCCAAGTTATTGCTGGTGTTTATGCAAGATTTCATTCTACTCTTTATTTATGATCCTACTTCTTGTCATTTGATTGCTCCAGCCTGCAAACATTCCCTTTGGAAGAGGGTTGTTTTCTGAATAGGTAACCAGCATTCCCTGGTGAATAAGCTAATGGCTTTATCACGATGTTCTGGGAGCTAGCTGTGCCTCATGATATTGTTAATCTTGTTGTAGGCTGATTGGAGAATTTTCCTTTGTGGCCCCCTAAATGTCCTTCTGAAAAGTGATGATAACCCACATGTTTGCAACAAAAGACAATTCCACCGTACACTTGGGCAGTGACGTACACTCTTCCATGAGCTTCTATGTTTGCTATGAGAGCTATTACAGTAGGACTTGAAAAAACTTTGAGTTAGAATTTACCTACATCACTAATCAATTATTGTAAATTTGGCCAAAGCTCTTAAATTCACTGAATTTAAATAAAAATAAATTCTTTGTTTCTTTACTTTCCCTCTAAAAAATTCCAGTGTGATGTATAGAGTAGCTATCACTGGGTCTTTGTCCTACTTGGCAGATGAGGAAACTGAGCTGAAATAGGTGAGAATTAGAGGATCAGTTTTGGGCAGATACAACAGGTCTTTCCTCTTCCCACTCCCATGCCTTTGCCTTTTCCATTGCTCCTAGGCTGCAGAGATGCCTATGGGCAATGGATTACCTTTCACGGGTGCAGTCAATGAGAGCTGGGAGAAGGTCTTCTCTATTCTACAGGCACTTGCATGTCTGTTCTTCTGGGCTTCTTTGAGCACAGAGTCAGAGAGGAGGGATGGTAGAGACTATCTAGATGTTCTTTAAATGTGTATTCATTGCTTCCTGGCACACAGCTAAGCAACCTTTCCTAGCCTCCCTTGCAGTTAAATTTGATCACTGGTTGCACTCTGGCCAATAGAATGTGGGTGGAAGTGATGTGTACTGCTTCCAGGCCCTCAAAAGCTCCCAGGAGCACCCTCTAGGGGTTTCCACATCTGCTTTTTCCATCATGGAAATCGTGTATGTGAAGATGGTGAAGGAAGAAGATAGAAGGAACCTCGGTTCTTGATTCAGAGCTTGAAGAAGAACTACATGATCAAGAAAATCTGTACGAAATGATTACACGAACAAGAAACAAAAACAAAAAAACTCAAACACCTCCTATTGTGTTGGCCTTTGACAGTGTCACGTGTGCTTGTTTTATTACCTTGACTAACTTTGGAGGAATGGAGAGGATATGGGGTTTGGTGGGGTATGGGCATGCTTGCAAGGGTATGCCACTCTGCCTCTGTGGTGTCACCCACACTCCAGGGCTGTCTATGGGATCAGCTGAAAGCATATACTTTCTCAGCTTCTTCTGCCCTGTGCTTCCTCATTGCCTTGTTGGTATTACCTGAGACTCCTCCCTTATAAATCACATGTAAAAGAATCCCCATCTCAGGCTCAGCTCCATGAGAATCTAACTTAAGGCATTTCCCCCTAGAATATAAGCTCCTGATGGCAGGATTGTACTTTGTTTCATTCTCCACTGAATTTCTAGTTATCAAATGAATGAATGTGTAAGTCACTAGAAACTATGGATAAATATAAGGAAATATGTCATAGACTTGGCTCTATGTTCCCTCGTCTTATCTGAAAGCACTATTTTCCATAAACCTTAAAAGAATGTAGACAATCTCATATATTATTTTTCACTGTTTTTTCTTAATAGAGGACAATGAAGAGATACTACCATTTTATTTAATGTCCTTTGAAATCCAAGTGAAATTTAATTGTGGAATTGATTCTTGAGGCAATTTTTCTTTTCCTTGATCAGTTCTTCATATGCTTATTATTATTATTTTTTCTGAAGAGCAGCATCTGAGAGAATTGCTTTTTTTGAGTAAAACTTGCAAAGAGTTTCATGTAAATTATAAAAGTTAGCCTGGCAGTGGAAGCAAAGAACATGTCCACGTTAGAAACCGTTTAAATTCAAACCTGATTCATTTAAAGAACGCTGTACCAGACAATGTGGCCTTTCCTTTGAAAGGCCTGCTTCAGGCACAAGGGAAATGGGGGCGTCTCCATTTGTTGTTGAACAGTGCCCTTAGCTGAGCAGTGGGAGAGAAATGATGAGGAGCGTGCAGAAAGCGATTGCTTTAAGCGCATTGGCTTTTCCTTTCATATCTGCAACGTGATCCTATTATTTTCAAGCAAATGGGGTCATTTAAGTGTGCCTGGCTGGAGGTTTGCTATTTTCCTCTATTCTTTCCTTTAAATCTTTTTTGTCAACCATGTTCTCCGCAACTAGCAGAGCAGCTGTCTGGGTAGTTATAATCCCATTAAAAAGGCTTCTATTTTGTCAATAATAAATTTATAGAGAAATTAGTCACCTGGGGTTGTTGGATGATTCTTCTCTTTATACATATTGTACCCCAGAAAAGCAGGACCATCTCCTTCTTGTTATATGAGGCCTGCTGCCTTTGTCACGGTGCCATATTGGCAGAAACTGATTAGCAATTAACATGGAACATGCCTTCCTCTGTTTGCAAAGCCCCCTTAATCTTTCCCACTGATCATATTCCACTCTAGCTTTTCTGATAAAGCTGATATTGTAGATGAGTCTGGGTGTACGGGGCTTATAGTATTAGGTAAAAATATGACAGGCATTAAATGACCATCCTGGTGGGAAAGGTGGGGAATTTAACCACAAAGATTTTCTAAACCTGTTCAACTGCATTTGAGCAGTATCCTAAAATTAGTAGTGCATCTTCCTCCACAGACTCCATTCTTTTTTCTAAAGAGGCTTTACATTCTTAACATTTGAGTTCAGGTCTAATTATATACTTCTATAATAAAAGGAAGAAGAAAGACAAAACCTGGATTTGAGCAGTTAGGGGAATGACTTGCAGTATAAGACTATGTTTGATTATTAAACTAGCCACTATTAGTGGGTTGAGGTTTAGTTTTTGGAAACTCATCATGTTTTGAAAACCATAAAAACTAGCACACCTTTTAGCAGACTTTATAATGAAAGAGGGTGACGTCAAAGACAATCCACGTGGTATGGCATACCATTTGTACTAATTTCTCTTTCTTATTTTCCAAATCATGACTGATTTTTGAGACACCAACAAGACTCTCTTCAAGGCTGATTTCTTACTGTTACTTTCTCACTAGTTTCAGAGTTCTGGAAATATCTAGATAGACAAAGAGACAAGTCATCTGTAGGCTAGTTGGTGTTTGCTCTCAGAACGTTGGTGGGAAGTTGCAAACAGAGGCACAAAGCAAGGCATCACCCCACGTTTCATCTGTTGTCACCCACCTTCAATACTAAGCAAGCAACTTTCAGGAGAGCCCTAGCCAAATTTGCAGAGCAGATCATCAGATTTAAATAATGGCATGAAAAGCTATGAGTGGAGAAGTAACAGCAATATTTATATAACATAGCTGAAATTTCCTCAGCTGTTTGGAATTACTTAGACATCACATTTAAAGTGAAATTCAGAGAAGCAAGAATCCTTGGCCAGGTCTCTAGTTCTGGGAGTCAGATGTTCTAAAAGCTTCATTCGATCCTGCTCACCAGCTGTTCCTCTCTTCACCAAGAAAAGGTTCTTTACTGCTTGTCTCTGTATTGTGCCTTCCTCCACCCCATATCATGTGGTGTTTTTCCCATTCAGAAAAGATGGACCTTTCCACCTTGAGTGTATAGGGGTTTGCTTTTGAGATGGAGAATATGGGGCCAGGGCATAGAGCTTTTGAGAACTCAAATTGCATAGGTTTTAAAAAAAATGCTTGCTTTTCATGCTTGCATGAATTCTACATTCAGATGATATTCATTAGAAAAACAACTTGTGATGTCTCAGTGGCCCACACATGCTCATGTTGAAGGACCCCAGAATTCAAGTTGCCAATTTCCTACATTGCTGGTAAATGGCCATATGACAGAACATCATATCTTGACCCTAAAAGCTTCAGGTTTCATTCTCTTTGTGATCTAAGGAAAATTCTCTGAGAGTGGAATATTCTAGATCTATGCAGTCCAGTGGAAATTTCTGCAACGATGGAAATGTTCTCTGCCTTGTCCTATTTGGTATCCATTAGCTATCGCGCACTTAAAATGTGGCCAATGTGATGAGAAATTGAACCTTTAATTCTGTACATTTTAATGAATTTAAATTTAAATATCCTTATGTGGCTAGTGGCCACTGTATTGGACAACCCTATTGAAGTAGAGAACTTTTCTAGTAGCTAGGATGGGCAAAGCCTGTATAAGCCACACATTTTGAGGCACAATGTAATGTAGTGGTTGAGACAGCTGACCTGGAACCCAGACTAGATGAGTTCAAATTCCACCTCTGCTACTTTTGAACTGTGAAGTTGCAGAGGCTATTAATCTCTCTGTGCCTTAGTTTCCTCACTGGTAAATTGAGAGATAATGTCTGTCTCACAGTATTTGTGTAATAATTTATTGACTAATTCACATAAAATGCTTAGAATTGGCCAGGCGCGGTGGCTCACGCCTGTAATCCCAGCACTTTGGGAGGCCGAGGTGGGTGGATCACCTGAGGTTGGGAGTTCGAGACCAGCCTGACCAATGTGGAGAAACCCCATCTCTACTAAAAATACAAAATTAGCTGGACGTGGTGGCACATGCCTGTAATCCCAGCTACTTGGGAGGCTGAGGCAGGAGAACTGCTTGAACATGGGAGGCGGCTGTTGCAGTGAGCCGAGATTGTGCCATTGCACTCCAGCCTGGGCAACAAGAGTGAAACTCTGTCGGGAAAAAAAAAAAAGGTTAGAATAGTACCTGACACAGAAAACCAGACTTAAAAGTAGACAATGCAATGGCATAGGAGTCCTGAGACTGTGCTCCTGGAACCAATGAAATAAATTGAAAGGATTAAATAAAACATTCATCCACGGCACACAGATGGTGAAGCCTGAGGGTTTTCCTCCCCATTTCCTCTATTTTCTTCACTATTTGTTAGTTAACTCATATATTTGTTTAACAAATAAGACTGCTCTCTGCTAGTCTTGTCCTAGAGGCTAGAGATGTAACAGTGAACAGAACATCATATCTGTCTGCAAGGAGGTTATGGTTGGGTGAGGGAGAGTATGGGAGACTGAATGCAAGAATGACTGCACTTCTTCACCCCTCTCTGTAGCATGCCTCTTTGTAATGTGACTTATCTTAGCTCCTCTCAAGAGGAGTCCATTTCCTCACTCTTAAATCTGGGCTAGGCTTGTGCCTTGATTTGACAATAGAGTGCAGCAAAAGTGACCTTGTGCCGGTTATTCACCTATGCTTCAAAATATCTTGTATGAATCTCTCCCTTGCCCCTTTTCTTTCTCTCAGAACCTTGCCCAGATGCTGTGTGAACAAATTCAAGCTAGTCTGCTGGAGGATGAGAGGTCACAGGCACGTGGCCCAGTTAACGCCATCCTAGACCAGCTAGTGCCACCCAGATGACCACAGATGCATGAGCAAACACAGCTGGGCACAGCTCATGGACTCATGTTTGAAGCCACTAAGTTTTGGGGTGTGGTGGATTGGTATGCAGCACTCACTCACTGATATAGACACAGTCCATCCATGTGGCAGCCATCAATCATCACATGGCGTGATGGCCACTGTCATAGAGATAAATACAGGGCATCTGAGGAGCCTTCCTAAAGGAAGACATTGCTAAGCTGAGGTCTGAAGATGAAGATAAAGGAAGGAGATGTTTCAGACAGAGAGAACAGCATGAAAGACTTAGAACATGAAGAGCAAAGTTCATTTTTTTCTCTGCAGAAGCATGTGAATGTAAATCTTTCTTTGCTCCAGGAGCTTCTTGTGTAGCTGTGATGTCAAGATCCATACACAAATAGAGAAGTCTATGATTACACAAGGTGAACTATATTAAGTGCTGAATTTATTCAGACCCTAGTGCAGGAGATGAGAAGACAGTAGAGAGAGAAATCAATATGAACTGAAATAAGCAGCCTGGAAGGTTCTTGGAAGATAAGCGAATTGTGCTAGGACTTAAGGAATGGGTAAGACTTGGCTGGGAGTGCAGAGAAGAGTAAAATATTCCTGCAACTACCTGGGGCACTTTGTGAGAGTGCCTACTTGGTCATCCTTGCCCATTGTGCACCTACTGTGCACTAAACCCAGTGTGAGGAAGCACGGGAGATGAAAAAGAAGCAGGAAACACTACCTTAGTCTTGCAAAAATGAGGGTTATACTTGCCTTTGGGGTGGCAAGCTCCTCTTAAGTTACATCTTGGCATTTGCACAACACGAGTTCAGCCTATCATTCATTTCCATCTACATTGTTGGGGTTATCGCTTTGTGGCAGGATGCAGGGAGAACCATAAAATTGTAGATCAACAAGTACAGTTTTAGGTGCTCTTGCTAACAGTTAAAGGCTTGGTTGCCAGTTTTTTCAGAAGATACTGTCTCATGACCACTTTTCAAAGAGACTAGGGAGTTCCATTTCTGAGCCCCCTGAAGTGTGGATTTCACGCTGCTCTGAAGATCTGAGCCCCAGGACATTGGCGCCTGTTGAGAGTTTTATCTTTTCTCCTTAAGGTTTCTATTGGGCCTTGTTGGGATTTAGAGGCTTATGTGGTGTTTTCTTAGCCAGAAGTCTTTGCAAAACTTGATTATCGGAAATAAACCAGAGCCACCCCCAACTTCTTGAAAACAGTGTTTAAGAAAACCTTAATTTGGAGTGAGGGACAGCCCAGACGGCTCTGGCATTAGCTCAGAGCTGGCAATCCTGCATCGAAGCAGAAAGTTGCCTATTTGTAAGAGATATATTTGTTGAATCACAAAAGAAAGCTGCTATTATAAGTAAACCCAGGCAGCTAGGGACTTGTGTGGAGATAATTCATGCTGTCCCCTTTTCCAGTTTGCAAATTTCTTTTGGAGGGCAGAGTAGAGGGTGGGCGTGCAGTGTCCCTTTTAAAGGCCCACATGAATCCCCATAGCTAGTAGCCATCTCTAGTCCTATCTGCTCTTATCTAGGCTTTCCTTATGGGTTCTCAAAAGGCATTTGAAAATAAACAAGCGAGCAAGCTTCCCAAGACATCCTAGCATTCCACTCTGACACTTGCTGAGACAACAAACCGAAGCTGGTCCTTCTCCATTACTTCTCATGGTCTTCATTCTGGGATTCTTTTCCTTGTTGGTTCAGGAGTGAGATTCTACATGTTACTGTCAAATGATCTAGTTGGAGCTTATGCCTTTTACCACAATTTTAGAAAGCTATAGTTTTGGCTGGAAATAAATACTTTTAATATTGTCTGTGGCTCCTGAACCCAAAGTTCTTTACTACTTTCAAATGTATTTAAGTATAGGAGGTAGTTTGTGGGCTAAAAAAGAAAGGTCCTGTGGTTAATGTTAATGGATTTCTTCTCAGTTTATAATAACCATATGAAAAAATTACATTTCATATCAGATAAGGAAAAATTTCTATAATGTATAAAAAGTACCTACACATCAATAAGAGTAGACTGAAAACCTAGTAGAAAAAAATGGACAAAGTATATGATCAGATAGTTTACTAAAAAGCAGATACAAGTGAATCTTGTATTTGTAAAAAGCCACTCAACCTCATCCATTATAATAAATATGTGTATTAAAATTATAATAGTTTTCATTTCTCAGATTGGCAAACACCTGAATGTTTAATGATATACTTGGTTGAAAAGATAAGAAACTGAAACTGTCATACATTATTGGTGGCCCTGTAAATTACTACAAATAATTTGGAGGACAATTTGGTAATAACTACTAAAATTGCAAATGTCCCTTGACCTAGAATTACACTTCTAGGAATTTATCCTGTAGAAATATCCATACATGGATGAAGGAATGAATGCACAAAGTTATTCAATGTGGTGCTGTTTGTAACTGAAAAACGTTATAAACAACCTTAATAGGGGACTGGATAAATATATTATGGTTGATGGTCAAAAAGAATGAGGCAGATCTTTATGCATTGCTATAGAATAATATCCAATGTATGCTATTATGAAAAAATGAAGGATGAAGAACAATTTGTGTTATGAGCTATCATTAGTGTAAAAAATGAAAAAATGTTTTTGTTTGTACGTGCATAAGGTATCTTTAGATAAACAAAGAAAATGAAAGTAGCATTTTTTTCCCCCCAGAAGATGGGAACTGAGTGGTTGGAAGACAAAGGTGGGAGGGAGACTTATATTTTACTGTGTATCCTTTTGAACCTGTAGGATTTTGTACTGTGTATATGAATGCATTACCCATTTAAAAATTGAAACCTAAATAAGAATTCCAAGGTGAAGGTTTCTTTTTGACTTTCTTCTATCTGAAAATTTGTTTTTCCTTAAGCCCATGCGATAGACTATTTGCTTCACAAGTCCTACCATTGTCTTTTCTTTTCTACCCCCTTTGTCTAATTTAGTGCCTGGAAGAGAATATTTGTCACCAAAAAATATATGTTACAAATATAAATGAAGGGATGGGATGTATGAGATGACTTCACAATGAGCCTTGCAAATCTGAAGTATCCACAGTAAGGCTGTTTTGTGCTCACCATGATTTTCAGGAGAAGATGTTCATGTTGAGATTGGTCACTTTCCCTCTTAAACAAAAAACTGAAGAAAAGAAACGGACTTAAGAATGTGGTGTTAAAACCCATATGACTGTGTGGATGGAGCCATTTCCCCAGCCACATCATGGCCATTGGTCACTGAGGAATTCCTTCTGAGGGGATGGAGAATGAGCAGAGAAATCTGAAGGCATGACCATGATCTGTAGTCTACTGGTAGAAGTTTAATAATTGGCTTCTAGAAAATATCAACTCTGATTTGTAGTGTTCACCAATTTCCATGTTGTTAATACTCCCACCACAGCTGATTTTGGGCTACTGTGTGAAGTGTGAGTGACATAATTGAATGTGAAGTTGGGCAGAGATTATAACCATTGGCTCTTGTGACAGGAGGAGCCAGCTCCAGCACTTAATTGGTGATAACCAGGCAAGGATTTCCCTTCCATAGCAAAGAGCAGAAATTTTGCCATGTAAACAGAGAAGAGTTGGAGTCTTATAAATTTTATGTAAGTTGTCTAAGCCAGTGCTCAAAGTGTGGTCCACGCAAACTCTGCCGCTGCAGACCCAAACCTGCTAAATCAGAAACTCCGGAGAGAAGGTTCAGTGATCTGGATTTTAGAAAGCCATCCAGATGATTCTGAGGGGTGTTAAAATTTGAGGACCACTACTCTAAGTGTTAGTTTCCTCTGGAAATGGGAAGGAGTATTTAAAAATACAGGCCTGTGGTAAGGAATGAACAGAATAATGATTGTATGTTCTTGGCACAGGGAATGTTAACTATGACATTGAAGGTGATATATTTTATGGCTCAGCCAGCCATTTAAGAGGCACTAAATAAGTTTGAAGTATGCTCAATTCCTTTTCTCATGTCAAGGGAGGTAAACTATATGTCTGTAAGACACATCATAACTTTCTGCATAGTTGGACCATGTGTAATTGTCTTCATTCTTGTAGCATCACTTGGGGGAGGTGAATACCAGCCTATCTCCCAGTAGCATGCTCAGGCAGAACTAGATGCCTCAGATAAAAGCCAATGAGGTATTCTCCCCTCAACACCCAGCTCCCTGGCATCCCCCAGCCTTGGCCTAACTAGTTGAACCAACTTATTTCACATGCACTGAAAACCAGCCTCCATGAAAAAGTGGTGGTGAGGAGTGGGAGATGAAAGGAACATATTTGGAGACCTAGGACTTGAATCTCAAGAGAGCTTTGGAGTGGGGTAGCAACACTTGTGGTTTAGGAGACTATTAGCTCCATTTTCAGAGCACCTACTACCTAGCAGACATTGCAGCACGACTTTTCACCATAGATGTTATCACCATTTTGCAGATAAAGAAACAGATGGAGGACTCAAGTAATGCGTTGAAGGTCAGAGTAGACAGAGGCTTTCTGGATATAGAAGGGCACAGAGCCAGTCGTTTAGCTACCATTTGTCCTCTTTTCCCTAATGTATCCTTTTCCCCTTTATGCTGTAGTTCTTGGGAGTACAAGGACCACTAACTCCTGTGGCAGAATTTTTTTTTGGCATTAGGCATATATCAGAAACTCTTATACCAGAATGGTCCATGGCAGTCTTCCCTGAAGGCTCAAAAATAAAATTTCAAGAGTAAGTGCGATGCAGTGATGAGAGCCCAAGGGTCACACAGACCTGTGATCGAATTCTAGCTCTGCCACATATTAATTCTTTGACTTTGAGTGTGTGATTCATTCTTTCTAAGTGTCTTAGGGTTGAGTTCCTCAGAAGCAGAGCCTGAGATAGGGACTTTTGTGTAAATGATTTATTAAGGGGATGCTCTCAGAAAACATTTGCACCAGAATGAGGGAAGCAGGAGGGGCAGGAGAGGATGCTGAGCAAGTGTAGAAAAGCTTGGCTGGAATCTAGCTTCAGCCTGATCCTGTGCGGAGACTTGGAGGGTAAATTGTACCACGGAATTGGCCCCAAGGGGTTGGTCAACTTTTGGGCCCCTGTGCCAGTCAATTTTTGTCTAGGGGACAACACAGGACATGCAATCTTCTTATGAGGTGTTTCTGTCATAAGAGAGCAATTTTCAGGAGAAGAGGTGATGCTGATTCAGTGCTAATGCTCTGAGCATCAGCAGCCATTATTCACAGTGTTCGGATTTAAACACAATCTAGATGAGGCTACATAGCTTTTACTAGAGTTAGCTCTCAGCTTTTTATTTATAAAATGAAGATACTGGTGACTCAAAGGAATATTGTAAAGATTAAATGACATAACACGTTTAGAGGATTAAACACAGTGCCAATCACAGAGTGAGCCCTTCATCGATGTTAACTTCTTTCTCTTCCAGTCTTGTCTAAAGAGAGTAACATCATCTCTCTGGTTGAGATGAAGAATAGCTCCTCAAAGAAATCAGCCTATTTCCCCCTCACAGATTAGAAGAAGAGAATAATTCTGGGAGAGTTACTCAGTTACTCATTACAAAATATTTATTTGTCACTTATTGTGTGTTGGTCACAGCTCTAGGTGTTGGGGATACTGCTGTGAACAAGATAGACAAAAATCCCTGCCCTTATGTGACTAACATTCCAATATAGCAGAGTAGACAATCAGCAAAGAAGTAAAACTGGCAAATATTAGGTAGTAATAAATACTATAAAAATACATGCTGGGAGGATGGGATCCAGAATGACTGGAGAGCTACATTGAGATTGGTGGTCAGGAAAGTCCTCTCTGAAATAACACTGACTTGAAGATCAAGAATGAGTTGGTCATTTGGAGTTATGGGGAAAGACTGTTTCAGGCAGAGGGAACAGCTAATGCAAATGTCCTAAGGCAGAAGAAAGTAGGAAAATTCAAAGTGCAGAGGAAAGGCTAGTGTGCTAGATTATAGTGACCAAAGAGAACATGATAGGAAATGAGTCCAGAGGATAAGGTTGGAAGGTAGGAACAGACTACATCCTTCAGAGCCATTCCTTAGAAAGAGTTATAAGAAATTCTGATTTCATTATAAGTCTCAAAGGAAGCTATTGGTGAGCTTATGTAGGGGAATGAAATAAACTTACATGTGTTTTAAAAGATCACTCCAACTGCTATATGAAGAATCAATTGTAGAAGAACAGAAATGGAAGCAGAGATGCCAATCAGGAGATCATGGTGAAAATAATGTTAGCTTGGAGTGAGGGGTGGAACAGAGTAAATAGATGTGTATGGATCCGGGAAATGTTTTGATGGCGCATTCAGGAGGGCATATGAACGGATTGGATGTTGGCCGTGAAAAATCAAGGATGAGTGCTAGATTTGTGGTTCTGGGGTCTGGCAGAAGGTTTAGCTGTTGACTGAGTTGGGAAAGACCAAGGGAGAATCAAGGATCTTGTGTATCACAAACAGAAGGAAACACATGAGGGGAAAGGTATAGTGAGGGAAAAGAAGGAAGAGGAACAAGTCACAAGGTATGGAATAAAATGCAGGACATGCAAAATTAGAACAAAATGGAAGAGAGAAAAGCAGAATAAACAGAGTTTTAATACTATGGGTGGAAAGTTTCATGCAAAATATTATGAGATGCATCGGAGTTTGAAAGGCCTATTCAAAGCAGCTCGGTTTGGTGATCAGCATTTTCGGAGAATGGCAAATACAAATTTATCCTGCCAGTTCCTCTAAGAGGAAGTGTCTGGGGATATTTAGGATCTGGAATCTTGGAAGGGCTGAGGGTTCATTTATTTTAGAATTATAAGTCTTTTTCAAATTTAGTCATCAAAGCCATAAGTAACAGGGATGAACTTCTTTTTAAATAGGAATATTTTCTTAGTGGTGTACTTTGAAAATCTCAATAGATGGGCAGAAAAATGCAACATCTCAGCTTTTTCCATTGGCCCCACTTCCACTGGGGGACAAGAGACAGAAGCTAGCATTCTCTTTCCATCATGTTCAATAGTAAAAAATCATGAAGCAAATGTAGCATTTCTTCTTCAAAGATTTAAAATTAAGAAAAATATTTTGGGGTTGGAAACTTGGGAGCGATGTGCTGTGTTGATCTGTCTGTCCAAGACCAAAAATTCCAAAGAGCTTGGACGAAAACACAACAGAAACTCTCCTGTAGCTTTGTTCTTGGTTAACAATTCTTCCTTCAAGACGGACGTATTCTTCCCAATGAGGCCTCCTTCTATGTTGATTTTTTAAGCACATGAATGTTACTCCAGTGGTTAAGGTAGGGGGATCAACATAGGAGTGGCCAAGGTGTTGAGATTTTTTAAATGGTCGTGCTATGTTTCTGAAAGCAGCTGCCAAGGAGCCAAAGGAAGAACTGGAGATTCCTTTAGAACCATTTAGAATCATTTAGGGGACATCTAGTTGGAGTCGGATCCTCTAATCAGGAATCTCTCTTTCTTTTATTCCTCCAGTGGCAAAAGGATAAGACCTTGGTGCAGTTGAAGGGAGATAATCATGGATCCTAGCTGAGAGTTACTTCTAGTCACCCATGAACTTGTCTGGCTGGGCATTACTGTAATGAAATCAGCCAGTATCTAGCATCAGAAAATTTTGTCCAATTTCAATACACTTGGGATGACTAGCGGGAAAAGTCTCGTTTGTTGATATCCACCATGCTCCAAGTCCTGCACTGTACATGTTAAACCTATTATTATCATTGTTATTATTATTATTATTTTGAGACAGAGTCTTGCTCTGTCACCCAGGCTGGAGTGCAGTGGCATGATCTCGGCTCACTGCAACCTCTGTCTCCTGGGTTCAAGAGATTCTCCTGCCTCAGCCTCCTGAGTAGCTGGGATTACAAGCGCCTGCCACCACGCCTGGCTAATTTTTGTATTTTTAGTGAAACCCTGGCTCTACTAAATAACATGTTTGGCCACGCTGGTCTCGAACTCCTGACCTCAAGTGATCCAGCCACCTTGGCCTCCCAAATTGCCGAGATTACAGGCGTGAGCCACCACACCTGGCCAAACATATGATTGCATTTATTCCTCACCTCAATTCCTGAGTATTCCTATTTCTATTTTAATTCTACACGAATGCAGCTCTGCCTAGAGGGATCTGAGGTATGACTACATCAGGCAGAAAGAGTTGGGTGATGTCTCTTCCTTTATGTTACCAAATGTATTGACAAATTTTTATGGAATTCAAGAAACCTGTGCAGAAGGAAAATAACTTGAATGGAATGGATCTGGCAGGGGGAAGGGTTATAACAGAAGCCAGGCTTCGGGAAGGGCTCTGGAGACCCCAGAATATTAATTCCAAAAGAAGGAAATGGCGTGATGAGGCAGATTCTGCAATAGGGTCTGCATTGTTGTTGGTTCTGGGTTTAGCACTGAGGCTGGCACAAGACACCCTGACAGCATATATAAGCCCATGGGAGAAAAAGGGCAATATTAGCAAGCTAGAAGAGGGGACTCACACATTCAAATTGACACTGTCCAGTACTACAATGGACACTGTCCATTTTCCTCATTCTGTGATGAGGAAAATGTTCTTTATCTGTGCTGTCCAATAGAGTATTCATGGGACACATAGGGCTATTATTTGAAATGAGGCTAATAGGATTGAGGAACTGAATTTTAATTTTGTTTAAATTTAAATAAATTTAAATTTAAACTGAAATAGCCCCATAGGTCTAGTGCCTATCACAGCTAAAAGCTTCAGTACCCACAGTGCTGTGGGACCCTCACAGTCAAGCACAGCTCAGTAAAGCAGACTTCAGAGATATGGAAGGCAAGAGAGGTAATGTGAAACAGAGTGTGGAGGGAGAGACGTCAGACTACAGCCCAGATCAGTTCAGAGCTTCACAAGAATTACCTTATGGACTGGACTACTTGTGTAAGCAGAGGGAGGTTTGGAGCTGGCAAAATATGTGCATTGGTGACCTCATTTGTACCCACGTGGTAGTGAGCTTTGGGTTACTTTCATAAGAGATAACTAGGCTCATCACTTGGCAGAGGGCTTAAAATCTACTCTAGTCTTTAGCATACTGTATGTGTTCAATAAAAATTTGTTTTGGATGAATAAGTGGATAAATGGGAGATAAAAGTGCTCATCTAGATCATTGTATCCATTAGCTATTGCTGCAGTAATGCTGAATAAAAAACACCCCAAAACTCGGTGACTTCAAGGAAGAATAATTGATGCTTGCTCTTAGGTCAGGAGAGTAGCTGGCATGGTCCATGTTGTGTAAGATCATTTCGAGGTTCAGGCTAAAGGAACAGCAGCTACACAAGAGAAGCTCTGTTGATGCAGATGACAAAAGCTCAAGAGGCAAACAGAAACTTATGTGATATGGTGGGTCCTCAGAAACATGTCATCACTTCTGTCCACATTCCATTGGCCAAAGCAGATCTCTTCACTGAGCCCAAAGTGAAGGGTTGGGGAAGTACACGATGCCCACAGTGCAAGGGGCAGAACTATGAAGTCACATGGTAAAAAGCAGTGTCCAGGGAGGGGAGAGGAATTGGGACCCAAATTCACTCTGCCACAGTCATAGCTGGAGTATGGAGCCAGGGTCACACCTGGAGTTCACATTCGATTTTGTCGAGTTCTAGAGTTTATGTTCCTTCCTCTGTCCCAAACACTTCATGTATTATCAAAGACAGTTTTACCATTCATGTGATTCCTAGTCTCCAGACTGAAGTTATGTTTCCAACCTTTAAAAAATCTGATATTCTTCTTTTAAACATTTTGTTATTTATCTCATTGAATGATTGTCATTTTTGTGGTACTGGACTGCAATCAATCCACATGATTTGGCTCTACCACAGGGCTGGAGGTGTAGTGGTGTGGAGGTTCAAAGAATCTGTTAGTCTGCACATATTTTTGCCTTAATCATGGACCATCTCAGTTACTAAGGGCCTGGGATTCTGCTGCCAATGGCTGAAGCACAAAAGGGTGGAACTTTCACAAACCCTGTGCCCTGGGTTAGGTTTTTAACTTTGACTGAGGTTCCTTGCTGCTATGGGAACCTACCATTGCTTTATTTATTTATTTGATTGGTTCACTGAAAAAATTATTTACAATACAATTCTCTTTTTGGTATGCAATTCTATGAATTTTGATAAGTGTATGCAGTCATACAACTACGAAAACAATCAAGATATAGCACATAGCCATCACCCATAAAATCCCCTGTGCTGTCCATTTGGAGTCAACTCTTTCCCCAACCTCAGCCTTTTCTAGAATGTCATATAAATGCATCCTACAATATCGCCTTTTGAATCTGGCTTCCTCCAGTTAGCATAATGCATTTGAAAGTCATCCATGCTGGATTCATCCATGTTGTTGGATGACAACAACAACCACTACATATGTCAGTAGTTCATTCCTTTCTATTTCTGAGTTGTATTCCATTATATGGATATACCACACTTTGTTTATCCATTCTGAGGCTGAGAGGCATTTGTTTGTTTACTGTTTTTGATAGTTATAAAAGGGCCACTATAAATTTTGGCATATAGGTTTTTGTGTGAATGTCAGTTTTCATCTCTCTTAGATCAATAGTTAGAATAAATACCTAGGAAGATTGCTGGGTTGTATGGTAATATATGTTTACCTTTTTAAGAAACAGCCAAATTGTTTTCAAGGTATACGTGTGTAAGTGTGGCTTTTTATTTCTCTATTTTCCTCTCTGCAATTTACTTTCCTATATGAATTTGTGATCCAGACACTGTTTTTTTTTTTTTTTTTTTTTCCTTCCCTGGTAGTTTAAAGGAGGCTATTGTCTGGATTAAATCTACTTTGGAAGAAAGTACATCATATTATAGTTTTCTGTATGATACAATAGATGTGAATACTGGAGTTCAAGTGCAGGGAATTGCAATATCAATTTGCCTTTAGTGCACTGAGCATCCAGGGGCATTTTTTGGCCATCAGTTACCTCAATACCAACATAAATGAGTTGATCTAGGCAATAAGTATAGTTTCTATAGAGGTGGTTTCTTAGCCTTAGCTTCTTGCTGATATACTAAGCCATCACCCTACTGTGATTTCTGATATTCATTAAGCTGAATTCCTGATGTTGGCCTTTAGCAATGTAAATGTGTGCTGGCCTAGCTCTCAACTGCCCACACCTGCCTTTTTTAGTTTGAGACTCTTCTTCTGCCATCATAGGCCACTCTGCTCATGTACATGGTAGATAGGAGTGCCATGGGATTACGCCCCCCGGAGACAGCTCTCAACCACTGACTGACAGAAAAAATAAATTGGATTGGTGTATAAGCACCCCAGCTCCTTCACTCTCTGGTTCCAGTAACTCAGAGGTGTGTGGCTCTATATTGGCTCCCAGGGCTCTCCAGTGAGGTTAAGCTCCAGTTGCCCACAGTAGTAACTTGTTTGGTAAACAAACTTTACTGGCTGCCTTTCCTTTTGTTTGACTTCACTTTCTTGCTGTTGTTTCTTTACTTCCCAGATCACCTACTTAAACTTGTCCTTGATTCTTGTCTACTTTTTGTGGAACTTGAACTTAGACTGCCCTTTTCTTAATTTATCTTTTCAGCCCCCTTTTTGGTTGCCTGAAGAGAGGCCTGCTGATACCCAAGTGTACTACCCTCCATTAACTGAGTCTAGTCACATCAATATCTTGTTTTCTAAATCTTGACATAGTCTAGGTGCCCCTGCCCTCCTGCTGCCCATGGACATGATGTAGCATTGTTATGGTGCAAAGAGGAAAGAGTGTGGCTGCAGGTGTGAATTTGAAAAAGTAACATAAATTTCTCCAAACTTCAGTCATTGACATTTGTAAAATGAAGTTAGTGGGTCCTGTAATGAGGATGGTTTAGAACTTTAAATTACCTACAAGTGTTCACTGGATAGCATCGGCCATCATCATAAGTTGGTTCTCTTGTTTTTCCACCGTCTGATAACTTTGAGGCCAAGTCTTATTTCTTTCATTGCTGACCAGTTTTCAAGAGCATGCATCAAGGAGTAAGTCTGTTTTTATCTATGGTTTGTGTTTTTTCATTGTCCTAGGAATGTGACATGATGTATTTGTCCCATAGTTCCTGTCTTGGTAGATTATTTCAATAAAAGAAGTAATTTCTGTCAGTGGTACTGATTAGGAATTAAACAAAAATTACAGAGTATTTCTCATGTGTTTATTGAGGTTTAGTGAAAGAAGAAAGCGGTGATATGAAAACAAATGTTCTGTTTCTGCTTTGGACTTCAAGCATAATAAAAGACAGAAGACTCAGAGTAAAACAGAATCTTAGCATTGGAAACAACATGAGGAGTCCTCTGGCAACAGTAACAGTAATAGTTGATGTTTACTGAGTACTCAGAACAGAACATGCCAGACAGTGCTCCAGGCATGTTCCAGGTGATTCCTCAACAGCAAACTTTTGAGGCAGATCCTGTTATCATGCCCATTTTAAAGATAAGAAAATGAGTCCAAAGAAGTTGGTGAACTTACCCAAGATTACATCTCAAGTAAATGGTGAGGTAGGAGTCAGATACAGAAAGTCAGACACCAGAGCCCACATTCAACCTCTGTGTCATGCTGCCTCCCCAGACTGAGCAGCCCTGTCATGGAGAATTGATGGTTTTCAAGACATTTTCTTCCATGTTGAATAGTCCTAGTTCTTTATCTTGAATGTAAATCAGCTTCTAAGTTTCTTAAACTCTTTGATCTTAGATCCAACTCTTAGAGAAGATTATTTTTACCTTTGGCTTGACAGCCTTCTGAGGCTTACTCCATCACCTCTGGGTTTTCTCTCTTTCAGAATAAACAGGCCCTAAGTCCCTGCTGCAAATCACTTGTGTGATATATGTATTCCCAATTACAAGAAAGCTGCTGTTCATTCCTACTGTTCATTGTTAGAGTTAGCTCTTCAGTCAGGCACTAATTTGCATTAGCTTTCTATCATACCTAGTTATTCAAAAGGACTGAATGGAAACAGAATTTCAATATTTTACAGGAAGAAATGATGAGCTCTAGAAACAATGAGTTTTGGGTAAATATACAATGTCTTCCCCTTTTATTCTCTTTAAAAGATCATTGACTATTTCAAGGAAAATAAGCAATGTGTTCTGGGATTTACTCATTATGCTTATGATAACAATTACATAAAAATAGAAAGGAGGTAAAAGGAAGAATACTTTTGTAAGATTAATACATTAGATATGAAGTGGTATAGTATTAATTCATGATGGATTGTGACAAGTTAAGAATGCATTTTATAATCTTTGGAGTAACTATTAAGAGAAACAACTAGAGATATAGTTAAAAAACTGTAGAGTAGATTAAAAAATACTAAAAGATACTTCATCAATCCCAGTGAAGTCAGGAAAGCAGAAACAAAGGAACAAAGGAAATTGAAACAAATAGAAAACAAATAGGAAGCATGTGGAGCTAAATTGAATTATAGAAATAATTACACTAAGCATTAATGGATTAAACACTCAGATTAAAAGGCAGAGATTGTCAGACTGAGTGAAAGAGGAAAGTCTACCTGTGTTTTGTTTATAAAAAATACATTTTCAATGTAAAGACACAAGTTAAAAGTAATATGAAGAGAAAAAAAGATGCATGTGGAAGGGACTGAACTACATAAATTGAGAACCCCTGCATTACTTAATGTAGGAAGTATAGGGCACCTATATAGATATCTTAACAGAAGGAGGCAACATACAAAGAAGATTCCTTGGAACAAGGATGTGCCAAGCACTGAAGAATGCTGAAAACATCTCTCTAGAGATGCAGAAAGCTTAGCAAACAATCAAAATAATGTCTTCTCTTTACTGCTTTGTAGATAATTGCCAATTAGGATTCACTTTTAATAAAACAAAGTAATTTTCTGCTACCTCCTCTTGGATAGCTCTTCAGCCTGACTCAGCGTCTTAGCTATGAGCAGTAGCAATCACGTGAATTGGATACCAATTTCCTTTACCAGTTGGGGTTTGGTGATGAACTTAGCTGGCTGACACCTTTTATCCTGGTCCAGTATGTCCACTTTTCCTCCTGGCCCTAGGATAGTGGCAGTTGCCAAAGCAAACAATGACAGAATATAAGAAAGAGGAATGAGCTGCTGACATGTTTATTGCTCCAATTTTGCCAGTAGACTGAAGGGTGTAAAAATGAAAGAGATGCTGTTGTGGCTTTGTTCATCATGCTTTTCTCTGAGGCTGTTATTTGGTAAAAAGTAAGGTTTCCAAGTGGAACGTTAATTTCTCCACATGCAGCACATATGCAATGTGTGCCTGGCTCTTCGCAGGCTGAGAAAACCACCAGGCTTCTGAGAAATACAGTAAGCCTGGAATATTCCTTTTCTCCTTTTGATCTCCTGCTAAGACTCCTGCTTAACATCCTTCTGAAAGGCTTAGGTGAGGCAATTGCAGAGATGTAATTCCATTGACAAAATTCATGGTTTCAGTCCTGCATGTTAAATGAGTTTCAAATAAACTGGAGATTGTCAATAACTATGATACAGAGCTAGACTGGGCTGGGGAGAAACTTTTTGTGGTGGGTGGTTATTTTTCTGGGAGTGACTTTAATTAACCTCTCTTCTTTAAGCATCCTCATTCAAAAGGCCCCTTGGCACTCAGGAATGAAGGTAACAATTTTTATTGCTCAGCATTGTTAATTTGGTTGATATTGGGGCAATTCCAAAGAAACCATTAAAGCTATCAGAGAAAATGAAGGGGAACACATTCGAGTAAGATTTTGGAACATTTTTGGCTTTTGGAGTGGCCTGCATAAGTTTTGACAAAAAGGAAAAAAAAAAGGAAAAAAGAAAAGGATGAATTCATTATCTACAAATAGTGGAAAATATTATAAATGGCAGTAAATGAAGTAAATGGGAGTTTCCACTGTAATGTATGATTCTTTGAGCCAGCCACAGAAAGAGCACAGCTTGGTTTGCTGTGTGGGGAGTATGAGCTGAAATGCAAGAGACTGTTCTTGGGCTCCAAGCAATATTTGGGAATAAGGCATTGCTTCTGCTGCTGTGGCTCTTCTGGTTTATTGCCCATCTGGGCTATGAGTGTCTTTCAGCCTGTCAAATTGAACCCGAATGGAGCTCTCATCTCTGTGACTTCGATCTGACCTTAGGGTGTTGCTTTCTTGCCTGACTCAGGCTCCAGGGGAAAAGAAAATAAGAGAATAACCTCTCCTTTTGTGAGGAAATGGTTTTTCTTGCTTTTGGATGGCTCTCCTGCTCTGGCTGCCTTTCCAGGCATGCAGAACAAAAGCCATGGCTGTGTCTCCTTGTCAGTGGGATGCAATCACTAAGCATGTCTGCTAAGGCTCAGGCCATGCTGCTCTTCTCCAGACCCCGCCCTCCTATCCTGGGAATTGAACCCGTGAGTTTACAGCTTTCCTACACAGGACCAGAAGGCCACATTCATCACTGCCACCAACACCACCGTTTCTCTCTCCTGCTATACGGGATCCACGAAGGGGGTCCCCCACCTTTACTGACTTCTTGATGCCACCTTCTTCAAATGAATGGTTACCCACTGGCCCGGAGTGGAAGCAAAGTCCACCTGGTGGGTTCTCTTCTGTCCTTCTGGCTAACAAAGCAGGTCATCCACAGCATCGTATCTTCTCTATCTTTCCTGAACGAACTTTAGCAATTTTTGAGAAATTGTCAACATTTAGAGGTAATTATAATATCTTAGTTCCTGATGTTTGCTATGAATTCCAGAAAAGGGGATAACTGTGTCTATATCTGTAAAAATTTTAAAAGAAACTTATCTCTAGGGTTTCATTTTTATTTTAAAATTCTCACCACCAACTATCTTGTACTGAGCTAAAAACAGTCCTGAAATTTGATCTGTGAATTCTTGCCGGTCTGTAGAAATTGTGGGGTTCTGGTGCCAAATCTAATTCTACAAGAATTATTGAGAACTTAATTCCAAATTCTGAAAGAAACACAAGTCACAGGTTCAGATTTTAATGAGCATAAACTCTACCCGAAAATACAGAACAAACACATGTGGAACACTTGGTATGTATTTCTTCCTATTCGATGTTTGCATGCACATGTGTACGCATATACATACCCATACATGTACACATGCACATACATACATATGCATACCTAGGCACATATGCACACATGCACACACATATATGCATATGTACATACCCACACATATATATACACATACACACCTTCCTACATACATACATATATACCCACTCACAGATACTCTTACATACATATACCTATGTATGTAAGCGAATATACCTGTGGCTATGTAGTATATGAATGTGTATATACGTATGTAAGGAGGTATATGTGTATGAGAGTATATATGTGAGTGTGTCTGTTAGTGGGTGTTTGTACTCACAGACACACTCATATACATACTCTCATACACATACACCCCCTTCACACACATACATACACATTCATGTACATATACATACTCATATATACAAATTCTTATACACACATACACACACTCCATGAACATATACATACACACAAATATACAATCCTATAGACATATACTTAAAGATACATATACATCTTAAAATTCTGATCAATTAATTAAATAGCTAGAGCCCTTTAGACTCATATAAATTAATAGTGTGGATCCTTATTGTTTAAATTATTTTGATGTGGATGCTTCCAGTGTTTTGCCATTAAGAATGGGACTAATTTTTGTTTGGAAATATATATTTTTACCATATTAAGGAACTTGGTGTCTGTTTTTATGAAAAGATTTTTTTGTTCTCAGAAATCTGAAAAATCTCAAAAGTACAATGAATAATGATGCATGTTCATACACTCACCAATCAGAATTGAAGATTGATAAGATTTTGCTTTACACCAATTGAAATAAAAGAAGTAAAGGATTACAGCGAATGATAAAGTCCCCCACTGGCAGTATTGTTCTTGCTCCAAACCCAGAGGTAAATGTGAAAGGAATGTGTATCTTTTTCACTCCATTTTAATATATTTACATACTTATGTATGTGTTGATGAATAATACACAATGTTTGTTTTTGTGTTTTGAAAATAGACATAAATGTTAAGGTTGGGTGCAGTGGCTTACGCCTGTAATCCCAGGATTTTGGGAGGCCGAGGTGGGTGGTTCACCTGTCAGGAGTTCAAGAGCAGCCTGGCCAACATGGAGAAACCCTGTCTCTACTAAAATACAAAAAAATTAGCTGAGCATGGTGGCATGTGCCTGTGGTCCCAGCTACTTGGGAAGCTGAGGCAAGAGAATCACTTGAACCTGGGAGGCGGAGTTTGCAGTGAGCCAAGATTGTGCCATTGCTCTCCAGCCTGGGAAACAGAGTGAGACTGTCTCAACAACAACAACAACAAAAATGTTTAAGGTGTGTGCTATTTGCTTTTTTGCTTTTTTTTCACTCAACATTTTGTGTGGAGTTCTAATTACATGACTGAATAGAGAGAGCTACATAATTTTAACAGTTGTATGAAATGAAAATACAAATGTTTATTCATTCTCCTATTAATATAATTTATTTTTTTCTATTTTTAAAGAGTTTTGCCATGGAAATTGTTGTATATGTCGGTTTATAAACCGTACAATAATTTCTCTAGGATATTCTATGCTGGAGTAGAATTCCTTGGTCATATAGTATGTAGGTTATCAGTGTTCCTAGATACTACCAAATATTTATTCAAAGTGATTTGACCATTTTGAACTCCCACCAGGAGTTTACGAAAGTTCCGTTTCCATATATTTTTGCTATTTTTAAAAATAGTTTCAGATGTTTTAATGTTATTTTATCTAAGGTGTGAGATGGTATTGTACTGTTGTTCACTGTACAGGTCCTAGGGAGTGTTTTTGAACTGGAAATAAATGTTTCTATTCAATGCCTTTTCTGAATATTGAGTTTTTTATTCACATGCATTGTTAATTATACTGAATCCTCATTATTAAATCATCTTATGATTTCCAAAGGTTATTCCCCTGTAGTATTCATTTACTGTACTGACAAATTTCATTTATTGATATTTAATTTATGAGCTTTTCATGTCAACATATATAAGTAAGGTTGTTCTATAATTTTTTCTTGGGCTATTTTTTTTCTCAGGTTTTGGTGAAGTTTTATGTTGCCTTCATAAAAAGTTAAGAAATATCCTTTCTTTAGACTCTGGAACATGTTATACAGCAAAGGAAAAATCTCTTCCTTGAAGGTTTGAAAAATTCACCCTTGAAACCAACTGGCTTTGGTGCTTTTTGGAATTTTAGGTAGGGTAGGATAAGAGGGGCTTAGGGAGAACAGGGAAATAGCTCTTTATAAATGTTCATAATCTCTTCTTTGGTTATTCATATTAGGTTCTCTTAAATAATTTCACGTTTCCTATTTTTTCCCCTAGAAAGATAATTTACCCAGGTTTCAAATTTATTCACTTATAGTGAAAGTCAGATATATTGATCATCCAGAATATATAAAGGACTGTTACAACTCAATAATAAAAGGACAACCCAATTAAAAATGGACAAAAATCTAAATAAACAATTCTCCAAAGAAGGTATACAAATGGTCCATAAGCATATGGAAAGATGCTCAACATCATTAGTCATTAGGAAAATGCAAATCAAAACCACAAGGAAATACCACTTCACATCTACTAGGATGGCTGTAATAAAACAGACAATACTGACTGTTAGCTAAGATGTGGAGAAGTGGGAACCCTCATACATTGCTGGTGGGAATGTAAAATGGTACAGCTGCTTTTGAAAACAGTTTGGCAGCTCTCAGAAAGTTAAAAAATTGAGTTATTGTGCAAGTAAGCAATTCCCACTCCTAGGTGTATACCACAGAGAAATGAAAACACATGTTCACACAAAAACTTGTACATAAATGTTTATAGTGGGATTATTCATAATAGCTAAAAAATGAAACAACCCAAATATCCACTACCAAATGAATGGATATACCAAATATGGTATATCCATATGATAGAAAATTATTCAGCCATAAAAATGAATGAAATACTGATTCGTGCTACTACATGAGTGAATCATGAAAGTCTTATGCTACGTGAAAGAAGCCAGACAAAAAAGACCTCATATTATATGACTTAAATGTCTAGAATAGGCAAATCCATAGAGACAAGGAGTAGATTAATGGTTGCCAGGGATTGAGGGAGGAGGAATTAGGAGTGACTGCTAATATATAAAGCTTCTTTTTGAGTTCATAAAAATATTCTGGGATTGGAAAATGGTGATGGTTGTATGACTCTACAAATATACTATACATAATTGAATTGTATGCTTTAAAATGGTAACTTTCATGTTGTATAATTATATCTTAATAGAAAATATATTGGTAATATTCAGGGCATAAAATCTTAGAGTTGGGATTAAATGGTCATCAATCTCAAACTCAAATTCCAGTGGTCAATAATCTTTGGTTGAGGTCTCTTCCCCAAACTGGAGTTCAAAACCATACAAAAGAGATGATTCAATTTTGACGCGTTTTTATGGCTAGAAAAATTTCCCCCTTTTTGACTTGCAATCTTCCTTCCTTAAACAATCTCCCACCCTTATTCTTGTGTTCATGTAATGAGCAAAACAGAGTAAGTCTATCATTCTCTTCTGTATCATTCCCTTCTATGTCTCTCTTTCCAAAAATGTTAATGTGAGGATAGTGACATTGTCAGCAGTTTTATCGTTTCCTCTTTTTTTTGGTGTTATTTAGTTTGTCTAAAACCACTGCAAATATCATCACACAATGTTAGCTCCCCATGTCCCTACTTTCCTCTTGCCCCCCAGCTTCGTTGATTGAGGGCCCTGCTCCATACTCTTTTACAAAGTTGTGCTTAGCTGGATCCATTCCTCAGTTTAAGGCACAAGGAGGCAGAAATAGAAGAGCCAATCTAACTCTCCATTAATGCAGAATCTCTGCCCTCCAAATACACCAGTTTTCCTTAAGATCTTCCAATCTTGCAGTAGTAGCAAAGAGTAGAAAAGAAGTCCTTGTCTCAAGAAGAGACTAGGATAAATAGAAACACAGGTAAGAGAGAGCTTAAAAAATATACACGTTTAATGCAGAAGTGAATGAACGTGGCTAGTGTCAGAGAAGAGAATAATGCCTATTTCTTCTCTTAGTCCTAAATATGCTCCTTGGATAAACTCAGCAGAACACTGAGCAGATGGACCACAATCTTACCTGGTGTTCCAGAAATTAGGATTTGATCCCTCCTTTCACTGATCTGTGGTTGAGAGAATGGCATGATAGTTACAACTGAAGACTTTGTAACTGATGGCCTGGGTTTGAATCCTGTGAAATGGGAATGATAATGATTACAACTGTATAGGGTTGCTATGAAGACTGAAGCTAGCACACACACACACATACACACACATCATATACATGTATACATACAGAGAGAGAGTGTGAGAAGAAAGGAATATTTAAAGTAGCTCCTGGTACATAGTATGTGCTGTATAAATTGATGTCAATGGCTATTCCCACTGCTATTATTGCTCTGGGATGGTGTTTAGGCCGCTAGACTTTCTGGAATAAGCCTGACTTTTTTCAGCCTATTCTTTAGTTGTACTTGTTAACTGGTCATTGCTCTAGTTTAATTGGCACTCAGGGAGGCTGTCCACTCCCTACTTAGTCTGTCCATGATTCTTGCTGACCTAGATTTGTTGTCTCTGTAATTCCCCTTCCAGCTTTTGCAGCAAAGAGGCCACGTTGTAAAGCTGAGTAGGGTGTGGTTCCAGGAAGCTAACTCCCCCCACTCCAAATGTCCTTAATTCATAGGGAAGGCCCTGATAGCTTTGGTTATCTCCAGACCCCCCTGTATAGAGGGGCTGCTGGAGCCTCAGTTTTCATGTCACTACTCTGTGGCTTTGTAGGCGGGACTTTGACTTTCTTCCTCAAGGCCAGCTGTTCTAGGGAGCACACTGGAATGTCTCTTTTCTGCTTAACTGTGCTATGCGTGCTTTGTCTTCTCAGCCATGCCAGAGATGAGTCACCCCTTCACTTGTTTGCTCATTCGTTCTTTTAGAAAGTCTTTATTGAGGTCTTACCACACGCTGCATTTGGCTAAGTGTAGACAGATGGACAGATACTGCCCTTGCCCTTATGGAGTGCATAAGCTACATGCTACTGAAGGTGGTACTGACTTTGAAGCATCAAGAATAACTCTCAGATTATTTTCCAATGTAATCTGATGAATGAAGGCATTTAAGGAATTCTAGAGGAGGAATAGGTTGGGGGTGAGATGGGAGACAACAGATAAAGTAATTTTGCATATGATAATTTGCATATATTAGTTTGAGGTACTTGTGAATAACCTAAGGGGGGATGTGGCCATATGGTTCCAGAGCAGTGCTGTCCAGTGGAATATGATGTGAGCCATGTATGGAGTTCTAAGTGTTCTAGTAGCCACATCAAGACAAATAAAAAGAAACAGGTGAAATTAATGTTAATACTGTTTTAATTTAACTCAATATATCCAAAATAATATGTCAGCATTTAATCAATATAAAATTATTAATGAAAACTAGACATTTTGATACTAAATCATCTAAATCCAATTTATATTTTACATTTACAGAGCCTCTCAATTTGGATGTTAAGTTTTCATTCGTATGAAAAATTGATAGTTGTAAAAGTAGATTTGGATTGTTTGTAACACAAAGGATAAATGCTTGAAGGAGTAGATACCCCATTTTACATGATGTGATTATTTCACATGATGTGATTAGTTCACATGATGTGATTAGTTCACATTGCATGCCTTATCAAAACATCTCATGTACCCCATAAATTTATACACCTACTATGTACCCACAAAAATCAAAATGAAAAATTTTTTAAAAGCAGATTTACATACCTAAATTGTTCCAAACATTATTAAAGGTGTTCCAATAATTAAATTGAGTATAATTTTTAAAAAATCAAAATAAATGAAAATGAAATACAATTTTTAAAATGCAGTTGCTCAGTCATACTAGCTGCATTTCTAGTGCTCAATAGCCACATGTGGCTAGTGGCTGCTACATACAACAGCTCTTAAGGGGGGATCTGGGCTAAAGATTCTCCAGACTACAGATGAGATCTGACACCAAGAGAGTGAATGAAATCACCCTGGAAGATTATGCAGAAGAAGAGATGCTGGATGATCTCCATGGGCCTGCCCTTCTACATGTTATTTCTGAGCCTCAGCCACTGCTTAAAATTGTTCATTAGCTTAGATTTGGGTGTATGATTGATGAGGAAGATTCTAGACCCGGTTTGAAAATGGGGCCACAGGGATGGACACTGGGATGTGGGTGTCTGCCCTTAAACATCTCCCTGAGTCAGAGAGTATCTAGATGCTGCTCGGGTGTTTGCTGAACCCTCTTGATTCATTGGAGATCTGGGTTAATTTGGGCCAAACCCCATCTCATGGCCTCCACAAAGGCCAAGCTTGCCTGAGGCTCCTTTACCTCCCATCTCCTCTGGCCTACGGGGTAGTTGTGGTCTCTAGATCATTTAAAGTCTGCTGGTCCAGAAACCCAGACACTTCACTGCTTTCTACAAAACCTCCCCTCACTCCAGGCATTGTTGACTTTAGCCACCTTATAGAAGAATGGGAGTAAGCAACACAATTACAGCTCTTCAAGATGCCTCTGTCTTCCCTCTGCCTTCTAACTTCCCTCTCCTATTTCTGTTTGCACTGCTCTTTTTCTCCCCCTTCAATGACAAATACATTGCCTGGTCTTCCCATAATGGAAGGTTAGGCTTGTTCTTGATGCCTTTCCATTAATCCTAAATGTCTTATCCGACCTTTTCACCCAAAAAAATACAAAAGCCTCCTTAAGAAAAATTTAGGTCAATAAAATTATCCCCTCTCAGGGCAACTGCTTTCTGAACTGTGTCTTTTATTCTTCGTCTCCTCCTATGATACGGTTCATGTTCCCCACAGTGCCTGCTCAACAGAACGCGGTCAGTTTATATTTGCTTAATGACTGCCCCTGCTTCTTACTTCCCATAAACTCTGCCTTTCAGAGGAGAATTGAACTAATTGCACCTTTATCCATTTCATCCAGGCCACAGACAAAACCACAGTTCATTTGGTGGCTGAAGCTTACTGAAAACTTCCTTTCGTCTTGATGCAGCCAGCTTTTTGGATTACATGGCAAGGGTGGCCTGAGCAAAGCAATGGGAAAGAGTTGTTGGTGGAACAGTGAGTGCTTGTGACTGTGGGACTAGAGCCTTGCCTCCAGAATTTAGCATGCTGCTGCCCAGGAAATTAAGCCTAAGTCTACAGACTTGCAATGAGTATGGTCGAGATGGGAGTATTGGGTGGTTCCAACAATCATTGAGAAACAAAAATTAATTTGGGTACTTTAGATGCCTACTGATGGCTGAGAAAGAGAATAAGAACGTTTGAAGCCTTAAAGGGTAAAAGTCAAGGAAATGCCAGTGGCCTCTGCTATACACCATATAGGTGGAACAGAATGGCAGCTTGAGTTGCCAAGGAAGTCATTCATTCATTCATTCATTCATCTACCCATCCATTCATTCATTCACTCATATATCAGGCACATCTCACGGGCTAGCATTTACCGAATAATTAACATGTATCAGACAGTATTCCAAGCACTTTGCTTGCATTAACTTATTTAATCCTCCAAATGACCCAATTAATCTGCAGGATGGGAGTCAGCAACACAATGACTTATAAGTAGTTACTTAACTTGCTCAAGCTTATATAGCTATTAAATAGTGGAGTCAGAAATTGAACTTGGAAGTCTCACTTCAGATTATTTTTACTTTACCACTAAATTGGCAAATAAGACTGAATTCTTGGTCTCCTGGACTTTACATTGTAGTAGGAGAGACAGCCAATAAACATGCACATGAACGTTAAATAAAAAATATGATTTCAGACAGTGAAAAAGGATATTATCAGATAATGATATTGACTAACTGGAAGGGCAGTGTGTCAGAGTAGCTACTTTAGCTAGGTGGTCAAGCATGGCCACTCAGAAAATATATTTAAACCAAGATGAAAATGATAATGAGAAGCTAGAAACATGCAGATCTAGAAGGAGCATGTTTCAGGCAGAAGGAATAGCTAAAACAAGTTCTTAAGGTAGATCTAGTAGAATTGTTAATGCCTTGCTTACATCCCAAGGGCCAAGGTACACATCCCCTGGCTTCCCTGAGTGTTGGCTGCTATCTGCTTACAACTGCAATTGCGCTTTGCTGCAGGAGAATGCCTGAGATGATGTCCACCCTCCGGGGTGGACCACAGCCAATGACTGAATGGAACAAGATGCCAGTCTGTTGCCTTAAGCAGGGCCATGGGATCAACAGGCTGAATCTGGTCTCTGGTGGAGACTGTATCTTTGATTGGCATCTTTCCTTTCTCTGTTCTGTCTCCCAAACTATTTTGTAGGTTTGTCCTGAGAGTCCTCCCTGCATGCACAAGAATCCCCATCACAGGCTCTGCACTGGGAAGCCCCATCTGGGACAAAGGGAAAGAGCTTGGTGCAACGGAAGGATAGCAAGGGGACCAGCATGGCTAAAGCCCAGTAAGTGAAGGGGAGAGTATTAGGGAATCGTGGTAAAGATGAGAGAAGGAGACAGCTTAAGGAAAATTATGTGGGCTGTGTAAAAAGCTTAGA